>NW_027102043.1:0-603962 GCF_035609145.1 Eleutherodactylus coqui
ATCACAATGCAGTTTCCCCCATTGTGACATCACAATGCCCTTTTCCCCATTGTGACATCACAATGCCGTTTTCCGCATTGTGACATCACAATGCCCTTTCCCCCATTGTGACATCACAATGCAGTTTTCCCCATTGTGACATCACAATGCAGTTTTCCCCATTGTGACATCACAATGCGCTTTCCCCCATTGTGACATCACAATGCACTTTCCCCATTGTGACAACACAATGCCCTTTCCCCCATTGTGACATCACAATGCCATTTCCCCCATTGTGACATCACAATGCCGTTTTCCCCATTGTGACATCACATTGCCCTTTCCCCCATTGTGACATCACAATGCCATTTCCCCCATTGTGACATCACAATGCCATTTCACCCATTGTGACATCACAATGCCATTTCCCCCATTGTCACATCACAATGCCATTTCCCCCATTGTGACATCACAATGCCGTTTTCCCCATTGTGACATCACAATGCCCTTTTCCCCATTGTGACATCACAATGCCATTTCCCCCAGTGTGACATCACAATGCCATTTCCCCCATTGTGACATCACAATGCCATTTCCCCCATTGTGACATCACAATGCAGTTTACCCCATTGTGACATCACAATGCCCTTTCCCCCATTTTGACATCACAATGCCGTTTTCCCCATTGGGAAATCACAGTGCCGTTTCCCCCAGTGTGACATCACAATGCCATTTCCCCCATTGTGACATCACAATGCCATTTCCCCCATTGTGACATCACAATGCAGTTTACCCCATTGTGACATCACAATGCCCTTTCCACCATTGTGACATCACAATGCCATTTCACCCATTGTGACATCACAATGCCATTTCCCCCATTGTGACATCACAATGCAGTTTACCCCATTGTGACATCACAATGCCCTTTCCCCCATTTTGACATCACAATGCTGTTTTCCCTATTGTGACATCACAATGCCATTTCCCCCATTGTGACATCACAATGCCTTTTCCCCCATTGTGACATCACAATGCAGTTTCCCCCATTGTGACATCACAATGCCCTTTTCCCCATTGTGACATCACAATGCCGTTTTCCGCATTGTGACATCACAATGCCCTTTCCCCCATTGTGACATCACAATGCAGTTTTCCCCATTGTGACATCACAATGCGCTTTCCCCCATTGTGACATCACAATGCACTTTCCCCATTGTGACAACACAATGCCCTTTCCCCCATTGTGACATCACAATGCCATTTCCCCCATTGTGACATCACAATGCCGTTTTCCCCATTGTGACATCACATTGCCCTTTCCCCCATTGTGACATCACAATGCCATTTCCCCCATTGTGACATCACAATGCCGTTTTCCCTATTGTGACATCACAATGCCCTTTCCCCCATTGTGACATCACAATGCCATTTCCCCCATTGTGACATTACAATGCCATTTCCCCCATTGTGACATCACAATGCCATTTCCCCCATTGTGACACCACAATGCAGTTTACCCCATTGTGACATCACAATGCAGTTTACCCCATTGTGACATCACAATGCCTTTTCCCCCATTGTGACATCACAATGCAGTTTCCCCCATTGTGACATCACAATGCCCTTTTCCCCATTGTGACATCACAATGCCGTTTTCCGCATTGTGACATCACAATGCCCTTTCCCCCATTGTGACATCACAATGCAGTTTTCCCCATTGTGACATCACAATGCGCTTTCCCCCATTGTGACATCACAATGCACTTTCCCCCATTGTGACAACACAATGCCCTTTCCCCCATTGTGACATCACAATGCCATTTCCCCCATTGTGACATCACAATGCCGTTTTCCCCATTGTGACATCACAATGCCGTTTTCCCTATTGTGACATCACAATGCCCTTTCCCCCATTGTGACATCACAATGCCATTTCCCCCATTGTGACATTACAATGCCATTTCCCCCATTGTGACATCACAATGCCATTTCCCCCATTGTGACACCACAATGCAGTTTACCCCATTGTGACATCACAATGCAGTTTACCCCATTGTGACATCACAATGCCCTTTTCCCCATTGTGAAATCACAATGGCGTTTTCCCTATTGTGACATCACAATGCCATTTCCTCCATTGTGACATCACAATGCCCTTTCCACATTGTGACATCACAATGCCATTTCCCCCATTGTGACATCACAATGCCCTTTCCCCCATTGTGACATCACAATGCCATTTCCCCCATTGTGACATTACAATGCCATTTCCCCCATTGTGACATCACAATGCCATTTCCCCCATTGTGACACCACAATGCAGTTTACCCCATTGTGACATCACAATGCAGTTTACCCCATTGTGACATCACAATGCCTTTTCCCCCATTGTGACATCACAATGCAGTTTCCCCCATTGTGACATCACAATGCCCTTTTCCCCATTGTGACATCACAATGCCGTTTTCCGCATTGTGACATCACAATGCCCTTTCCCCCATTGTGACATCACAATGCAGTTTTCCCCATTGTGACATCACAATGCGCTTTCCCCCATTGTGACATCACAATGCACTTTCCCCCATTGTGACAACACAATGCCCTTTCCCCCATTGTGACATCACAATGCCATTTCCCCCATTGTGACATCACAATGCCGTTTTCCCCATTGTGACATCACATTGCCCTTTCCCCCATTGTGACATCAAAATGCCATTTCCCCCATTGTGACATCACAATGCCGTTTTCCCTATTGTGACATCACAATGCCCTTTCCCCCATTGTGACATCACAATGCCATTTCCCCCATTGTGACATTACAATGCCATTTCCCCCATTGTGACATCACAATGCCATTTCCCCCATTGTGACACCACAATGCAGTTTACCCCATTGTGACATCACAATGCAGTTTACCCCATTGTGACATCACAATGCCCTTTTCCCCATTGTGAAATCACAATGGCGTTTTCCCTATTGTGACATCACAATGCCATTTCCTCCATTGTGACATCACAATGCCCTTTCCACATTGTGACATCACAATGCCATTTCCCCCATTGTGACATCACAATGCCCTTTCCCCCATTGTGACATCACAATGCCATTTCCCCCATTGTGACATTACAATGCCATTTCCCCCATTGTGACATCACAATGCCATTTCCCCCATTGTGACATCACAATGCCTTTTCCCCCATTGTGACATCACAATGCAGTTTCCCCCATTGTGACATCACAATGCCCTTTTCCCCATTGTGACATCACAATGCCGTTTTCCGCATTGTGACATCACAATGCCCTTTCCCCCATTGTGACATCACAATGCAGTTTTCCCCATTGTGACATCACAATGCGCTTTCCCCCATTGTGACATCACAATGCACTTTCCCCATTGTGACAACACAATGCCCTTTCCCCCATTGTGACATCACAATGCCATTTCCCCCATTGTGACATCACAATGCCGTTTTCCCCATTGTGACATCACATTGCCCTTTCCCCCATTGTGACATCACAATGCCATTTCCCCCATTGTGACATCACAATGCCGTTTTCCCTATTGTGACATCACAATGCCCTTTCCCCCATTGTGACATCACAATGCCATTTCCCCCATTGTGACATTACAATGCCATTTCCCCCATTGTGACATCACAATGCCATTTCCCCCATTGTGACACCACAATGCAGTTTACCCCATTGTGACATCACAATGCAGTTTACCCCATTGTGACATCACAATGCCTTTTCCCCCATTGTGACATCACAATGCAGTTTCCCCCATTGTGACATCACAATGCCCTTTTCCCCATTGTGACATCACAATGCCGTTTTCCGCATTGTGACATCACAATGCCCTTTCCCCCATTGTGACATCACAATGCAGTTTTCCCCATTGTGACATCACAATGCGCTTTCCCCCATTGTGACATCACAATGCACTTTCCCCCATTGTGACAACACAATGCCCTTTCCCCCATTGTGACATCACAATGCCATTTCCCCCATTGTGACATCACAATGCCGTTTTCCCCATTGTGACATCACATTGCCCTTTCCCCCATTGTGACATCACAATGCCATTTCCCCCATTGTGACATCACAATGCCGTTTTCCCTATTGTGACATCACAATGCCCTTTCCCCCATTGTGACATCACAATGCCATTTCCCCCATTGTGACATTACAATGCCATTTCCCCCATTGTGACATCACAATGCCATTTCCCCCATTGTGACACCACAATGCAGTTTACCCCATTGTGACATCACAATGCAGTTTACCCCATTGTGACATCACAATGCCCTTTTCCCCATTGTGAAATCACAATGGCGTTTTCCCTATTGTGACATCACAATGCCATTTCCTCCATTGTGACATCACAATGCCCTTTCCACATTGTGACATCACAATGCCATTTCCCCCATTGTGACATCACAATGCCCTTTCCCCCATTGTGACATCACAATGCCGTTTTCTCCATTGGGATATCACAATGCAGTTTCCTCCATTGTGACATCACAATGCCCTTTCCACCATTGTGACATCACAATGCAGTTTACCCCATTGTGACATCACAATGCCCTTTCCCCCATTGTGACATCACAATGCCGTTTTCCCTATTGTGACATCACAATGCCATTTCCTCCATTGTGACATCACAATGCCCATTCCCCATTGTGACCTAACAATGCCCATTCCCCATTGTGACATCACAATGCCATTTCTCACATTGTGACATCACAATGCCTTTTCCCCCATTGTGAGGTCACAATGCAGTTTTCCCCATTGTGACATCACAATGCCCTTTCCACCATTGTGACATCACAATGCAGTTTTCCCCATTGTGACATCACAATGCCCTTTCCCCCATTGTGACATCACAATGCCCATTCCCCATTGTGACATAACAATGCCCATTCCCCATTGTGACATCACAATGCCCTTTCCCCCATTGTGACATCACAATGCCATTTCCCCCATTGTGACATCACAATGCCATTTCCCCCATTGCGACATCACAATGCCATTTCCTCCATTGTGACATCACAATTCCCATTCCCAATTGTGACATAACAATGCCCATTCCCCATTGTGACATCACAATGCCATTTCCCCCATTGTGACATCACAATGCCGTTTTCCCCATTGTGACATCACAATGCCCTTTTCCCCATTGTGACATCACAATGCCATTTCCCCCAGTGTGACATCACAATGCCATTTCCCCCATTGTGACATCACAATGCCATTTCCCCCATTGTGACATCACAATGCAGTTTACCCCATTGTGACATCACAATGCCCTTTCCCCCATTTTGACATCACAATGCCGTTTTCCCCATTGGGACATCACAGTGCCGTTTCCCCCATTGTGACATCACAATGCCCTTTCCACCATTGTGACATCACAATGCCATTTCACCCATTGTGACATCACAATGCCATTTCCCCCATTGTGACATCACAATGCAGTTTACCCCATTGTGACATCACAATGCCCTTTCCCCCATTTTGACATCACAATGCTGTTTTCCCTATTGTGACATCACAATGCCATTTCCCCCATTGTGACATCACAATGCCTTTTCCCCCATTGTGACATCACAATGCAGTTTCCCCCATTGTGACATCACAATGCCCTTTTCCCCATTGTGACATCACAATGCCGTTTTCCGCATTGTGACATCACAATGCCCTTTCCCCCATTGTGACATCACAATGCAGTTTTCCCCATTGTGACATCACAATGCCATTTCCCCCATTGTGACATCACAATGCACTTTCCCCCATTGTGACAACACAATGCCCTTTCCCCCATTGTGACATCACAATGCCATTTCCCCCATTGTGACATCACAATGCCGTTTTCCCCATTGTGACATCACATTGCCCTTTCCCCCATTGTGACATCACAATGCCATTTCCCCCATTGTGAGATCACAATGCCGTTTTCCCTATTGCGACATCACAATGCCCTTTCCCCCATTGTGACATCACAATGCCATTTCCCCCATTGTGACATTACAATGCCATTTCCCCCATTGTGACATCACAATGCCATTTCCCCCATTGTGACACCACAATGCAGTTTACCCCATTGTGACATCACAATGCAGTTTACCCCATTGTGACATCACAATGCCCTTTTCCCCATTGTGAAATCACAATGGCGTTTTCCCTATTGTGACATCACAATGCCATTTCCTCCATTGTGACATCACAATGCCCTTTCCACATTGTGACATCACAATGCCATTTCCCCCATTGTGACATCACAATGCCCTTTCCCCCATTGTGACATCACAATGCCGTTTTGTCCATTGGGATATCACAATGCAGTTTCCTCCATTGTGACATCACAATGCCCTTTCCACCATTGTGACATCACAATGCAGTTTACCCCATTGTGACATCACAATGCCCTTTCCCCCATTGTGACATCACAATGCCGTTTTCCCTATTGTGACATCACAATGCCATTTCCTCCATTGTGACATCACAATGCCCATTCCCCATTGTGACCTAACAATGCCCATTCCCCATTGTGACATCACAATGCCATTTCTCACATTGTGACATCACAATGCCTTTTCCCCCATTGTGAGGTCACAATGCAGTTTTCCCCATTGTGACATCACAATGCCCTTTCCACCATTGTGACATCACAATGCAGTTTTCCCCATTGTGACATCACAATGCCCTTTCCCCCATTGTGACATCACAATGCCCATTCCCCATTGTGACATAACAATGCCCATTCCCCATTGTGACATCACAATGCCATTTCCCCCATTGTGACATCACAATGCCATTTCCCCCATTGTGACATCACAATGCCATTTCCCCCATTGCGACATCACAATGCCATTTCCTCCATTGTGACATCACAATGCCCATTCCCCATTGTGACATAACAATGCCCATTCCCCATTGTGACATCACAATGCCATTTCTCACATTGTGACATCACAATGCCTTTTCCCCCATTGTGACGTCACAATGCAGTTTTCCCCATTGTGACATCACAATGCAATTTCCCCCATTGTGACATCACAATGCAGTGTTCCCCATTGTGACATCACAATGCCCTTTCCCCCATTGTGACATCACAATGCACTTTCCCCCATTGTGACATCACAATGCCGTTTTCCGCATTGTGACATCACAATGCCCTCTCCCCCATTGTGACATCACAGTGCAGTTTTTCCCAATGTGACATCACAATGCGCTTTCCCCCATTGTGACATCACAATGCCCTTTCCCCCATTGTGACATCACAATGCCATTTCCCCCATTGTGACATCACAATGTCGTTGCCCCATTGTGACAACACAATGCAGTTTACCCCATTGTGACATCACAATGCCCTTTCTCCCATTGTGACATCACAATGCCGTTTTCCCTATTGTGACATCACAATGCCATTTCCTCCATTGTGACATCACAATGCCCTTTCCCCATTGTGACATCACAATGCCATTTCCCCCATTGTGACATCACAATGCCATTTCACCCATTGTGACATCACAATGCCATTTCCCCCATTGTCACATCACAATGCCATTTCCCCCATTGTGACATCACAATGCCGTTTTCCCCATTGTGACATCACAATGCCCTTTTCCCCATTGTGACATCACAATGCCATTTCCCCCAGTGTGACATCACAATGCCATTTCCCCCATTGTGACATCACAATGCCATTTCCCCCATTGTGACATCACAATGCAGTTTACCCCATTGTGACATCACAATGCCCTTTCCCCCATTTTGACATCACAATGCCGTTTTCCCCATTGGGAAATCACAGTGCCGTTTCCCCCAGTGTGACATCACAATGCCATTTCCCCCATTGTGACATCACAATGCCATTTCCCCCATTGTGACATCACAATGCAGTTTACCCCATTGTGACATCACAATGCCCTTTCCACCATTGTGACATCACAATGCCATTTCACCCATTGTGACATCACAATGCCATTTCCCCCATTGTGACATCACAATGCAGTTTACCCCATTGTGACATCACAATGCCCTTTCCCCCATTTTGACATCACAATGCTGTTTTCCCTATTGTGACATCACAATGCAATTTCCCCCATTGTGACATCACAATGCATTTTCCCCCATTGTGACATCACAATGCAGTTTCCCCCATTGTGACATCACAATGCCCTTTTCCCCATTGTGACATCACAATGCCGTTTTCCGCATTGTGACATCACAATGCCCTTTCCCCCATTGTGACATCACAATGCAGTTTTCCCCATTGTGACATCACAATGCGCTTTCCCCCATTGTGACATCACAATGCACTTTCCCCCATTGTGACAACACAATGCCCTTTCCCCCATTGTGACATCACAATGCCATTTCCCCCATTGTGACATCACAATGCCGTTTTCCCCATTGTGACATCACATTGCCCTTTCCCCCATTGTGACATCACAATGCCATTTCCCCCATTGTGACATCACAATGCCGTTTTCCCTATTGTGACATCACAATGCCCTTTCCCCCATTGTGACATCACAATGCCATTTCCCCCATTGTGACATTACAATGCCATTTCCCCCATTGTGACATCACAATGCCATTTCCCCCATTGTGACACCACAATGCAGTTTACCCCATTGTGACATCACAATGCAGTTTACCCCATTGTGACATCACAATGCCCTTTTCCCCATTGTGAAATCACAATGGCGTTTTCCCTATTGTGACATCACAATGCCATTTCCTCCATTGTGACATCACAATGCCCTTTCCACATTGTGACATCACAATGCCATTTCCCCCATTGTGACATCACAATGCCCTTTCCCCCATTGTGACATCACAATGCCGTTTTCTCCATTGGGATATCACAATGCAGTTTCCTCCATTGTGACATCACAATGCCCTTTCCACCATTGTGACATCACAATGCAGTTTACCCCATTGTGACATCACAATGCCCTTTCCCCCATTGTGACATCACAATGCCGTTTTCCCTATTGTGACATCACAATGCCATTTCCTCCATTGTGACATCACAATGCCCATTCCCCATTGTGACCTAACAATGCCCATTCCCCATTGTGACATCACAATGCCATTTCTCACATTGTGACATCACAATGCCTTTTCCCCCATTGTGAGGTCACAATGCAGTTTTCCCCATTGTGACATCACAATGCCCTTTCCACCATTGTGACATCACAATGCAGTTTTCCCCATTGTGACATCACAATGCCCTTTCCCCCATTGTGACATCACAATGCCCATTCCCCATTGTGACATAACAATGCCCATTCCCCATTGTGACATCACAATGCCATTTCCCCCATTGTGACATCACAATGCCATTTCCCCCATTGTGACATCACAATGCCATTTCCCCCATTGCAACATCACAATGCCATTTCCTCCATTGTGACATCGCAATGCCCATTCCCCATTGTGACATAACAATGCCCATTCCCCATTGTGACATCACAATGCCATTTCTCACATTGTGACATCACAATGCCTTTTCCCCCATTGTGACGTCACAATGCAGTTTTCCCCATTGTGACATCACAATGCAATTTCCCCCATTGTGACATCACAATGCAGTGTTCCCCATTGTGACATCACAATGCCCTTTCCCCCATTGTGACATCACAATGCACTTTCCCCCATTGTGACATCACAATGCCGTTTTCCGCATTGTGACATCACAATGCCCTCTCCCCCATTGTGACATCACAGTGCAGTTTTTCCCAATGTGACATCACAATGCGCTTTCCCCCATTGTGACATCACAATGCCCTTTCCCCCATTGTGACATCACAATGCCATTTCCCCCATTGTGACATCACAATGTCGTTGCCCCATTGTGACAACACAATGCAGTTTACCCCATTGTGACATCACAATGCCCTTTCTCCCATTGTGACATCACAATGCCGTTTTCCCTATTGTGACATCACAATGCCATTTCCTCCATTGTGACATCACAATGCCCTTTCCCCATTGTGACATCACAATGCCATTTCCCCCATTGTGACATCACAATGCCATTTCACCCATTGTGACATCACAATGCCATTTCCCCCATTGTCACATCACAATGCCATTTCCCCCATTGTGACATCACAATGCCGTTTTCCCCATTGTGACATCACAATGCCCTTTTCCCCATTGTAACATCACAATGCCATTTCCCCCAGTGTGACATCACAATGCCATTTCCCCCATTGTGACATCACAATGCCATTTCCCCCATTGTGACATCACAATGCAGTTTACCCCATTGTGACATCACAATGCCCTTTCCCCCATTTTGACATCACAATGCCGTTTTCCCCATTGGGAAATCACAGTGCCGTTTCCCCCAGTGTGACATCACAATGCCATTTCCCCCATTGTGACATCACAATGCCATTTCCCCCATTGTGACATCACAATGCAGTTTACCCCATTGTGACATCACAATGCCCTTTCCACCATTGTGACATCACAATGCCATTTCACCCATTGTGACATCACAATGCCATTTCCTCCATTGTGACATCACAATGCCCTTTCCCCATTGTGACATCACAATGCCATTTCCCCCATTGTGACATCACAATGCCATTTCACCCATTGTGACATCACAATGCCATTTCCCCCATTGTCACATCACAATGCCATTTCCCCCATTGTGACATCACAATGCCGTTTTCCCCATTGTGACATCACAATGCCCTTTTCCCCATTGTAACATCACAATGCCATTTCCCCCAGTGTGACATCACAATGCCATTTCCCCCATTGTGACATCACAATGCCATTTCCCCCATTGTGACATCACAATGCAGTTTACCCCATTGTGACATCACAATGCCCTTTCCCCCATTTTGACATCACAATGCTGTTTTCCCTATTGTGACATCACAATGCCATTTCCCCCATTGTGACATCACAATGCCTTTTCCCCCATTGTGACATCACAATGCAGTTTCCCCCATTGTGACATCACAATGCCCTTTTCCCCATTGTGACATCACAATGCCGTTTTCCGCATTGTGACATCACAATGCCCTTTCCCCCATTGTGACATCACAATGCAGTTTTCCCCATTGTGACATCACAATGCGCTTTCCCCCATTGTGACATCACAATGCACTTTCCCCCATTGTGACAACACAATGCCCTTTCCCCCATTGTGACATCACAATGCCATTTCCCCCATTGTGACATCACAATGCCGTTTTCCCCATTGTGACATCACATTGCCCTTTCCCCCATTGTGACATCACAATGCCATTTCCCCCATTGTGACATCACAATGCCGTTTTCCCTATTGTGACATCACAATGCCCTTTCCCCCATTGTGACATCACAATGCCATTTCCCCCATTGTGACATTACAATGCCATTTCCCCCATTGTGACATCACAATGCCATTTCCCCCATTGTGACACCACAATGCAGTTTACCCCATTGTGACATCACAATGCAGTTTACCCCATTGTGACATCACAATGCCCTTTTCCCCATTGTGAAATCACAATGGCGTTTTCCCTATTGTGACATCACAATGCCATTTCCTCCATTGTGACATCACAATGCCCTTTCCACATTGTGACATCACAATGCCATTTCCCCCATTGTGACATCACAATGCCCTTTCCCCCATTGTGACATCACAATGCCGTTTTCTCCATTGGGATATCACAATGCAGTTTCCTCCATTGTGACATCACAATGCCCTTTCCACCATTGTGACATCACAATGCAGTTTACCCCATTGTGACATCACAATGCCCTTTCCCCCATTGTGACATCACAATGCCGTTTTCCCTATTGTGACATCACAATGCCATTTCCTCCATTGTGACATCACAATGCCCATTCCCCATTGTGACCTAACAATGCCCATTCCCCATTGTGACATCACAATGCCATTTCTCACATTGTGACATCACAATGCCTTTTCCCCCATTGTGAGGTCACAATGCAGTTTTCCCCATTGTGACATCACAATGCCCTTTCCACCATTGTGACATCACAATGCAGTTTTCCCCATTGTGACATCACAATGCCCTTTCCCCCATTGTGACATCACAATGCCCATTCCCCATTGTGACATAACAATGCCCATTCCCCATTGTGACATCACAATGCCATTTCCCCCATTGTGACATCACAATGCCATTTCCCCCATTGTGACATCACAATGCCATTTCCCCCATTGCGACATCACAATGCCATTTCCTCCATTGTGACATCACAATTCCCATTCCCAATTGTGACATAACAATGCCCATTCCCCATTGTGACATCACAATGCCATTTCTCACATTGTGACATCACAATGCCTTTTCCCCCATTGTGACGTCACAATGCAGTTTTCCCCATTGTGACATCACAATGCAATTTCCCCCATTGTGACATCACAATGCAGTGTTCCCCATTGTGACATCACAATGCCCTTTCCCCCATTGTGACATCACAATGCACTTTCCCCCATTGTGACATCACAATGCCGTTTTCCGCATTGTGACATCACAATGCCCTCTCCCCCATTGTGACATCACAGTGCAGTTTTTCCCAATGTGACATCACAATGCGCTTTCCCCCATTGTGACATCACAATGCCCTTTCCCCCATTGTGACATCACAATGCCATTTCCCCCATTGTGACATCACAATGTCGTTGCCCCATTGTGACAACACAATGCAGTTTACCCCATTGTGACATCACAATGCCCTTTCTCCCATTGTGACATCACAATGCCGTTTTCCCTATTGTGACATCACAATGCCATTTCCTCCATTGTGACATCACAATGCAGTTTTCCCCATTGTGACATCACAATGCGCTTTCCCCCATTGTGACATCACAATGCACTTTCCCCCATTGTGACAACACAATGCCCTTTCCCCCATTGTGACATCACAATGCCATTTCCCCCATTGTGACATCACAATGCCGTTTTCCCCATTGTGACATCACATTGCCCTTTCCCCCATTGTGACATCACAATGCCATTTCCCCCATTGTGACATCACAATGCCGTTTTCCCTATTGTGACATCACAATGCCCTTTCCCCCATTGTGACATCACAATGCCATTTCCCCCATTGTGACATTACAATGCCATTTCCCCCATTGTGACATCACAATGCCATTTCCCCCATTGTGACACCACAATGCAGTTTACCCCATTGTGACATCACAATGCAGTTTACCCCATTGTGACATCACAATGCCCTTTTCCCCATTGTGAAATCACAATGGCGTTTTCCCTATTGTGACATCACAATGCCATTTCCTCCATTGTGACATCACAATGCCCTTTCCACATTGTGACATCACAATGCCATTTCCCCCATTGTGACATCACAATGCCCTTTCCCCCATTGTGACATCACAATGCCGTTTTCTCCATTGGGATATCACAATGCAGTTTCCTCCATTGTGACATCACAATGCCCTTTCCACCATTGTGACATCACAATGCAGTTTACCCCATTGTGACATCACAATGCCCTTTCCCCCATTGTGACATCACAATGCCGTTTTCCCTATTGTGACATCACAATGCCATTTCCTCCATTGTGACATCACAATGCCCATTCCCCATTGTGACCTAACAATGCCCATTCCCCATTGTGACATCACAATGCCATTTCTCACATTGTGACATCACAATGCCTTTTCCCCCATTGTGAGGTCACAATGCAGTTTTCCCCATTGTGACATCACAATGCCCTTTCCACCATTGTGACATCACAATGCAGTTTTCCCCATTGTGACATCACAATGCCCTTTCCCCCATTGTGACATCACAATGCCCATTCCCCATTGTGACATAACAATGCCCATTCCCCATTGTGACATCACAATGCCATTTCCCCCATTGTGACATCACAATGCCATTTCCCCCATTGTGACATCACAATGCCATTTCCCCCATTGCGACATCACAATGCCATTTCCTCCATTGTGACATCACAATTCCCATTCCCAATTGTGACATAACAATGCCCATTCCCCATTGTGACATCACAATGCCATTTCTCACATTGTGACATCACAATGCCTTTTCCCCCATTGTGACGTCACAATGCAGTTTTCCCCATTGTGACATCACAATGCAATTTCCCCCATTGTGACATCACAATGCAGTGTTCCCCATTGTGACATCACAATGCCCTTTCCCCCATTGTGACATCACAATGCACTTTCCCCCATTGTGACATCACAATGCCGTTTTCCGCATTGTGACATCACAATGCCCTCTCCCCCATTGTGACATCACAGTGCAGTTTTTCCCAATGTGACATCACAATGCGCTTTCCCCCATTGTGACATCACAATGCCCTTTCCCCCATTGTGACATCACAATGCCATTTCCCCCATTGTGACATCACAATGTCGTTGCCCCATTGTGACAACACAATGCAGTTTACCCCATTGTGACATCACAATGCCCTTTCTCCCATTGTGACATCACAATGCCGTTTTCCCTATTGTGACATCACAATGCCATTTCCTCCATTGTGACATCACAATGCCCTTTCCCCATTGTGACATCACAATGCCATTTCCCCCATTGTGACATCACAATGCCATTTCACCCATTGTGACATCACAATGCCATTTCCCCCATTGTGACATCACAATGCCATTTCCCCCATTGTGACATCACAATGCCGTTTTCCCCATTGTGACATCACAATGCCCTTTTCCCCATTGTGACATCACAATGCCATTTCCTCCATTGTGACATCACAATGCCCTTTCCACATTGTGACATCACAATGCCATTTCCCCCATTGTGACATCACAATGCCCTTTCCCCCATTGTGACATCACAATGCCGTTTTGTCCATTGGGATATCACAATGCAGTTTCCTCCATTGTGACATCACAATGCCCTTTCCACCATTGTGACATCACAATGCAGTTTACCCCATTGTGACATCACAATGCCCTTTCCCCCATTGTGACATCACAATGCCGTTTTCCCTATTGTGACATCACAATGCCATTTCCTCCATTGTGACATCACAATGCCCATTCCCCATTGTGACCTAACAATGCCCATTCCCCATTGTGACATCACAATGCCATTTCTCACATTGTGACATCACAATGCCTTTTCCCCCATTGTGAGGTCACAATGCAGTTTTCCCCATTGTGACATCACAATGCCCTTTCCACCATTGTGACATCACAATGCAGTTTTCCCCATTGTGACATCACAATGCCCTTTCCCCCATTGTGACATCACAATGCCCATTCCCCATTGTGACATAACAATGCCCATTCCCCATTGTGACATCACAATGCCATTTCCCCCATTGTGACATCACAATGCCATTTCCCCCATTGTGACATCACAATGCCATTTCCCCCATTGCGACATCACAATGCCATTTCCTCCATTGTGACATCACAATGCCCATTCCCCATTGTGACATAACAATGCCCATTCCCCATTGTGACATCACAATGCCATTTCTCACATTGTGACATCACAATGCCTTTTCCCCCATTGTGACGTCACAATGCAGTTTTCCCCATTGTGACATCACAATGCAATTTCCCCCATTGTGACATCACAATGCAGTGTTCCCCATTGTGACATCACAATGCCCTTTCCCCCATTGTGACATCACAATGCACTTTCCCCCATTGTGACATCACAATGCCGTTTTCCGCATTGTGACATCACAATGCCCTCTCCCCCATTGTGACATCACAGTGCAGTTTTTCCCAATGTGACATCACAATGCGCTTTCCCCCATTGTGACATCACAATGCCCTTTCCCCCATTGTGACATCACAATGCCATTTCCCCCATTGTGACATCACAATGTCGTTGCCCCATTGTGACAACACAATGCAGTTTACCCCATTGTGACATCACAATGCCCTTTCTCCCATTGTGACATCACAATGCCGTTTTCCCTATTGTGACATCACAATGCCATTTCCTCCATTGTGACATCACAATGCCCTTTCCCCATTGTGACATCACAATGCCATTTCCCCCATTGTGACATCACAATGCCATTTCACCCATTGTGACATCACAATGCCATTTCCCCCATTGTCACATCACAATGCCATTTCCCCCATTGTGACATCACAATGCCGTTTTCCCCATTGTGACATCACAATGCCCTTTTCCCCATTGTGACATCACAATGCCATTTCCCCCAGTGTGACATCACAATGCCATTTCCCCCATTGTGACATCACAATGCCATTTCCCCCATTGTGACATCACAATGCAGTTTACCCCATTGTGACATCACAATGCCCTTTCCCCCATTTTGACATCACAATGCCGTTTTCCCCATTGGGAAATCACAGTGCCGTTTCCCCCAGTGTGACATCACAATGCCATTTCCCCCATTGTGACATCACAATGCCATTTCCCCCATTGTGACATCACAATGCAGTTTACCCCATTGTGACATCACAATGCCCTTTCCACCATTGTGACATCACAATGCCATTTCACCCATTGTGACATCACAATGCCATTTCCCCCATTGTGACATCACAATGCAGTTTACCCCATTGTGACATCACAATGCCCTTTCCCCCATTTTGACATCACAATGCTGTTTTCCCTATTGTGACATCACAATGCCATTTCCCCCATTGTGACATCACAATGCCTTTTCCCCCATTGTGACATCACAATGCAGTTTCCCCCATTGTGACATCACAATGCCCTTTTCCCCATTGTGACATCACAATGCCGTTTTCCGCATTGTGACATCACAATGCCCTTTCCCCCATTGTGACATCACAATGCAGTTTTCCCCATTGTGACATCACAATGCGCTTTCCCCCATTGTGACATCACAATGCACTTTCCCCCATTGTGACAACACAATGCCCTTTCCCCCATTGTGACATCACAATGCCATTTCCCCCATTGTGACATCACAATGCCGTTTTCCCCATTGTGACATCACATTGCCCTTTCCCCCATTGTGGCATCACAATGCCATTTCCCCCATTGTGACATCACAATGCCGTTTTCCCTATTGTGACATCACAATGCCCTTTCCCCCATTGTGACATCACAATGCCATTTCCCCCATTGTGACATTACAATGCCATTTCCCCCATTGTGACATCACAATGCCATTTCCCCCATTGTGACACCACAATGCAGTTTACCCCATTGTGACATCACAATGCCCTTTTCCCCATTGTGAAATCACAATGGCGTTTTCCCTATTGTGACATCACAATGCCATTTCCTCCATTGTGACATCACAATGCCCTTTCCACATTGTGACATCACAATGCCCTTTCCCCCATTGTGACATCACAATGCCCTTTCCCCCATTGTGACATCACAATGCCGTTTTCTCCATTGGGATATCACAATGCAGTTTCCTCCATTGTGACATCACAATGCCCTTTCCACCATTGTGACATCACAATGCAGTTTACCCCATTGTGACATCACAATGCCCTTTCCCCCATTGTGACATCACAATGCTGTTTTCCCTATTGTGACATCACAATGCCATTTCCTCCATTGTGACATCACAATGCCCATTCCCCATTGTGACCTAACAATGCCCATTCCCCATTGTGACATCACAATGCCATTTCTCACATTGTGACATCACAATGCCTTTTCCCCCATTGTGAGGTCACAATGCAGTTTTCCCCATTGTGACATCACAATGCCCTTTCCACCATTGTGACATCACAATGCAGTTTTCCCCATTGTGACATCACAATGCCCTTTCCCCCATTGTGACATCACAATGCCCATTCCCCATTGTGACATAACAATGCCCATTCCCCATTGTGACATCACAATGCCATTTCCCCCATTGTGACATCACAATGCCATTTCCCCCATTGTGACATCACAATGCCATTTCCCCCATTGCGACATCACAATGCCATTTCCTCCATTGTGACATCACAATTCCCATTCCCAATTGTGACATAACAATGCCCATTCCCCATTGTGACATCACAATGCCATTTCTCACATTGTGACATCACAATGCCTTTTCCCCCATTGTGACGTCACAATGCAGTTTTCCCCATTGTGACATCACAATGCAATTTCCCCCATTGTGACATCACAATGCAGTGTTCCCCATTGTGACATCACAATGCCCTTTCCCCCATTGTGACATCACAATGCACTTTCCCCCATTGTGACATCACAATGCCGTTTTCCGCATTGTGACATCACAATGCCCTCTCCCCCATTGTGACATCACAGTGCAGTTTTTCCCAATGTGACATCACAATGCGCTTTCCCCCATTGTGACATCACAATGCCCTTTCCCCCATTGTGACATCACAATGCCATTTCCCCCATTGTGACATCACAATGTCGTTGCCCCATTGTGACAACACAATGCAGTTTACCCCATTGTGACATCACAATGCCCTTTCTCCCATTGTGACATCACAATGCCGTTTTCCCTATTGTGACATCACAATGCCATTTCCTCCATTGTGACATCACAATGCCCTTTCCCCATTGTGACATCACAATGCCATTTCCCCCATTGTGACATCACAATGCCATTTCACCCATTGTGACATCACAATGCCATTTCCCCCATTGTGACATCACAATGCCATTTCCCCCATTGTGACATCACAATGCCGTTTTCCCCATTGTGACATCACAATGCCCTTTTCCCCATTGTGACATCACAATGCCATTTCCCCCAGTGTGACATCACAATGCAGTTTACCCCATTGTGACATCACAATGCCCTTTCCACCATTGTGACATCACAATGCCATTTCACCCATTGTGACATCACAATGCCATTTCCCCCATTGTGACATCACAATGCAGTTTACCCCATTGTGACATCACAATGCCCTTTCCCCCATTTTGACATCACAATGCTGTTTTCCCTATTGTGACATCACAATGCCATTTCCCCCATTGTGACATCACAATGCCTTTTCCCCCATTGTGACATCACAATGCAGTTTCCCCCATTGTGACATCACAATGCCCTTTTCCCCATTGTGACATCACAATGCCGTTTTCCGCATTGTGACATCACAATGCCCTTTCCCCCATTGTGACATCACAATGCAGTTTTCCCCATTGTGACATCACAATGCGCTTTCCCCCATTGTGACATCACAATGCACTTTCCCCCATTGTGACAACACAATGCCCTTTCCCCCATTGTGACATCACAATGCCATTTCCCCCATTGTGACATCACAATGCCGTTTTCCCCATTGTGACATCACATTGCCCTTTCCCCCATTGTGACATCACAATGCCATTTCCCCCATTGTGACATCACAATGCCGTTTTCCCTATTGTGACATCACAATGCCCTTTCCCCCATTGTGACATCACAATGCCATTTCCCCCATTGTGACATTACAATGCCATTTCCCCCATTGTGACATCACAATGCCATTTCCCCCATTGTGACACCACAATGCAGTTTACCCCATTGTGACATCACAATGCAGTTTACCCCATTGTGACATCACAATGCCCTTTTCCCCATTGTGAAATCACAATGGCGTTTTCCCTATTGTGACATCACAATGCCATTTCCTCCATTGTGACATCACAATGCCCTTTCCACATTGTGACATCACAATGCCATTTCCCCCATTGTGACATCACAATGCCCTTTCCCCCATTGTGACATCACAATGCCGTTTTCTCCATTGGGATATCACAATGCAGTTTCCTCCATTGTGACATCACAATGCCCTTTCCACCATTGTGACATCACAATGCAGTTTACCCCATTGTGACATCACAATGCCCTTTCCCCCATTGTGACATCACAATGCCGTTTTCCCTATTGTGACATCACAATGCCATTTCCTCCATTGTGACATCACAATGCCCATTCCCCATTGTGACCTAACAATGCCCATTCCCCATTGTGACATCACAATGCCATTTCTCACATTGTGACATCACAATGCCTTTTCCCCCATTGTGAGGTCACAATGCAGTTTTCCCCATTGTGACATCACAATGCCCTTTCCACCATTGTGACATCACAATGCAGTTTTCCCCATTGTGACATCACAATGCCCTTTCCCCCATTGTGACATCACAATGCCCATTCCCCATTGTGACATAACAATGCCCATTCCCCATTGTGACATCACAATGCCATTTCCCCCATTGTGACATCACAATGCCATTTCCCCCATTGTGACATCACAATGCCATTTCCCCCATTGCGACATCACAATGCCATTTCCTCCATTGTGACATCACAATTCCCATTCCCAATTGTGACATAACAATGCCCATTCCCCATTGTGACATCACAATGCCATTTCTCACATTGTGACATCACAATGCCTTTTCCCCCATTGTGACGTCACAATGCAGTTTTCCCCATTGTGACATCACAATGCAATTTCCCCCATTGTGACATCACAATGCAGTGTTCCCCATTGTGACATCACAATGCCCTTTCCCCCATTGTGACATCACAATGCACTTTCCCCCATTGTGACATCACAATGCCGTTTTCCGCATTGTGACATCACAATGCCCTCTCCCCCATTGTGATATCACAGTGCAGTTTTTCCCAATGTGACATCACAATGCGCTTTCCCCCATTGTGACATCACAATGCCCTTTCCCCCATTGTGACATCACAATGCCATTTCCCCCATTGTGACATCACAATGTCGTTGCCCCATTGTGACAACACAATGCAGTTTACCCCATTGTGACATCACAATGCCCTTTCTCCCATTGTGACATCACAATGCCGTTTTCCCTATTGTGACATCACAATGCCATTTCCTCCATTGTGACATCACAATGCCCTTTCCCCATTGTGACATCACAATGCCATTTCCCCCATTGTGACATCACAATGCCATTTCACCCATTGTGACATCACAATGCCATTTCCCCCATTGTGACATCACAATGCCATTTCCCCCATTGTGACATCACAATGCCGTTTTCCCCATTGTGACATCACAATGCCCTTTTCCCCATTGTGACATCACAATGCCATTTCCCCCAGTGTGACATCACAATGCCATTTCCCCCATTGTGACATCACAATGCCATTTTCCCCATTGTGACATCACAATGCAGTTTACCCCATTGTGACATCACAATGCCCTTTCCCCCATTTTGACATCACAATGCCGTTTTCCCCATTGGGACATCACAGTGCCGTTTCCCCCATTGTGACATCACAATGCCCTTTCCACCATTGTGACATCACAATGCCATTTCACCCATTGTGACATCACAATGCAGTTTACCCCATTGTGACATCACAATGCCCTTTCCACCATTGTGACATCACAATGCCATTTCACCCATTGTGACATCACAATGCCATTTCCCCCATTGTGACATCACAATGCAGTTTACCCCATTGTGACATCACAATGCCCTTTCCCCCATTTTGACATCACAATGCTGTTTTCCCTATTGTGACATCACAATGCCATTTCCCCCATTGTGACATCACAATGCCTTTTCCCCCATTGTGACATCACAATGCAGTTTCCCCCATTGTGACATCACAATGCCCTTTTCCCCATTGTGACATCACAATGCCGTTTTCCGCATTGTGACATCACAATGCCCTTTCCCCCATTGTGACATCACAATGCAGTTTTCCCCATTGTGACATCACAATGCGCTTTCCCCCATTGTGACATCACAATGCACTTTCCCCCATTGTGACAACACAATGCCCTTTCCCCCATTGTGACATCACAATGCCATTTCCCCCATTGTGACATCACAATGCCGTTTTCCCCATTGTGACATCACATTGCCCTTTCCCCCATTGTGACATCACAATGCCATTTCCCCCATTGTGACATCACAATGCCGTTTTCCCTATTGTGACATCACAATGCCCTTTCCCCCATTGTGACATCACAATGCCATTTCCCCCATTGTGACATTACAATGCCATTTCCCCCATTGTGACATCACAATGCCATTTCCCCCATTGTGACACCACAATGCAGTTTACCCCATTGTGACATCACAATGCAGTTTACCCCATTGTGACATCACAATGCCCTTTTCCCCATTGTGAAATCACAATGGCGTTTTCCCTATTGTGACATCACAATGCCATTTCCTCCATTGTGACATCACAATGCCCTTTCCACATTGTGACATCACAATGCCATTTCCCCCATTGTGACATCACAATGCCCTTTCCCCCATTGTGACATCACAATGCCGTTTTCTCCATTGGGATATCACAATGCAGTTTCCTCCATTGTGACATCACAATGCCCTTTCCACCATTGTGACATCACAATGCAGTTTACCCCATTGTGACATCACAATGCCCTTTCCCCCATTGTGACATCACAATGCCGTTTTCCCTATTGTGACATCACAATGCCATTTCCTCCATTGTGACATCACAATGCCCATTCCCCATTGTGACCTAACAATGCCCATTCCCCATTGTGACATCACAATGCCATTTCTCACATTGTGACATCACAATGCCTTTTCCCCCATTGTGAGGTCACAATGCAGTTTTCCCCATTGTGACATCACAATGCCCTTTCCACCATTGTGACATCACAATGCAGTTTTCCCCATTGTGACATCACAATGCCCTTTCCCCCATTGTGACATCACAATGCCCATTCCCCATTGTGACATAACAATGCCCATTCCCCATTGTGACATCACAATGCCATTTCCCCCATTGTGACATCACAATGCCATTTCCCCCATTGTGACATCACAATGCCATTTCCCCCATTGCGACATCACAATGCCATTTCCTCCATTGTGACATCACAATTCCCATTCCCAATTGTGACATAACAATGCCCATTCCCCATTGTGACATCACAATGCCATTTCTCACATTGTGACATCACAATGCCTTTTCCCCCATTGTGACGTCACAATGCAGTTTTCCCCATTGTGACATCACAATGCAATTTCCCCCATTGTGACATCACAATGCAGTGTTCCCCATTGTGACATCACAATGCCCTTTCCCCCATTGTGACATCACAATGCACTTTCCCCCATTGTGACATCACAATGCCGTTTTCCGCATTGTGACATCACAATGCCCTCTCCCCCATTGTGACATCACAGTGCAGTTTTTCCCAATGTGACATCACAATGCGCTTTCCCCCATTGTGACATCACAATGCCCTTTCCCCCATTGTGACATCACAATGCCATTTCCCCCATTGTGACATCACAATGTCGTTGCCCCATTGTGACAACACAATGCAGTTTACCCCATTGTGACATCACAATGCCCTTTCTCCCATTGTGACATCACAATGCCGTTTTCCCTATTGTGACATCACAATGCCATTTCCTCCATTGTGACATCACAATGCAGTTTTCCCCATTGTGACATCACAATGCGCTTTCCCCCATTGTGACATCACAATGCACTTTCCCCCATTGTGACAACACAATGCCCTTTCCCCCATTGTGACATCACAATGCCATTTCCCCCATTGTGACATCACAATGCCGTTTTCCCCATTGTGACATCACATTGCCCTTTCCCCCATTGTGACATCACAATGCCATTTCCCCCATTGTGACATCACAATGCCGTTTTCCCTATTGTGACATCACAATGCCCTTTCCCCCATTGTGACATCACAATGCCATTTCCCCCATTGTGACATTACAATGCCATTTCCCCCATTGTGACATCACAATGCCATTTCCCCCATTGTGACACCACAATGCAGTTTACCCCATTGTGACATCACAATGCAGTTTACCCCATTGTGACATCACAATGCCCTTTTCCCCATTGTGAAATCACAATGGCGTTTTCCCTATTGTGACATCACAATGCCATTTCCTCCATTGTGACATCACAATGCCCTTTCCACATTGTGACATCACAATGCCATTTCCCCCATTGTGACATCACAATGCCCTTTCCCCCATTGTGACATCACAATGCCGTTTTCTCCATTGGGATATCACAATGCAGTTTCCTCCATTGTGACATCACAATGCCCTTTCCACCATTGTGACATCACAATGCAGTTTACCCCATTGTGACATCACAATGCCCTTTCCCCCATTGTGACATCACAATGCCGTTTTCCCTATTGTGACATCACAATGCCATTTCCTCCATTGTGACATCACAATGCCCATTCCCCATTGTGACCTAACAATGCCCATTCCCCATTGTGACATCACAATGCCATTTCTCACATTGTGACATCACAATGCCTTTTCCCCCATTGTGAGGTCACAATGCAGTTTTCCCCATTGTGACATCACAATGCCCTTTCCACCATTGTGACATCACAATGCAGTTTTCCCCATTGTGACATCACAATGCCCTTTCCCCCATTGTGACATCACAATGCCCATTCCCCATTGTGACATAACAATGCCCATTCCCCATTGTGACATCACAATGCCATTTCCCCCATTGTGACATCACAATGCCATTTCCCCCATTGTGACATCACAATGCCATTTCCCCCATTGCGACATCACAATGCCATTTCCTCCATTGTGACATCACAATTCCCATTCCCAATTGTGACATAACAATGCCCATTCCCCATTGTGACATCACAATGCCATTTCTCACATTGTGACATCACAATGCCTTTTCCCCCATTGTGACGTCACAATGCAGTTTTCCCCATTGTGACATCACAATGCAATTTCCCCCATTGTGACATCACAATGCAGTGTTCCCCATTGTGACATCACAATGCCCTTTCCCCCATTGTGACATCACAATGCACTTTCCCCCATTGTGACATCACAATGCCGTTTTCCGCATTGTGACATCACAATGCCCTCTCCCCCATTGTGACATCACAGTGCAGTTTTTCCCAATGTGACATCACAATGCGCTTTCCCCCATTGTGACATCACAATGCCCTTTCCCCCATTGTGACATCACAATGCCATTTCCCCCATTGTGACATCACAATGTCGTTGCCCCATTGTGACAACACAATGCAGTTTACCCCATTGTGACATCACAATGCCCTTTCTCCCATTGTGACATCACAATGCCGTTTTCCCTATTGTGACATCACAATGCCATTTCCTCCATTGTGACATCACAATGCCCTTTCCCCATTGTGACATCACAATGCCATTTCCCCCATTGTGACATCACAATGCCATTTCACCCATTGTGACATCACAATGCCATTTCCCCCATTGTGACATCACAATGCCATTTCCCCCATTGTGACATCACAATGCCGTTTTCCCCATTGTGACATCACAATGCCCTTTTCCCCATTGTGACATCACAATGCCATTTCCTCCATTGTGACATCACAATGCCCTTTCCACATTGTGACATCACAATGCCATTTCCCCCATTGTGACATCACAATGCCCTTTCCCCCATTGTGACATCACAATGCCGTTTTGTCCATTGGGATATCACAATGCAGTTTCCTCCATTGTGACATCACAATGCCCTTTCCACCATTGTGACATCACAATGCAGTTTACCCCATTGTGACATCACAATGCCCTTTCCCCCATTGTGACATCACAATGCCGTTTTCCCTATTGTGACATCACAATGCCATTTCCTCCATTGTGACATCACAATGCCCATTCCCCATTGTGACCTAACAATGCCCATTCCCCATTGTGACATCACAATGCCATTTCTCACATTGTGACATCACAATGCCTTTTCCCCCATTGTGAGGTCACAATGCAGTTTTCCCCATTGTGACATCACAATGCCCTTTCCACCATTGTGACATCACAATGCAGTTTTCCCCATTGTGACATCACAATGCCCTTTCCCCCATTGTGACAACACAATGCCCATTCCCCATTGTGACATAACAATGCCCATTCCCCATTGTGACATCACAATGCCATTTCCCCCATTGTGACATCACAATGCCATTTCCCCCATTGTGACATCACAATGCCATTTCCCCCATTGCGACATCACAATGCCATTTCCTCCATTGTGACATCACAATGCCCATTCCCCATTGTGACATAACAATGCCCATTCCCCATTGTGACATCACAATGCCATTTCTCACATTGTGACATCACAATGCCTTTTCCCCCATTGTGACGTCACAATGCAGTTTTCCCCATTGTGACATCACAATGCAATTTCCCCCATTGTGACATCACAATGCAGTGTTCCCCATTGTGACATCACAATGCCCTTTCCCCCATTGTGACATCACAATGCACTTTCCCCCATTGTGACATCACAATGCCGTTTTCCGCATTGTGACATCACAATGCCCTCTCCCCCATTGTGACATCACAGTGCAGTTTTTCCCAATGTGACATCACAATGCGCTTTCCCCCATTGTGACATCACAATGCCCTTTCCCCCATTGTGACATCACAATGCCATTTCCCCCATTGTGACATCACAATGTCGTTGCCCCATTGTGACAACACAATGCAGTTTACCCCATTGTGACATCACAATGCCCTTTCTCCCATTGTGACATCACAATGCCGTTTTCCCTATTGTGACATCACAATGCCATTTCCTCCATTGTGACATCACAATGCCCTTTCCCCATTGTGACATCACAATGCCATTTCCCCCATTGTGACATCACAATGCCATTTCACCCATTGTGACATCACAATGCCATTTCCCCCATTGTCACATCACAATGCCATTTCCCCCATTGTGACATCACAATGCCGTTTTCCCCATTGTGACATCACAATGCCCTTTTCCCCATTGTGACATCACAATGCCATTTCCCCCAGTGTGACATCACAATGCCATTTCCCCCATTGTGACATCACAATGCCATTTCCCCCATTGTGACATCACAATGCAGTTTACCCCATTGTGACATCACAATGCCCTTTCCCCCATTTTGACATCACAATGCCGTTTTCCCCATTGGGAAATCACAGTGCCGTTTCCCCCAGTGTGACATCACAATGCCATTTCCCCCATTGTGACATCACAATGCCATTTCCCCCATTGTGACATCACAATGCAGTTTACCCCATTGTGACATCACAATGCCCTTTCCACCATTGTGACATCACAATGCCATTTCACCCATTGTGACATCACAATGCCATTTCCCCCATTGTGACATCACAATGCAGTTTACCCCATTGTGACATCACAATGCCCTTTCCCCCATTTTGACATCACAATGCTGTTTTCCCTATTGTGACATCACAATGCCATTTCCCCCATTGTGACATCACAATGCCTTTTCCCCCATTGTGACATCACAATGCAGTTTCCCCCATTGTGACATCACAATGCCCTTTTCCCCATTGTGACATCACAATGCCGTTTTCCGCATTGTGACATCACAATGCCCTTTCCCCCATTGTGACATCACAATGCAGTTTTCCCCATTGTGACATCACAATGCGCTTTCCCCCATTGTGACATCACAATGCACTTTCCCCCATTGTGACAACACAATGCCCTTTCCCCCATTGTGACATCACAATGCCATTTCCCCCATTGTGACATCACAATGCCGTTTTCCCCATTGTGACATCACATTGCCCTTTCCCCCATTGTGACATCACAATGCCATTTCCCCCATTGTGACATCACAATGCCGTTTTCCCTATTGTGACATCACAATGCCCTTTCCCCCATTGTGACATCACAATGCCATTTCCCCCATTGTGACATTACAATGCCATTTCCCCCATTGTGACATCACAATGCCATTTCCCCCATTGTGACACCACAATGCAGTTTACCCCATTGTGACATCACAATGCAGTTTACCCCATTGTGACATCACAATGCCCTTTTCCCCATTGTGAAATCACAATGGCGTTTTCCCTATTGTGACATCACAATGCCATTTCCTCCATTGTGACATCACAATGCCCTTTCCACATTGTGACATCACAATGCCCTTTCCCCCATTGTGACATCACAATGCCCTTTCCCCCATTGTGACATCACAATGCCGTTTTCTCCATTGGGATATCACAATGCAGTTTCCTCCATTGTGACATCACAATGCCCTTTCCACCATTGTGACATCACAATGCAGTTTACCCCATTGTGACATCACAATGCCCTTTCCCCCATTGTGACATCACAATGCTGTTTTCCCTATTGTGACATCACAATGCCATTTCCTCCATTGTGACATCACAATGCCCATTCCCCATTGTGACCTAACAATGCCCATTCCCCATTGTGACATCACAATGCCATTTCTCACATTGTGACATCACAATGCCTTTTCCCCCATTGTGAGGTCACAATGCAGTTTTCCCCATTGTGACATCACAATGCCCTTTCCACCATTGTGACATCACAATGCAGTTTTCCCCATTGTGACATCACAATGCCCTTTCCCCCATTGTGACATCACAATGCCCATTCCCCATTGTGACATAACAATGCCCATTCCCCATTGTGACATCACAATGCCATTTCCCCCATTGTGACATCACAATGCCATTTCCCCCATTGTGACATCACAATGCCATTTCCCCCATTGCGACATCACAATGCCATTTCCTCCATTGTGACATCACAATTCCCATTCCCAATTGTGACATAACAATGCCCATTCCCCATTGTGACATCACAATGCCATTTCTCACATTGTGACATCACAATGCCTTTTCCCCCATTGTGACGTCACAATGCAGTTTTCCCCATTGTGACATCACAATGCAATTTCCCCCATTGTGACATCACAATGCAGTGTTCCCCATTGTGACATCACAATGCCCTTTCCCCCATTGTGACATCACAATGCACTTTCCCCCATTGTGACATCACAATGCCGTTTTCCGCATTGTGACATCACAATGCCCTCTCCCCCATTGTGACATCACAGTGCAGTTTTTCCCAATGTGACATCACAATGCGCTTTCCCCCATTGTGACATCACAATGCCCTTTCCCCCATTGTGACATCACAATGCCATTTCCCCCATTGTGACATCACAATGTCGTTGCCCCATTGTGACAACACAATGCAGTTTACCCCATTGTGACATCACAATGCCCTTTCTCCCATTGTGACATCACAATGCCGTTTTCCCTATTGTGACATCACAATGCCATTTCCTCCATTGTGACATCACAATGCCCTTTCCCCATTGTGACATCACAATGCCATTTCCCCCATTGTGACATCACAATGCCATTTCACCCATTGTGACATCACAATGCCATTTCCCCCATTGTGACATCACAATGCCATTTCCCCCATTGTGACATCACAATGCCGTTTTCCCCATTGTGACATCACAATGCCCTTTTCCCCATTGTGACATCACAATGCCATTTCCCCCAGTGTGACATCACAATGCAGTTTACCCCATTGTGACATCACAATGCCCTTTCCACCATTGTGACATCACAATGCCATTTCACCCATTGTGACATCACAATGCCATTTCCCCCATTGTGACATCACAATGCAGTTTACCCCATTGTGACATCACAATGCCCTTTCCCCCATTTTGACATCACAATGCTGTTTTCCCTATTGTGACATCACAATGCCATTTCCCCCATTGTGACATCACAATGCCTTTTCCCCCATTGTGACATCACAATGCAGTTTCCCCCATTGTGACATCACAATGCCCTTTTCCCCATTGTGACATCACAATGCCGTTTTCCGCATTGTGACATCACAATGCCCTTTCCCCCATTGTGACATCACAATGCAGTTTTCCCCATTGTGACATCACAATGCGCTTTCCCCCATTGTGACATCACAATGCACTTTCCCCCATTGTGACAACACAATGCCCTTTCCCCCATTGTGACATCACAATGCCATTTCCCCCATTGTGACATCACAATGCCGTTTTCCCCATTGTGACATCACATTGCCCTTTCCCCCATTGTGACATCACAATGCCATTTCCCCCATTGTGACATCACAATGCCGTTTTCCCTATTGTGACATCACAATGCCCTTTCCCCCATTGTGACATCACAATGCCATTTCCCCCATTGTGACATTACAATGCCATTTCCCCCATTGTGACATCACAATGCCATTTCCCCCATTGTGACACCACAATGCAGTTTACCCCATTGTGACATCACAATGCAGTTTACCCCATTGTGACATCACAATGCCCTTTTCCCCATTGTGAAATCACAATGGCGTTTTCCCTATTGTGACATCACAATGCCATTTCCTCCATTGTGACATCACAATGCCCTTTCCACATTGTGACATCACAATGCCATTTCCCCCATTGTGACATCACAATGCCCTTTCCCCCATTGTGACATCACAATGCCGTTTTCTCCATTGGGATATCACAATGCAGTTTCCTCCATTGTGACATCACAATGCCCTTTCCACCATTGTGACATCACAATGCAGTTTACCCCATTGTGACATCACAATGCCCTTTCCCCCATTGTGACATCACAATGCCGTTTTCCCTATTGTGACATCACAATGCCATTTCCTCCATTGTGACATCACAATGCCCATTCCCCATTGTGACCTAACAATGCCCATTCCCCATTGTGACATCACAATGCCATTTCTCACATTGTGACATCACAATGCCTTTTCCCCCATTGTGAGGTCACAATGCAGTTTTCCCCATTGTGACATCACAATGCCCTTTCCACCATTGTGACATCACAATGCAGTTTTCCCCATTGTGACATCACAATGCCCTTTCCCCCATTGTGACATCACAATGCCCATTCCCCATTGTGACATAACAATGCCCATTCCCCATTGTGACATCACAATGCCATTTCCCCCATTGTGACATCACAATGCCATTTCCCCCATTGTGACATCACAATGCCATTTCCCCCATTGCGACATCACAATGCCATTTCCTCCATTGTGACATCACAATTCCCATTCCCAATTGTGACATAACAATGCCCATTCCCCATTGTGACATCACAATGCCATTTCTCACATTGTGACATCACAATGCCTTTTCCCCCATTGTGACGTCACAATGCAGTGTTCCCCATTGTGACATCACAATGCCCTTTCCCCCATTGTGACATCACAATGCACTTTCCCCCATTGTGACATCACAATGCCGTTTTCCGCATTGTGACATCACAATGCCCTCTCCCCCATTGTGACATCACAGTGCAGTTTTTCCCAATGTGACATCACAATGCGCTTTCCCCCATTGTGACATCACAATGCCCTTTCCCCCATTGTGACATCACAATGCCATTTCCCCCATTGTGACATCACAATGTCGTTGCCCCATTGTGACAACACAATGCAGTTTACCCCATTGTGACATCACAATGCCCTTTCTCCCATTGTGACATCACAATGCCGTTTTCCCTATTGTGACATCACAATGCCATTTCCTCCATTGTGACATCACAATGCCCTTTCCCCATTGTGACATCACAATGCCATTTCCCCCATTGTGACATCACAATGCCATTTCACCCATTGTGACATCACAATGCCATTTCCCCCATTGTGACATCACAATGCCATTTCCCCCATTGTGACATCACAATGCCGTTTTCCCCATTGTGACATCACAATGCCCTTTTCCCCATTGTGACATCACAATGCCATTTCCCCCAGTGTGACATCACAATGCCATTTCCCCCATTGTGACATCACAATGCCATTTTCCCCATTGTGACATCACAATGCAGTTTACCCCATTGTGACATCACAATGCCCTTTCCCCCATTTTGACATCACAATGCCGTTTTCCCCATTGGGACATCACAGTGCCGTTTCCCCCATTGTGACATCACAATGCCCTTTCCACCATTGTGACATCACAATGCCATTTCACCCATTGTGACATCACAATGCCATTTCCCCCATTGTGACATCACAATGCAGTTTACCCCATTGTGACATCACAATGCCCTTTCCCCCATTTTGACATCACAATGCTGTTTTCCCTATTGTGACATCACAATGCCATTTCCCCCATTGTGACATCACAATGCAGTTTCCCCCATTGTGACATCACAATGCCCTTTTCCCCATTGTGACATCACAATGCCATTTCCTCCATTGTGACATCACAATGCCCATTCCCCATTGTGACCTAACAATGCCCATTCCCCATTGTGACATCACAATGCCATTTCTCACATTGTAACATCACAATGCCTTTTCCCCCATTGTGAGGTCACAATGCAGTTTTCCCCATTGTGACATCACAATGCCCTTTCCACCATTGTGACATCACAATGCAGTTTTCCTCATTGTGACATCACAATGCCCTTTCCCCCATTGTGACATCACAATGCCGTTTTCCGCATTGTGACATCACAATGCCCTTTCCCCCATTGTGACATCACAATGCCGTTTTCCGCATTGTGACATCACAATGCCCTCTCCCCCATTGTGACATCACAGTGCAGTTTTCCCCATTGTAACATCACAATGCGCTTTCCCCCATTGTGACATCACAATGCCGTTTTCCCTATTGTGACATCACAATGCCATTTCCTCCATTGTGACATCACAATGCCCTTTCCCCATTGTGACATCACAATGCCATTTCCCCCATTGTGACATCACAATGCCATCCCCCCCCCGTTGTGACATCACAATGCAGTTTACCCCATTGTGACATCACAATGCCCTTTCCCCCATTGTGACATCACAATGCTGTTTTCCCTATTGTGACATCACAATGCCATTTCCTCCATTGTGACATCACAATGCCCATTCCCCATTGTGACATAACAATGCCCATTCCCCATTGTGACATCACAATGCCATTTCCCCCATTGTGACATCACAATGCCATTTCCCCCATTGTGACATCACAATGCCATTTCCCCCATTGCGACATCACGATGCCATTTCCTCCATTGTGACATCACAATGCCCATTCCCCATTGTGACATAACAATGCCCATTCCCCATTGTGACATCACAATGCCATTTCTCACATTGTGACATCACAATGCCTTTTCCCCCATTGTGACGTCACAATGCAGTTTTCCCCATTGTGACATCACAATGCAATTTCCCCCATTGTGACATCACAATGCAGTTTTCCCCATTGTGACATCACAATGCCCTTTCCCCCATTGTGACATCACAATGCCATTTCCCCCATTGTGACATCACAATGTCGTTGCCCCATTGTGACAACACAATGCAGTTTACCCCATTGTGACATCACAATGCCCTTTCTCCCATTGTGACATCACAATGCCGTTTTCCCTATTGTGACATCACAATGCCATTTCCTCCATTGTGACATCACAATGCCCTTTCCCCATTGTGACATCACAATGCCATTTCCCCCATTGTGACATCACAATGCCATTTCACCCATTGTGACATCACAATGCCATTTCCCCCATTGTGACATCACAATGCAGTTTACCCCATTGTGACATCACAATGCCCTTTCCCCCATTTTGACATCACAATGCCGTTTTCCCCATTGGGACATCACAGTGCCGTTTCCCCCATTGTGACATGACAATGCCCTTTCCACCATTGTGACATCACAATGCCATTTCACCCATTGTGACATCACAATGCCATTTCCCCCATTGTGACATCACAATGCCATTTCCCCCATTGTGACATCACAATGCCGTTTTCCCTATTGTGACATCATAATGCCCTTTCCCCCATTGTGACATCACAATGCCCTTTCCCCCATTGTGACATCACAATGCCATTTCCCCCATTGTGACATCACAATGCCGTTTCCCCCATTGTGACATCACAATGCCGTTTCCCCCATTGTGACATCACAATGCCGTTTCCCCCATTGTGACATCACAATGCTGTTTTCCCCATTGTGACAACACAATTCCATTTCCCCCATTGTGACATCACAATGCCGTTTTCCCCATTGTGACATCACAATGCCCTTTCCCCCATTGTGACATCACAATGCAGTTTACCCCATTGTGACATCACAATGCCCTTTCCCCTATTGTGACATCACAATGCCGTTTTCCCTATTGTGACATCACAATGCCATTTCCTCCATTGTGACATCACAATGCCCTTTCCCCATTGTGACATCACAATGCCATTTCCCCCATTGTGACATCACAATGCCATTTCCCCCATTGTGACATCACAATGCAGTTTACCCCATTGTGACATCACAATGCCCTTTCCCCCATTGTGACATCACCATGCCGTTTTCCCTATTGTGACATCACAATGCCATTTCCTCCATTGTGACATTACAATGCCCATTTCCCATTGTGACATCACAATGCCCATTCCCCATTGTGACATCACAATGCCATTTCTCACATTGTGACATCACAATGCCTTTTCCCCCATTGTGACGTCACAATGCAGTTTTCGCAAAGTGACATCACAATGCCCTTTCCCCCATTGTGACATCACAATGCAGTTTTCCCCATTGTGACATCACAATGCCCTTTCCCCCATTGTGACATCACAATGCCGTTTTCCGCATTGTGACATCACAATGCCTTTCCCCCATTGTGACATCACAATGCAGTTTTCCCCATTGTGACATCACAATGCGCTTTCCCCGATTGTGACATCACAATGCCCTTTCCCCCATTGTGACATCACAATGCCATTTCCCCCATTGTGACATCACAATGCCGTTTCCCCCATTGTGACATCACAATGCCGTTTCCCCCATTGTGACATCACAATGCCGTTTCCCCCATTGTGACATCACAATGCTGTTTTCCCCATTGTGACATCACAATTCCATTTCCCCCATTGTGACATTACAATGCCCTTTTCTCCATTGTGACATCACAATGCCCTTTCCCCCATTGTGACATCAGAATGCCGTTTCCCCCATTGTGACATCACAATGCAGTTTACCCCATTGTGACATCACAATGCCCTTTCCCCCATTGTGACATCACAATGCCGTTTTCCCTATTGTGACATCACAATGCCATTTCCTCCATTGTGACATCACAATGCCCTTTCCCCATTGTGACATTACAATGCCGTTTTCCCCATTGTGACATCACAATGCCCTTTCCCCCATTGTGACATCACAATGCAGTTTTCCCCATTGTGACATCGCAATGCCCTTTCCCCCATTGTGACATCACAATGCCGTTTTCCCCATTGTGACATCACAATGCCCTTTCCCCCATTGTGACATCACAATGCCATTTCCCCCATTGTGACATCACAATGCCGTTTTCCCCATTGGGACATCACAATGCCATTTCCCCCATTGTGACATCACAATGCCGTTTTCCCCATTGTGACATCACAATGCCCTTTTCCCCATTGTGACATCACAATGCCATTTCCCCCAGTGTGACATCACAATGCCCTTTCCCCCATTTTGACATCACAATGCCCTTTTCCCCATTGTGACATCACAATGCCATTTCCCCCAGTGTGACATCACAATGCCCTTTCCCCCATTTTGACATCACAATGCCGTTTTCCCCATTGTGACATCACAATGCCATTTCCTCCATTGTGACATTACAATGCCCATTTCCCATTGTGACATCACAATGCCCATTCCCCATTGTGACATCACAATGCCATTTCTCACATTGTGACATCACAATGCCTTTTCCCCCATTGTGACGTCACAATGCAGTTTTCGCAAAGTGACATCACAATGCCCTTTCCCCCATTGTGACATCACAATGCAGTTTTCCCCATTGTGACATCACAATGCCCTTTCCCCCATTGTGACATCACAATGCCGTTTTCCGCATTGTGACATCACAATGCCTTTCCCCCATTGTGACATCACAATGCAGTTTTCCCCATTGTGACATCACAATGCGCTTTCCCCGATTGTGACATCACAATGCCCTTTCCCCCATTGTGACATCACAATGCCATTTCCCCCATTGTGACATCACAATGCCGTTTCCCCCATTGTGACATCACAATGCCGTTTCCCCCATTGTGACATCACAATGCCGTTTCCCCCATTGTGACATCACAATGCTGTTTTCCCCATTGTGACATCACAATTCCATTTCCCCCATTGTGACATTACAATGCCCTTTTCTCCATTGTGACATCACAATGCCCTTTCCCCCATTGTGACATCACAATGCCGTTTCCCCCATTGTGACATCACAATGCAGTTTACCCCATTGTGACATCACAATGCCCTTTCCCCCATTGTGACATCACAATGCCGTTTTCCCTATTGTGACATCACAATGCCATTTCCTCCATTGTGACATCACAATGCCCTTTCCCCATTGTGACATTACAATGCCGTTTTCCCCATTGTGACATCACAATGCCCTTTCCCCCATTGTGACATCACAATGCAGTTTTCCCCATTGTGACATCGCAATGCCCTTTCCCCCATTGTGACATCACAATGCCGTTTTCCCCATTGTGACATCACAATGCCCTTTCCCCCATTGTGACATCACAATGCCATTTCCCCCATTGTGACATCACAATGCCGTTTTCCCCATTGGGACATCACAATGCCATTTCCCCCATTGTGACATCACAATGCCGTTTTCCCCATTGTGACATTACAATGCCCTTTTCCCCATTGTGACATCACAATGCCATTTCCCCCAGTGTGACATCACAATGCCCTTTCCCCCATTTTGACATCACAATGCCGTTTTCCCCATTGGGAAATCACAGTGCTGTTTCCCCCAGTGTGACATCACAATGCCATTTCCCCCATTGTGACATCACAATGCCATTTCCCCCATTGTGACATCACAATGCAGTTTACCCCATTGTGACATCACAATGCCCTTTCCACCATTGTGACATCACAATGCCATTTCACCCATTGTGACATCACAATGCCATTTCCCCCATTGTGACATCACAATGCAGTTTACCCCATTGTGACATCACAATGCCCTTTCCCCCATTTTGACATCACAATGCTGTTTTCCCTATTGTGACATCACAATGCCATTTCCCCCATTGTGACATCACAATGCCTTTTCCCCCATTGTGACATCACAATGCAGTTTCCCCCATTGTGACATCACAATGCCGTTTTCCCCATTGTGACATCACAATGCCCTTTTCCCCATTGTAACATCACAATGCCATTTCCCCCAGTGTGACATCACAATGCCATTTCCCCCATTGTGACATCACAATGCCATTTTCCCCATTGTGACATCACAATGCAGTTTACCCCATTGTGACATCACAATGCCCTTTCCCCCATTTTGACATCACAATGCCGTTTTCCCTATTGTGACATCACAATGCCATTTCCTCCATTGTGACATCACAATGCCCTTTCCCCATTGTGACATCACAATGCCATTTCCCCCATTGTGACATCACAATGCCATTTCACCCATTGTGACATCACAATGCCATTTCCCCCATTGTGACATCACAATGCCATTTCCCCCATTGTGACATCACAATGCCGTTTTCCCCATTGTGACATCACAATGTCCTTTTCCCCATTGTGACATCACAATGCCATTTCCCCCAGTGTGACATCACAATGCCATTTCCCCCATTGTGACATCACAATGCCATTTTCCCCATTGTGACATCACAATGCAGTTTACCCCATTGTGACATCACAATGCCCTTTCCCCCATTTTGACATCACAATGCCGTTTTCCCCATTGGGACATCACAGTGCCGTTTCCCCCATTGTGACATCACAATGCCCTTTCCACCATTGTGACATCACAATGCCATTTCACCCATTGTGACATCACAATGCCATTTCCCCCATTGTGACATCACAATGCAGTTTACCCCATTGTGACATCACAATGCCCTTTCTCCCATTTTGACATCACAATGCTGTTTTCCCTATTGTGACATCACAATGCCATTTCCCCCATTGTGACATCACAATGCAGTTTCCCCCATTGTGACATCACAATGCCCTTTTCCCCATTGTGACATCACAATGCCATTTCCTCCATTGTGACATCACAATGCCCATTCCCCATTGCCCATTCCCCATTGTGACATCACAATGCCATTTCTCACATTGTAACATCACAATGCCTTTTCCCCCATTGTGAGGTCACAATGCAGTTTTCCCCATTGTGACATCACAATGCCCTTTCCACCATTGTGACATCACAATGCAGTTTTCCCCATTGTGACATCACAATGCCCTTTCCCCCATTGTGACATCACAATGCCGTTTTCCGCATTGTGACATCACAATGCCCTTTCCCCCATTGTGACATCACAATGCCGTTTTCCGCATTGTGACATCACAATGCCCTCTCCCCCATTGTGACATCACAGTGCAGTTTTCCCCATTGTAACATCACAATGCGCTTTCCCCCATTGTGACATCACAATGCCGTTTTCCCTATTGTGACATCACAATGCCATTTCCTCCATTGTGACATCACAATGCCCTTTCCCCATTGTGACATCACAATGCCATTTCCCCCATTGTGACATCACAATGCCATTCCCCCCCCGTTGTGACATCACAATGCAGTTTACCCCATTGTGACATCACAATGCCCTTTCCCCCATTGTGACATCACAATGCTGTTTTCCCTATTGTGACATCACAATGCCATTTCCTCCATTGTGACATCACAATGCCCATTCCCCATTGTGACATAACAATGCCCATTCCCCATTGTGACATCACAATGCCATTTCCCCCATTGTGACATCACAATGCCATTTCCCCCATTGTGACATCACAATGCCATTTCCCCCATTGCGACATCACGATGCCATTTCCTCCATTGTGACATCACAATGCCCATTCCCCATTGTGACATAACAATGCCCATTCCCCATTGTGACATCACAATGCCATTTCTCACATTGTGACATCACAATGCCTTTTCCCCCATTGTGACGTCACAATGCAGTTTTCCCCATTGTGACATCACAATGCAATTTCCCCCATTGTGACATCACAATGCAGTTTTCCCCATTGTGACATCACAATGCCCTTTCCCCCATTGTGACATCACAATGCACTTTCCCCCATTGTGACATCACAATGCCGTTTTCCGCATTGTGACATCACAATGCCCTCTCCCCCATTGTGACATCACAGTGCAGTTTTTCCCAATGTGACATCACAATGCGCTTTCCCCCATTGTGACATCACAATGCCCTTTCCCCCATTGTGACATCACAATGCCATTTCCCCAATTGTGACATCACAATGTCGTTGCCCCATTGTGACAACACAATGCAGTTTACCCCATTGTGACATCACAATGCCCTTTCTCCCATTGTGACATCACAATGCCGTTTTCCCTATTGTGACATCACAATGCCATTTCCTCCATTGTGACATCACAATGCCCTTTCCCCATTGTGACATCACAATGCCATTTCCCCCATTGTGACATCACAATGCCATTTCACCCATTGTGACATCACAATGCCATTTCCCCCATTGTGACATCACAATGCAGTTTACCCCATTGTGACATCACAATGCCCTTTCCCCCATTTTGACATCACAATGCCGTTTTCCCCATTGGGACATCACAGTGCCGTTTCCCCCATTGTGACATGACAATGCCCTTTCCACCATTGTGACATCACAATGCCATTTCACCCATTGTGACATCACAATGCCATTTCCCCCATTGTGACATCACAATGCCATTTCCCCCATTGTGACATCACAATGCCGTTTTCCCTATTGTGACATCATAATGCCCTTTCCCCCATTGTGACATCACAATGCCCTTTCCCCCATTGTGACATCACAATGCCATTTCCCCCATTGTGACATCACAATGCCGTTTCCCCCATTGTGACATCACAATGCCGTTTCCCCCATTGTGACATCACAATGCCGTTTCCCCCATTGTGACATCACAATGCTGTTTTCCCCATTGTGACAACACAATTCCATTTCCCCATTGTGACATTACAATGCCGTTTTCCCCATTGTGACATCACAATGCCCTTTCCCCCATTGTGACATCACAATGCAGTTTACCCCATTGTGACATCACAATGCCCTTTCCCCTATTGTGACATCACAATGCCGTTTTCCCTATTGTGACATCACAATGCCATTTCCTCCATTGTGACATCACAATGCCCTTTCCCCATTGTGACATCACAATGCCATTTCCCCCATTGTGACATCACAATGCCATTTCCCCCATTGTGACATCACAATGCAGTTTACCCCATTGTGACATCACAATGCCCTTTCCCCCATTGTGACATCACCATGCCGTTTTCCCTATTGTGACATCACAATGCCCATTCCCCATTGTGACATCACAATGCCATTTCTCACATTGTGACATCACAATGCCTTTTCCCCCATTGTGACGTCACAATGCAGTTTTCGCAAAGTGACATCACAATGCCCTTTCCCCCATTGTGACATCACAATGCAGTTTTCCCCATTGTGACATCACAATGCCCTTTCCCCCATTGTGACATCACAATGCCGTTTTCCGCATTGTGACATCACAATGCCTTTCCCCCATTGTGACATCACAATGCAGTTTTCCCCATTGTGACATCACAATGCGCTTTCCCCGATTGTGACATCACAATGCCCTTTCCCCCATTGTGACATCACAATGCCATTTCCCCCATTGTGACATCACAATGCCGTTTCCCCCATTGTGACATCACAATGCCGTTTCCCCCATTGTGACATCACAATGCCGTTTCCCCCATTGTGACATCACAATGCTGTTTTCCCCATTGTGACATCACAATTCCATTTCCCCCATTGTGACATTACAATGCCCTTTTCTCCATTGTGACATCACAATGCCCTTTCCCCCATTGTGACATCACAATGCCGTTTCCCCCATTGTGACATCACAATGCAGTTTACCCCATTGTGACATCACAATGCCCTTTCCCCCATTGTGACATCACAATGCCGTTTTCCCTATTGTGACATCACAATGCCATTTCCTCCATTGTGACATCACAATGCCCTTTCCCCATTGTGACATTACAATGCCGTTTTCCCCATTGTGACATCACAATGCCCTTTCCCCCATTGTGACATCACAATGCAGTTTTCCCCATTGTGACATCGCAATGCCCTTTCCCCCATTGTGACATCACAATGCCGTTTTCCCCATTGTGACATCACAATGCCCTTTCCCCCATTGTGACATCACAATGCCATTTCCCCCATTGTGACATCACAATGCCGTTTTCCCCATTGGGACATCACAATGCCATTTCCCCCATTGTGACATCACAATGCCGTTTTCCCCATTGTGACATCACAATGCCCTTTTCCCCATTGTGACATCACAATGCCATTTCCCCCAGTGTGACATCACAATGCCCTTTCCCCCATTTTGACATCACAATGCCGTTTTCCCCATTGGGAAATCACAGTGCCGTTTCCCCCAGTGTGACATCACAATGCCATTTCCCCCATTGTGACATCACAATGCCATTTCCCCCATTGTGACATCACAATGCAGTTTACCCCATTGTGACATCACAATGCCCTTTCCACCATTGTGACATCACAATGCCATTTCACCCATTGTGACATCACAATGCCATTTCCCCCATTGTGACATCACAATGCAGTTTACCCCATTGTGACATCACAATGCCCTTTCCCCCATTTTGACATCACAATGCTGTTTTCCCTATTGTGACATCACAATGCCATTTCCCCCATTGTGACATCACAATGCCTTTTCCCCCATTGTGACATCACAATGCAGTTTCCCCCATTGTGACATCACAATGCCCTTTTCCCCATTGTGACATCACAATGCCGTTTTCCGCATTGTGACATCACAATGCCCTTTCCCCCATTGTGACATCACAATGCAGTTTTCCCCATTGTGACATCACAATGCGCTTTCCCCCATTGTGACATCACAATGCACTTTCCCCCATTGTGACAACACAATGCCCTTTCCCCCATTGTGACATCACAATGCCATTTCCCCCATTGTGACATCACAATGCCGTTTTCCCCATTGTGACATCACATTGCCCTTTCCCCCATTGTGACATCACAATGCCATTTCCCCCATTGTGACATCACAATGCCGTTTTCCCTATTGTGACATCACAATGCCCTTTCCCCCATTGTGACATCACAATGCCATTTCCCCCATTGTGACATTACAATGCCATTTCCCCCATTGTGACATCACAATGCCATTTCCCCCATTGTGACACCACAATGCAGTTTACCCCATTGTGACATCACAATGCAGTTTACCCCATTGTGACATCACAATGCCCTTTTCCCCATTGTGAAATCACAATGGCGTTTTCCCTATTGTGACATCACAATGCCATTTCCTCCATTGTGACATCACAATGACCTTTCCACATTGTGACATCACAATGCCATTTCCCCCATTGTGACATCACAATGCCCTTTCCCCCATTGTGACATCACAATGCCGTTTTCTCCATTGGGATATCACAATGCAGTTTCCTCCATTGTGACATCACAATGCCCTTTCCACCATTGTGACATCACAATGCCGTTTTCCCTATTGTGACATCACAATGCCATTTCCTCCATTGTGACATCACAATGCCCATTCCCCATTGTGACCTAACAATGCCCATTCCCCATTGTGACATCACAATGCCATTTCCCCCAGTGTGACATCACAATGCCATTTCCCCCATTGTGACATCACAATGCCATTTCCCCCATTGTGACATCACAATGCAGTTTACCCCATTGTGACATCACAATGCCCTTTCCCCCATTTTGACATCACAATGCCGTTTTCCCCATTGGGACATCACAGTGCCGTTTCCCCCATTGTGACATCACAATGCCCTTTCCACCATTGTGACATCACAATGCCATTTCACCCATTGTGACATCACAATGCCATTTCCCCCATTGTGACATCACAATGCAGTTTACCCCATTGTGACATCACAATGCCCTTTCCCCCATTTTGACATCACTATGCTGTTTTCCCTATTGTGACATCACAATGCCGTTTTCCCTATTGTGACATCACAATGCCATTTCCCCCATTGTGACATCACAATGCCTTTTCCCCCATTGTGACATCACAATGCAGTTTCCCCCATTGTGACATCACAATGCCCTTTTCCCCATTGTGACATCACAATGCCGTTTTCCCTATTGTGACATCACAATGCCATTTCCTCCATTGTGACATCACAATGCCCTTTCCCCATTGTGACATCACAATGCCATTTCCCCCATTGTGACATCACAATGCCATTTCCCCCATTGTGACATCACAAGGCAGTTTACCCCATTGTGACATCACAATGCCCTTTCCCCCATTGTGACATCACAATGCCGTTTTCCCTATTGTGACATCACAATGCCATTTCCTCCATTGTGACATCACAATGCCCATTCCCCATTGTGACATAACAATGCCCATTCCCCATTGTGACATCACAATGCCATTTCCCCCATTGTGACATCACAATGCCATTTCCCCCATTGTGACATCACAATGCAGTTTACCCCATTGTGACATCACAATGCCCTTTCCCCCATTGTGACATCACAATGCAGTTTACCCCATTGTGACATCACAATGCCTTTTCCCCCATTGTGAGGTCACAATGCAGTTTTCCCCATTGTGACATCACAATGCCCTTTCCACCATTGTGACATCACAATGCAGTTTTCCCCATTGTGACATCACAATGCCCTTTCCCCCATTGTGACATCACAATGCCCATTCCCCATTGTGACATAACAATGCCCATTCCCCATTGTGACATCACAATGCCATTTCCCCCATTGTGACATCACAATGCCATTTCCCCCATTGTGACATCACAATGCCATTTCCCCCATTGCGACATCACAATGCCATTTCCTCCATTGTGACATCACAATTCCCATTCCCAATTGTGACATAACAATGCCCATTCCCCATTGTGACATCACAATGCCATTTCTCACATTGTGACATCACAATGCCTTTTCCCCCATTGTGACGTCACAATGCAGTTTTCCCCATTGTGACATCACAATGCAATTTCCCCCATTGTGACATCACAATGCAGTGTTCCCCATTGTGACATCACAATGCCCTTTCCCCCATTGTGACATCACAATGCACTTTCCCCCATTGTGACATCACAATGCCGTTTTCCGCATTGTGACATCACAATGCCCTCTCCCCCATTGTGACATCACAGTGCAGTTTTTCCCAATGTGACATCACAATGCGCTTTCCCCCATTGTGACATCACAATGCCCTTTCCCCCATTGTGACATCACAATGCCATTTCCCCCATTGTGACATCACAATGTCGTTGCCCCATTGTGACAACACAATGCAGTTTACCCCATTGTGACATCACAATGCCCTTTCTCCCATTGTGACATCACAATGCCGTTTTCCCTATTGTGACATCACAATGCCATTTCCTCCATTGTGACATCACAATGCAGTTTTCCCCATTGTGACATCACAATGCCCTTTCCCCCATTTTGACATCACAATGCCGTTTTCCCCATTGGGGAATCACAGTGCCGTTTCCCCCAGTGTGACATCACAATGCCATTTCCCCCATTGTGACATCACAATGCCATTTCCCCCATTGTGACATCACAATGCAGTTTACCCCATTGTGACATCACAATGCCCTTTCCACCATTGTGACATCACAATGCCATTTCACCCATTGTGACATCACAATGCCATTTCCCCCATTGTGACATCACAATGCAGTTTACCCCATTGTGACATCACAATGCCCTTTCCCCCATTTTGACATCACAATGCTGTTTTCCCTATTGTGACATCACAATGCCATTTCCCCCATTGTGACATCACAATGCCTTTTCCCCCATTGTGACATCACAATGCAGTTTCCCCCATTGTGACATCACAATGCCCTTTTCCCCATTGTGACATCACAATGCCGTTTTCCGCATTGTGACATCACAATGCCCTTTCCCCCATTGTGACATCACAATGCAGTTTTCCCCATTGTGACATCACAATGCGCTTTCCCCCATTGTGACATCACAATGCACTTTCCCCCATTGTGACAACACAATGCCCTTTCCCCCATTGTGACATCACAATGCCATTTCCCCCATTGTGACATCACAATGCCGTTTTCCCCATTGTGACATCACATTGCCCTTTCCCCCATTGTGACATCACAATGCCATTTCCCCCATTGTGACATCACAATGCCGTTTTCCCTATTGTGACATCACAATGCCCTTTCCCCCATTGTGACATCACAATGCCATTTCCCCCATTGTGACATTACAATGCCATTTCCCCCATTGTGACATCACAATGCCATTTCCCCCATTGTGACACCACAATGCAGTTTACCCCATTGTGACATCACAATGCAGTTTACCCCATTGTGACATCACAATGCCCTTTTCCCCATTGTGAAATCACAATGGCGTTTTCCCTATTGTGACATCACAATGCCATTTCCTCCATTGTGACATCACAATGACCTTTCCACATTGTGACATCACAATGCCATTTCCCCCATTGTGACATCACAATGCCCTTTCCCCCATTGTGACATCACAATGCCGTTTTCTCCATTGGGATATCACAATGCAGTTTCCTCCATTGTGACATCACAATGCCCTTTCCACCATTGTGACATCACAATGCAGTTTACCCCATTGTGACATCACAATGCCCTTTCCCCCATTGTGACATCACAATGCCGTTTTCCCTATTGTGACATCACAATGCCATTTCCTCCATTGTGACATCACAATGCCCATTCCCCATTGTGACCTAACAATGCCCATTCCCCATTGTGACATCACAATGCCATTTCCCCCAGTGTGACATCACAATGCCATTTCCCCCATTGTGACATCACAATGCCATTTCCCCCATTGTGACATCACAATGCAGTTTACCCCATTGTGACATCACAATGCCCTTTCCCCCATTTTGACATCACAATGCCGTTTTCCCCATTGGGACATCACAGTGCCGTTTCCCCCATTGTGACATCACAATGCCCTTTCCACCATTGTGACATCACAATGCCATTTCACCCATTGTGACATCACAATGCCATTTCCCCCATTGTGACATCACAATGCAGTTTACCCCATTGTGACATCACAATGCCCTTTCCCCCATTTTGACATCACTATGCTGTTTTCCCTATTGTGACATCACAATGCCGTTTTCCCTATTGTGACATCACAATGCCATTTCCCCCATTGTGACATCACAATGCCTTTTCCCCCATTGTGACATCACAATGCAGTTTCCCCCATTGTGACATCACAATGCCCTTTCCCCATTGTGATATCACAATGCCGTTTCCCCCATTGTGACATCACAATGCTGTTTTTCCCATTGTGACATCACAATTCCATTTCCCCCATTGTGACATCACAATGCCGTTTCCCCCATTGTGACATCACAATGCCGTTTTCCCCATTGTGACATCACAATGCCCTTTCCCCCATTGTGACATCACAATGCAGTTTTCCCCATTGTGACATCGCAATGCCCTTTCCCCCATTGTGACATCACAATGCCGTTTTCCACATTGTGACATCACAATGCCCTTTCCCCCATTGTGACATCACAATGCCATTTCCCCCATTGTGACATTACAATGCCGTTTTCCCTATTGTGACATCACAATGCTCTTTCCCCCATTGTGACATCACAATGCCATTTCACCCATTGTGACATCACAATGCCATTTCCCCCATTGTGACATCACAATGCCATTCCCCCCATTGTGATATCACAATGCCATTTCCCCCATTGTGACATCACAATGCCATTTCCCCCATTGTGACATCACAATGCCGTTTTCTGCATTGTGACATCACAATGCCCTTTCCCCCATTCTGACATCACAATGCAGTTTTCCCCATTGTGACATCGCAATGCCCTTTCCCCCATTGTGACATCACAATGCACTTTCCCCCATTGTGACAACACAATGCCCTTTCCCCCATTGTGACATCACAATGCCATTTCCCCCATTGTGACATCACAATGCCGTTTTCCCCATTGTGACATCACATTGCCCTTTCCCCCATTGTGACATCACAATGCCATTTCCCCCATTGTGACATCACAATGCCGTTTTCCCTATTGTGACATCACAATGCCCTTTCCCCCATTGTGACATCACAATGCCATTTCCCCCATTGTGACATTACAATGCCATTTCCCCCATTGTGACATCACAATGCCATTTCCCCCATTGTGACACCACAATGCAGTTTACCCCATTGTGACATCACAATGCAGTTTACCCCATTGTGACATCACAATGCCCTTTTCCCCATTGTGAAATCACAATGGCGTTTTCCCTATTGTGACATCACAATGCCATTTCCTCCATTGTGACATCACAATGCCCTTTCCACATTGTGACATCACAATGCCATTTCCCCCATTGTGACATCACAATGCCCTTTCCCCCATTGTGACATCACAATGCCGTTTTCTCCATTGGGATATCACAATGCAGTTTCCTCCATTGTGACATCACAATGCCCTTTCCACCATTGTGACATCACAATGCAGTTTACCCCATTGTGACATCACAATGCCCTTTCCCCCATTGTGACATCACAATGCCGTTTTCCCTATTGTGACATCACAATGCCATTTCCTCCATTGTGACATCACAATGCCCGTTCCCCATTGTGACCTAACAATGCCCATTCCCCATTGTGACATCACAATGCCATTTCTCACATTGTGACATCACAATGCCTTTTCCCCCATTGTGAGGTCACAATGCAGTTTTCCCCATTGTGACATCACAATGCCCTTTCCACCATTGTGACATCACAATGCAGTTTTCCCCATTGTGACATCACAATGCCCTTTCCCCCATTGTGACATCACAATGCCCATTCCCCATTGTGACATAACAATGCCCATTCCCCATTGTGACATCACAATGCCATTTCCCCCATTGTGACATCACAATGCCATTTCCCCCATTGTGACATCACAATGCCATTTCCCCCATTGCGACATCACAATGCCATTTCCTCCATTGTGACATCACAATTCCCATTCCCAATTGTGACATAACAATGCCCATTCCCCATTGTGACATCACAATGCCATTTCTCACATTGTGACATCACAATGCATTTCCCCCATTGTGACGTCACAATGCAGTTTTCCCCATTGTGACATCACAATGCAATTTCCCCCATTGTGACATCGCAATGCAGTGTTCCCCATTGTGACATCACAATGCCCTTTCCCCCATTGTGACATCACAATGCACTTTCCCCCATTGTGACATCACAATGCCGTTTTCCGCATTGTGACATCACAATGCCCTCTCCCCCATTGTGACATCACAGTGCAGTTTTTCCCAATGTGACATCACAATGCGCTTTCCCCCATTGTGACATCACAATGCCCTTTCCCCCATTGTGACATCACAATGCCATTTCCCCCATTGTGACATCACAATGTCGTTGCCCCATTGTGACAACACAATGCAGTTTACCCCATTGTGACATCACAATGCCCTTTCTCCCATTGTGACATCACAATGCCGTTTTCCCTATTGTGACATCACAATGCCATTTCCTCCATTGTGACATCACAATGCCCTTTCCCCATTGTGACATCACAATGCCATTTCCCCCATTGTGACATCACAATGCCATTTCACCCATTGTGACATCACAATGCCATTTCCCCCATTGTGACATCACAATGCCATTTCCCCCATTGTGACATCACAATGCCGTTTTCCCCATTGTGACATCACAATGCCCTTTTCCCCATTGTGACATCACAATGCCATTTCCCCCAGTGTGACATCACAATGCCATTTCCCCCATTGTGACATCACAATGCCATTTTCCCCATTGTGACATCACAATGCAGTTTACCCCATTGTGACATCACAATGCCCTTTCCCCCATTTTGACATCACAATGCCGTTTTCCCCATTGGGACATCACAGTGCCGTTTCCCCCATTGTGACATCACAATGCCCTTTCCACCATTGTGACATCACAATGCCATTTCACCCATTGTGACATCACAATGCCATTTCCCCCATTGTGACATCACAATGCAGTTTACCCCATTGTGACATCACAATGCCCTTTTCCCCATTGTGAAATCACAATGGCGTTTTCCCTATTGTGACATCACAATGCCATTTCCTCCATTGTGACATCACAATGCCCTTTTCCCCATTGTGAAATCACAATGGCGTTTTCCCTATTGTGACATCACAATGCTGTTTTCCCTATTGTGACATCACAATGCCATTTCCCCCATTGTGACATCACAATGCAGTTTCCCCCATTGTGACATCACAATGCCCTTTTCCCCATTGTGACATCACAATGCCATTTCCTCCATTGTGACATCACAATGCCCATTCCCCATTGTGACCTAACAATGCCCATTCCCCATTGTGACATCACAATGCCATTTCTCACATTGTAACATCACAATGCCTTTTCCCCCATTGTGAGGTCACAATGCAGTTTTCCCCATTGTGACATCACAATGCCCTTTCCACCATTGTGACATCACAATGCAGTTTTCCCCATTGTGACATCACAATGCCCTTTCCCCCATTGTGACATCACAATGCCGTTTTCCGCATTGTGACATCACAATGCCCTTTCCCCCATTGTGACATCACAATGCCGTTTTCCGCATTGTGACATCACAATGCCCTCTCCCCCATTGTGACATCACAGTGCAGTTTTCCCCATTGTAACATCACAATGCGCTTTCCCCCATTGTGACATCACAATGCCGTTTTCCCTATTGTGACATCACAATGCCATTTCCTCCATTGTGACATCACAATGCCCTTTCCCCATTGTGACATCACAATGCCATTTCCCCCATTGTGACATCACAATGCTGTTTTCCCTATTGTGACATCACAATGCCATTTCCTCCATTGTGACATCACAATGCCCATTCCCCATTGTGACATAACAATGCCCATTCCCCATTGTGACATCACAATGCCATTTCCCCCATTGTGACATCACAATGCCATTTCCCCCTTGTGACATCACAATGCCATTTCCCCCATTGCGACATCACAATGCCATTTCCTCCATTGTGACATCACAATGCCCATTCCCCATTGTGACATAACAATGCCCATTCCCCATTGTGACATCACAATGCCATTTCTCACATTGTGACATCACAATGCCTTTTCCCCCATTGTGACGTCACAATGCAGTTTTCCCCATTGTGACATCACAATGCAATTTCCCCCATTGTGACATCACAATGCAGTTTTCCCCATTGTGACATCACAATGCCCTTTCCCCCATTGTGACATCACAATGCACTTTCCCCCATTGTGACATCACAGTGCAGTTTTTCCCAATGTGACATCACAATGCGCTTTCCCCCATTGTGACATCACAATGCCCTTTCCCCCATTGTGACATCACAATGCCATTTCCCCCATTGTGACATCACAATGTCGTTGCCCCATTGTGACAACACAATGCAGTTTACCCCATTGTGACATCACAATGCCCTTTCTCCCATTGTGACATCACAATGCCGTTTTCCCTATTGTGACATCACAATGCCATTTCCTCCATTGTGACATCACAATGCCCTTTCCCCATTGTGACATCACAATGCCATTTCCCCCATTGTGACATCACAATTCCATTTCCCCCATTGTGACATTACAATGCCCTTTTCTCCATTGTGACATCACAATGCCCTTTCCCCCATTGTGACATCACAATGCCGTTTCCCCCATTGTGACATCACAATGCAGTTTACCCCATTGTGACATCACAATGCCCTTTCCCCCATTGTGACATCACAATGCCGTTTTCCCTATTGTGACATCACAATGCCATTTCCTCCATTGTGACATCACAATGCCCTTTCCCCATTGTGACATTACAATGCCGTTTTCCCCATTGTGACATCACAATGCCCTTTCCCCCATTGTGACATCACAATGCAGTTTTCCCCATTGTGACATCGCAATGCCCTTTCCCCCATTGTGACATCACAATGCCGTTTTCCCCATTGTGACATCACAATGCCCTTTCCCCCATTGTGACATCACAATGCCATTTCCCCCATTGTGACATCACAATGCCGTTTTCCCCATTGGGACATCACAATGCCTTTTCCCCCATTGTGACATCACAATGCCCTTTCCACCATTGTGACATCACAATGCCATTTCTCCCCTTGTGACATCACAATGCCGTTTCCCCCATTGTGACATCACAATGCTGTTTCCCCCATTGTGACATCACAATGCCGTTTTCTGCATTGTGACATCACAATGCCCTTTCCCCCATTCTGACATCACAATGCAGTTTTCCCCATTGTGACATCGCAATGCTCTTTCCCCCATTGTGACATCACAATGCCATTTTCCCCATTGTGACATCACAATGCCCTTTCCCCCATTGTGACATCACAATGCCATTTCCCCCATTGTGACATCACAATGCCGTTTTCCCTATTGTGACATCGCAATGCCCTTTCCCCCATTGTGACATCACAATGCCATTTCTCACATTGTGACATCACAATGCCTTTTCCCCCATTGTGACGTCACAATGCAGTTTTCCCCATTGTGACATCACAATGCAATTTCCCCCATTGTGACATCACAATGCAGTTTTCCCCATTGTGACATCACAATGCCCCTTCTCCCAATGTGACATCACAATGCCGTTTTCCCTATTGTGACATCACAATGCCGTTTTCCGCATTGTGACATCACAATGCCATTTCCCCCATTGTGACATCACAATGCCGTTTTCCCCATTGTGATATCACAATGCCATTTCCCGCATTGTGACAAAACAATACCATTTCCCCCATTGTGACATCACAATGCAGTTTTCCCCATTGTGACATCGCAATGCCCTTTCCCCCATTCTGACATCACAATGCAGTTTTCCCCATTGTGACATCACAATGCGCTTTCCCCCATTGTGACATCACAATGCACTTTCCCCCATTGTGACATCACAATGCCGTTTTCCTCATTGTGACATCACAATGCCCTTTCCCCCATTGTGACATCACAATGCTGTTTTACCCATTGTAACATCACAATTGCATTTCCCCCATTGTGACATCACAATGCCATTTCCCGCATTGTGACAAAACAATACCATTTCCCCCATTGTGACATCACAATGCCATTTCCCACATTGTGACATCACAATGCCGTTTTCTGCATTGTGACATCACAATGCCCTTTCCCCCATTGTGACATCACAATGCACTTTCCCCCATTGTGACATCACAATGCCGTTTTCCGCATTGTGACATCACAATGCACTTTCCCCCATTGTGACATCACAATGCAGTTTTCCCCATTGTGACATCACAATGCACTTTCCCCCATTGTTACATCGCAATGCCGTTTTCCGCATTGTGACATCACAATGCCCTTTCCCCCATTGTGACATCACAATGCCATTTCCCCCTTTGTGACATCACAATGCTGTTCTCCCCATTGTGACATCACAATGCCCTTTCCCCCATTGTGACATCACAATGCAGTTTTCCCCATTGTGACATCACAATTTCTTTCCCCTATTGTGACATCACAATGCCGTTTTCCGCATTGTGACATCACAATGCCCTTTCCCCCATTCTGACATCACAATGCACTTTCCCCCATTGTGACATCACAATGCCGTTTTCCGCATTGTGACATCACAATGCCCTTTCCCCCATTGTGACATCACAATTCAGTTTTCCCCATTGTGACATCACAATGCGCTTTCCCCCATTGTGACATCACAATGCACTTTCCCCCATTGTGACATCACAATGCCGTTTTCCTCATTGTAACATCACAATGCCCTTTCCCCCATTGTGACATCACAATGCTGTTTTACCCATTGTAACATCACAATTCCATTTCCCCCATTGTGACATCACAATGCCATTTCCCGCATTGTGACAAAACAATACCATTTCCCCCATTGTGACATCACAATGCCATTTCCCACATTGTGACATCACAATGCCGTTTTCCGCATTGTGACATCACAATGCTGTTTTACCCATTGTGACATCACAATGCCCTTTCTCCCAATGTGACATCACAATGCCGTTTTCCCTATTGTGACATCACTATGCCCTTTCCCCATTGTGATATCACAATGCAATTTCCCCCATTGTAACATCACAATTCCATTTCCCCCATTGTGACATCACAATGCCATTTCCCGCATTGTGACAAAACAATACCATTTCCCCCATTGTGACATCACAATGCCGTTTTCCGCATTGTGACATCACAATGCCATTTCCCCCATTGTGACATCACAATGCCGTTTTCCCCATTGTGATATCACAATGCCATTTCCCGCATTGTGACAAAACAATACCATTTCCCCCATTGTGACATCACAATGCCATTTCCCACATTGTGACATCACAATGCCGTTTTCTGCATTGTGACATTACAATGCCCTTTCCCCCATTGTGATATCACAATGCCCTTTCCCCCATTGTGACATCACAATGCCCTTTCCCCCATTGTGACATCACAATGCCCTTTCCCCCATTGTGACATCACAATGCCCTTTCCCCCATTGTGACATCACAATGCCGTTTTCCCCATTGTGACATCACAATGCCCTTTCCCCCATTGTGACATCACAATGCCATTTCCCCCAATGTGACATCACAATGCCGTTTTCCCTATTGTGACATCACAATGCAATTTCCCCCATTGTGACATCACAATGCCATTTTCCGCATTGTGACATCACAATGCCATTTCCCCCATTGTGACATCACAATGCCGTTTTCCCCATTATGACATCACAATGCCATTTCCCGCATTGTGACAAAACAATACCATTTCCCCCATTGTGACATCACAATGCCATTTCCCACATTGTGACATCACAATGCCGTTTTCTGCATTGTGACATCACAATGCCCTTTCCCCCATTGTGACATCACAATGCACTTTCCCCCATTGTTACATCGCAATGCCGTTTTCCGCATTGTGACATCACAATGCTGTTCTCCCCATTGTGACATCACAATGCCATTTCCCCCTTTGTGACATCACAATGCTGTTCTCCCCATTGTGACATCACAATGCCCTTTCCCCCATTGTGACATCACAATGCAGTTTTCCCCATTGTGACATCACAATGTCTTTCCCCCATTGTGACATCACAATGCCGTTTTCCACATTGTGACATCACAATGCCCTTTCCCCCATTCTGACATCACAATGCACTTTCCCCCATTGTGACATCACAATGCCGTTTTCCACATTGTGACATCACAATGCCCTTTCCCCCATTGTGACATCACAATTCAGTTTTCCCCATTGTGACATCACAATGCGCTTTCCCCCATTGTGACATCACAATGCACTTTCCCCCATTGTGACATCACAATGCCGTTTTCCGCATTGTGACATTACAATGCCCTTTCCCCCATTGTGACATCACAATTCAGTTTTCCCCATTGTGACATCACAATGCGCTTTCCCCCATTGTGACATCACAATGCACTTTCCCCCATTGTGACATCACAATGCCGTTTTCCTCATTGTGACATCACAATGCCCTTTCCCCCATTGTGACATCACAATGCTGTTTTACCCATTGTAACATCACAATTCCATTTCCCCCATTGTGACATCACAATGCACTTTCCCCCATTGTGACATCACAATGCCGTTTTCCTCATTGTGACATCACAATGCCCTTTCCCCCATTGTGACATCACAATGCTGTTTTACCCATTGTAACATCACAATTCCATTTCCCCCATTGTGACATCACAATGCCATTTCCCGCATTGTGACAAAACAATACCATTTCCCCCATTGTGACATCACAATGCCATTTCCCACATTGTGACATCACAATGCCGTTTTCTGCATTGTGACATCACAATGCCCTTTCCCCCATTGTGACATCACAATGCACTTTCCCCCATTGTGACATCACAATGCCGTTTTCCGCATTGTGACATCACAATGCACTTTCCCCCATTGTGACATCACAATGCAGTTTTCCCCATTGTGACATCACAATGCACTTTCCCCCATTGTTACATCGCAATGCCGTTTTCCGCATTGTGACATCACAATGCCCTTTCCCCCATTGTGACATCACAATGCCATTTCCCCCTTTGTGACATCACAATGCTGTTCTCCCCATTGTGACATCACAATGCCCTTTCCCCCATTGTGACATCACAATGCAGCTTTCCCCATTGTGACATCACAATGTCTTTCCCCTATTGTGACATCACAATGCCGTTTTCCGCATTGTGACATCACAATGCCCTTTCCCCCATTCTGACATCACAATGCACTTTCCCCCATTGTGACATCACAATGCCGTTTTCCGCATTGTGACATTACAATGCCCTTTCCCCCATTGTGACATCACAATTCAGTTTTCCCCATTGTGACATCACAATGCGCTTTCCCCCATTGTGACATCACAATGCACTTTCCCCCATTGTGACATCACAATGCCGTTTTCCTCATTGTGACATCACAATGCCCTTTCCCCCATTGTGACATCACAATGCTGTTTTACCCATTGTAACATCACAATTCCATTTCCCCCATTGTGACATCACAATGCCATTTTTCCGCATTGTGACAAAACAATACCATTTCCCCCATTGTGACATCACAATGCCATTTCCCCCATTGTGACATCACAATGCCGTTTTCCGCATTGTGACATCACAATGCTGTTTTACCCATTGTGACATCACAATGCCCTTTCTCCCAATGTGACATCACAATGCCGTTTTCCCTATTGTGACATCACTATGCCCTTTCCCCATTGTGATATCACAATGCAATTTCCCCCATTGTGACATCACAATGCCGTTTTCCGCATTGTGACATCACAATGCCGTTTTCCGCATTGTGACATCACAATGCCATTTTCCCCATTGTGACATCACAATGCCGTTTTCCGCATTGTGACATCACAATGCCCTTTCCCCCATTGTGACATCACAATTCAATTTTCCCCATTGTGACATCACAATGTGCTTTCCCCCATTGTGACATCACAATGCACTTTCCCCCATTGTGACATCACAATGCCTCATCCCCCATTGTGACATCACAATGCAGTTTTCCCCATTGTGACATCACAATGCCCTTTCCCCCATTGTGACATCACAATGCTGTTTTACCCATTGTAACATCACAATTACATTTCCCCCATTGTGACATCACAATGCCATTTCCCGCATTGTGAGAAAACAATACCATTTCCCCCATTGTGACATCACAATGCCGTTTTCCGCATTGTGACATCACAATGCCATTTCCCCCATTGTGACATCACAATGCCGTTTTCCCCATTGTGATATCACAATGCCATTTCCCGCATTGTGACAAAACAATACCATTTCCCCCATTGTGACATCACAATGCCATTTCCCACATTGTGACATCACAATGCCGTTTTCTGCATTGTGACATTACAATGCCCTTTCCCCCATTGTGATATCACAATGCCCTTTCCCCCATTGTGACATCACAATGCCCTTTCCCCCATTGTGACATTGCAATGCCGTTTTCCCCATTGTGACATCACAATGCCCTTTCCCCCATTGTGACATCACAATGCCCTTTCCCCCATTGTGACATCACAATGCCGTTTTCCCCATTGTGACATCACAATGCCCTTTCCCCCATTGTGACATCACAATGCCATTTCCCCCAATGTGACATCACAATGCCGTTTTCCCTATTGTGACATCACAATGCAATTTCCCCCATTGTGACATCACAATGCCGTTTTCCGCATTGTGACATCACAATGCCATTTCCCCCATTGTGACATCACAATGCCGTTTTCCCCATTATGACATCACAATGCCATTTCCCGCATTGTGACAAAACAATACCATTTCCCCCATTGTGACATCACAATGCCATTTCCCACATTGTGACATCACAATGCCGTTTTCTGCATTGTGACATCACAATGCCCTTTCCCCCATTGTGACATCACAATGCACTTTCCCCCATTGTTACATCGCAATGCCGTTTTCCGCATTGTGACATCACAATGCTGTTCTCCCCATTGTGACATCACAATGCCATTTCCCCCTTTGTGACATCACAATGCTGTTCTCCCCATTGTGACATCACAATGCCCTTTCCCCCATTGTGACATCACAATGCAGTTTTCCCCATTGTGACATCACAATGTCTTTCCCCCATTGTGACATCACAATGCCGTTTTCCGCATTGTGACATCACAATGCCCTTTCCCCCATTCTGACATCACAATGCACTTTCCCCCATTGTGACATCACAATGCCGTTTTCCGCATTGTGACATCACAATGCCCTTTCCCCCATTGTGACATCACAATTCAGTTTTCCCCATTGTGACATCACAATGCGCTTTCCCCCATTGTGACATCACAATGCACTTTCCCCCATTGTGACATCACAATGCCGTTTTCCTCATTGTGACATCACAATGCCCTTTCCCCCATTGTGACATCACAATGCTGTTTTACCCATTGTAACATCACAATTGCATTTCCCCCATTGTGACATCACAATGCCATTTCCCGCATTGTGAAAAAACAATACCATTTCCCCCATTGTGACATCACAATGCCATTTCCCACATTGTGACATCACAATGCCGTTTTCTGCATTGTGACATCACAATGCCCTTTCCCCCATTGTGACATCACAATGCACTTTCCCCCATTGTGACATCACAATGCCGTTTTCCGCATTGTGACATCACAATGCACTTTCCCCCATTGTGACATCACAATGCAGTTTTCCCCATTGTGACATCACAATGCACTTTCCCCCATTGTTACATCGCAATGCCGTTTTCCGCATTGTGACATCACAATGCCCTTTCCCCCATTGTGACATCACAATGCCATTTCCCCCTTTGTGACATCACAATGCTGTTCTCCCCATTGTGACATCACAATGCCATTTCCCCCTTTGTGACATCACAATGCTGTTCTCCCCATTGTGACATCACAATGCCCTTTCCCCCATTGTGACATCACAATGCAGTTTTCCCCATTGTGACATCACAATGTCTTTCCCCTATTGTGACATCACAATGCCGTTTTCCGCATTGTGACATCACAATGCCCTTTCCCCCATTCTGACATCACAATGCACTTTCCCCCATTGTGACATCACAATGCCGTTTTCCGCATTGTGACATTACAATGCCCTTTCCCCCATTGTGACATCACAATTCAGTTTTCCCCATTGTGACATCACAATGCGCTTTCCCCCATTTTGACATCACAATGCACTTTCCCCCATTGTGACATCACAATGCCGTTTTCCTCATTGTGACATCACAATGCCCTTTCCCCCATTGTGACATCACAATGCTGTTTTACCCATTGTAACATCACAATTCCATTTCCCCCATGGTGACATCACAATGCCATTTCCCGCATTGTGACAAAACAATACCATTTCCCCCATTGTGACATCACAATGCCATTTCCCCCATTGTGACATCACAATGCTGTTTTACCCATTGTGACATCACAATGCTGTTTTACCCACTGTGACATCACAATGCCCTTTCTCCCAATGTGACATCACAATGCCGTTTTCCCTATTGTGACATCACAATACCATTTCCCCCATTGTGATATCACAATGCAATTTCCCCCATTGTGACATCACAATGCCGTTTTCCGCATTGTGACATCACAATGCCGTTTTCCGCATTGTGACATCACAATGCCATTTTCCCCATTGTGACATCACAATGCCGTTTTCCGCATTGTGACATCACAATGCCCTTTCCCCCATTGTGACATCACAATTCAATTTTCCCCATTGTGACATCACAATGTGCTTTCCCCCATTGTGACATCACAATGCACTTTCCCCCATTGTGACATCACAATGCCTCATCCCCCATTGTGACATCACAATGCCATTTCCCGCATTGTGAGAAAACAATACCATTTCCCCCATTGTGACATCACAATGCCGTTTTCCGCATTGTGACATTACAATGCCATTTCCCCCATTGTGACATCACAATGCCGTTTTCCCAATTGTGATATCACAATGCCATTTCCCGCATTGTGACAAAACAATACCATTTCCCCCATTGTGACATCACAATGCCATTTCCCACATTGTGACATCACAATGCCGTTTTCTGCATTGTGACATTACAATGCCCTTTCCCCCATTGTGATATCACAATGCCCTTTCCCCCATTGTGACATCACAATGCCCATTCCCCCATTGTGACATTGCAATGCCGTTTTCCCCATTGTGACATCACAATGCCCTTTCCCCCATTGTGACATCACAATGCCCTTTCCCCCATTGTGACATCACAATGCCGTTTTCCCCATTGTGACATCACAATGCCCTTTCCCCCATTGTGACATCACAATGCCATTTCCCCCAATGTGACATCACAATGCCGTTTTCCCTATTGTGACATCACAATGCAATTTCCCCCATTGTGACATCACAATGCCGTTTTCCGCATTGTGACATCACAATGCCATTTCCCCCATTGTGACATTGCAATGCCGTTTTCCCCATTGTGACATCACAATGCCCTTTCCCCCATTGTGACATCACAATGCCCTTTCCCCCATTGTGACATTGCAATGCCGTTTTCCACATTGTGACATCACAATGCCCTTTCCCCCATTGTGACATCACAATGCCCTTTCCCCCATTGTGACATCACAATGCCGTTTTCCCCATTGTGACATCACAATGCCCTTTCCCCCATTGTGACATCACAATGCCATTTCCCCCAATGTGACATCACAATGCCGTTTTCCCTATTGTGACATCACAATGCAATTTCCCCCATTGTGACATCACAATGCCGTTTTCCGCATTGTGACATCACAATGCCATTTCCCCCATTGTGACATCACAATGCCGTTTTCCCCATTATGACATCACAATGCCATTTCCCGCATTGTGACAAAACAATACCATTCCCCCCATTGTGACATCACAATGCCATTTCCCACATTGTGACATCACAATGCCGTTTTCTGCATTGTGACATCACAATGCCCTTTCCCCCATTGTGACATCACAATGCACTTTCCCCCATTGTTACATCGCAATGCCGTTTTCCGCATTGTGACATCACAATGCTGTTCTCCCCATTGTGACATCACAATGCCATTTCCCCCTTTGTGACATCACAATGCTGTTCTCCCCATTGTGACATCACAATGCCCTTTCCCCCATTGTGACATCACAATGCAGTTTTCCCCATTGTGACATCACAATGTCTTTCCCCCATTGTGACATCACAATGCCGTTTTCCGCATTGTGACATCACAATGCCCTTTCCCCCATTCTGACATCACAATGCACTTTCCCCCATTGTGACATCACAATGCCGTTTTCCGCATTGTGACATCACAATGCCCTTTCCCCCATTGTGACATCACAATTCAGTTTTCCCCATTGTGACATCACAATGCGCTTTCCCCCATTGTGACATCACAATGCACTTTCCCCCATTGTGACATCACAATGCCGTTTTCCTCATTGTGACATCACAATGCCCTTTCCCCCATTGTGACATCACAATGCTGTTTTACCCATTGTAACATCACAATTGCATTTCCCCCATTGTGACATCACAATGCCATTTCCCGCATTGTGACAAAACAATACCATTTCCCCCATTGTGACATCACAATGCCATTTCCCACATTGTGACATCACAATGCCGTTTTCTGCATTGTGACATCACAATGCCGTTTTCCGCATTGTGACATCACAATGCACTTTCCCCCATTGTGACATCACAATGCAGTTTTCCCCATTGTGACATCACAATGCACTTTCCCCCATTGTTACATCGCAATGCCGTTTTCCGCATTGTGACATCACAATGCCCTTTCCCCCATTGTGACATCACAATGCCATTTCCCCCTTTGTGACATCACAATGCTGTTCTCCCCATTGTGACATCACAATGCCATTTCCCCCTTTGTGACATCACAATGCTGTTCTCCCCATTGTGACATCACAATGCCCTTTCCCCCATTGTGACATCACAATGCAGTTTTCCCCATTGTGACATCACAATGTCTTTCCCCTATTGTGACATCACAATGCCGTTTTCCGCATTGTGACATCACAATGCCCTTTCCCCCATTCTGACATCACAATGTACTTTCCCCCATTGTGACATCACAATGCCTTTTTCCGCATTGTGACATTACAATGCCCTTTCCCCCATTGTGACATCACAATTCAGTTTTCCCCATTGTGACATCACAATGCGCTTTCCCCCATTTTGACATCACAATGCACTTTCCCCCATTGTGACATCGCAATGCCGTTTTCCTCATTGTGACATCACAATGCCCTTTCCCCCATTGTGACATCACAATGCCCTTTCCCCCATTGTGACATCACAATGCTGTTTTACCCATTGTAACATCACAATTCCATTTCCCCCATGGTGACATCACAATGCCATTTCCCGCATTGTGACAAAACAATACCATTTCCCCCATTGTGACATCACAATGCCATTTCCCCCATTGTGACATCACAATGCTGTTTTACCCATTGTGACATCACAATGCTGTTTTACCCACTGTGACATCACAATGCCCTTTCTCCCAATGTGACATCACAATGCCGTTTTCCCTATTGTGACATCACAATACCATTTCCCCCATTGTGATATCACAATGCAATTTCCCCCATTGTGACATCACAATGCCGTTTTCCGCATTGTGGCATCACAATGCCGTTTTCCGCATTGTGACATCACAGTGCCATTTTCCCCATTGTGACATCACAATGCCGTTTTCCGCATTGTGACATCACAATGCCCTTTCCCCCATTGTGACATCACAATTCAATTTTCCCCATTGTGACATCACAATGTGCTTTCCCCCATTGTGACATCACAATGCACTTTCCCCCATTGTGACATCACAATGCCTCATCCCCCATTGTGACATCACAATGCCATTTCCCGCATTGTGAGAAAACAATACCATTTCCCCCATTGTGACATCACAATGCCGTTTTCCGCATTGTGATGTCACAATGCCGTTTTCTGCATTGTGACATTACAATGCCCTTTCCCCCATTGTGACATCACAATGCCGTTTTCCCAATTGTGATATCACAATGCCATTTCCCGCATTGTGACAAAACAATACCATTTCCCCCATTGTGACATCACAATGCCATTTCCCACATTGTGACATCACAATGCCGTTTTCTGCATTGTGACATTACAATGCCCTTTCCCCCATTGTGATATCACAATGCCCTTTCCCCCATTGTGACATCACAATGCCCATTCCCCCATTGTGACATTGCAATGCCGTTTTCCCCATTGTGACATCACAATGCCCTTTCCCCCATTGTGACATCACAATGCCCTTTCCCCCATTGTGACATCACAATGCCGTTTTCCCCATTGTGACATCACAATGCCCTTTCCCCCATTGTGACATCACAATGCCATTTCCCCCAATGTGACATCACAATGCCGTTTTCCCTATTGTGACATCACAATGCAATTTCCCCCATTGTGACATCACAATGCCGTTTTCCGCATTGTGACATCACAATGCCATTTCCCCCATTGTGACATCACAATGCCGTTTTCCCCATTATGACATCACAATACCATTTCCCGCATTGTGACAAAACAATACCATTTCCCCCATTGTGACATCACAATGCCATTTCCCACATTGTGACATCACAATGCCGTTTTCTGCATTGTGACATCACAATGCCCTTTCCCCCATTGTGACATCACAATGCACTTTCCCCCATTGTTACATCGCAATGCCGTTTTCCGCATTGTGACATCACAATGCTGTTCTCCCCATTGTGACATCACAATGCCATTTCCCCCTTTGTGACATCACAATGCTGTTCTCCCCATTGTGACATCACAATGCCCTTTCCCCCATTGTGACATCACAATGCAGTTTTCCCCATTGTGACATCACAATGTCTTTCCCCCATTGTGACATCACAATGCCGTTTTCCGCATTGTGACATCACAATGCCCTTTCCCCCATTCTGACATCACAATGCACTTTCCCCCATTGTGACATCACAATGCCGTTTTCCGCATTGTGACATCACAATGCCCTTTCCCCCATTGTGACATCACAATTCAGTTTTCCCCATTGTGACATCACAATGCGCTTTCCCCCATTGTGACATCACAATGCACTTTCCCCCATTGTGACATCACAATGCCGTTTTCCTCATTGTGACATCACAATGCCCTTTCCCCCATTGTGACATCACAATGCTGTTTTACCCATTGTAACATCACAATTGCATTTCCCCCATTGTGACATCACAATGCCATTTCCCGCATTGTGACAAAACAATACCATTTCCCCCATTTTGACATCACAATGCCATTTCCCACATTGTGACATCACAATGCCGTTTTCTGCATTGAGACATCACAATGCCCTTTCCCCCATTGTGACATCACAATGCACTTTCCCCCATTGTGACATCACAATGCCGTTTTCCGCATTGTGACATCACAATGCACTTTCCCCCATTGTGACATCACAATGCAGTTTTCCCCATTGTGACATCACAATGCACTTTCCCCCATTGTTACATCGCAATGCCGTTTTCCGCATTGTGACATCACAATGCCCTTTCCCCCATTGTGACATCACAATGCCATTTCCCCCTTTGTGACATCACAATGCTGTTCTCCCCATTGTGACATCACAATGCCCTTTCCCCCATTGTGACATCACAATGCAGTTTTCCCCATTGTGACATCACAATGTCTTTCCCCTATTGTGACATCACAATGCCGTTTTCCGCATTGTGACATCACAATGCCCTTTCCCCCATTCTGACATCACAATGCACTTTCCCCCATTGTGACATCACAATGCCGTTTTCCGCATTGTGACATTACAATGCCCTTTCCCCCATTGTGACATCACAATTCAGTTTTCCCCATTGTGACATCACAATGCGCTTTCCCCCATTTTGACATCACAATGCACTTTCCCCCATTGTGACATCACAATGCCGTTTTCCTCATTGTGACATCACAATGCCCTTTCCCCCATTGTGACATCACAATGCTGTTTTACCCATTGTAACATCACAATTCCATTTCCCCCATGGTGACATCACAATGCCATTTCCCGCATTGTGACAAAACAATACCATTTCCCCCATTGTGACATCACAATGCCATTTCCCCCATTGTGACATCACAATGCTGTTTTACCCATTGTGACATCACAATGCTGTTTTACCCACTGTGACATCACAATGCCCTTTCTCCCAATGTGACATCACAATGCCGTTTTCCCTATTGTGACATCACAATACCATTTCCCCCATTGTGATATCACAATGCAATTTCCCCCATTGTGACATCACAATGCCGTTTTCCGCATTGTGACATCACAATGCCGTTTTCCGCATTGTGACATCACAATGCCATTTTCCCCATTGTGACATCACAATGCCGTTTTCCGCATTGTGACATCACAATGCCCTTTCCCCCATTGTGACATCACAATTCAATTTTCCCCATTGTGACATCACAATGTGCTTTCCCCCATTGTGAAATCACAATGCACTTTCCCCCATTGTGACATCACAATGCCTCATCCCCCATTGTGACATCACAATGCCATTTCCCGCATTGTGAGAAAACAATACCATTTCCCCCATTGTGACATCACAATGCCGTTTTCCGCATTGTGACATTACAATGCCATTTCCCCCATTGTGACATCACAATGCCGTTTTCCCAATTGTGATATCACAATGCCATTTCCCGCATTGTGACAAAACAATACCATTTCCCCCATTGTGACATCACAATGCCATTTCCCACATTGTGACATCACAATGCCGTTTTCTGCATTGTGACATTACAATGCCCTTTCCCCCATTGTGATATCACAATGCCCTTTCCCCCATTGTGACATCACAATGCCCATTCCCCCATTGTGACATTGCAATGCCGTTTTCCCCATTGTGACATCACAATGCCCTTTCCCCCATTGTGACATCACAATGCCCTTTCCCCCATTGTGACATCACAATGCCGTTTTCCCCATTGTGACATCACAATGCCCTTTCCCCCATTGTGACATCACAATGCCATTTCCCCCAATGTGACATCACAATGCCGTTTTCCCTATTGTGACATCACAATGCAATTTCCCCCATTGTGACATCACAATGCCGTTTTCCGCATTGTGACATCACAATGCCATTTCCCCCATTGTGACATTGCAATGCCGTTTTCCCCATTGTGACATCACAATGCCCTTTCCCCCATTGTGACATCACAATGCCCTTTCCCCCATTGTGACATTGCAATGCCGTTTTCCACATTGTGACATCACAATGCCCTTTCCCCCATTGTGACATCACAATGCCCTTTCCCCCATTGTGACATCACAATGCCGTTTTCCCCATTGTGACATCACAATGCCCTTTCCCCCATTGTGACATCACAATGCCATTTCCCCCAATGTGACATCACAATGCCGTTTTCCCTATTGTGACATCACAATGCAATTTCCCCCATTGTGACATCACAATGCCGTTTTCCGCATTGTGACATCACAATGCCATTTCCCCCATTGTGACATCACAATGCCGTTTTCCCCATTATGACATCACAATGCCATTTCCCGCATTGTGACAAAACAATACCATTCCCCCCATTGTGACATCACAATGCCATTTCCCACATTGTGACATCACAATGCCGTTTTCTGCATTGTGACATCACAATGCCCTTTCCCCCATTGTGACATCACAATGCACTTTCCCCCATTGTTACATCGCAATGCCGTTTTCCGCATTGTGACATCACAATGCTGTTCTCCCCATTGTGACATCACAATGCCATTTCCCCCTTTGTGACATCACAATGCTGTTCTCCCCATTGTGACATCACAATGCCCTTTCCCCCATTGTGACATCACAATGCAGTTTTCCCCATTGTGACATCACAATGTCTTTCCCCCATTGTGACATCACAATGCCGTTTTCCGCATTGTGACATCACAATGCCCTTTCCCCCATTCTGACATCACAATGCACTTTCCCCCATTGTGACATCACAATGCCGTTTTCCGCATTGTGACATCACAATGCCCTTTCCCCCATTGTGACATCACAATTCAGTTTTCCCCATTGTGACATCACAATGCGCTTTCCCCCATTGTGACATCACAATGCACTTTCCCCCATTGTGACATCACAATGCCGTTTTCCTCATTGTGACATCACAATGCCCTTTCCCCCATTGTGACATCACAATGCTGTTTTACCCATTGTAACATCACAATTGCATTTCCCCCATTGTGACATCACAATGCCATTTCCCGCATTGTGACAAAACAATACCATTTCCCCCATTGTGACATCACAATGCCATTTCCCACATTGTGACATCACAATGCCGTTTTCTGCATTGTGACATCACAATGCCGTTTTCCGCATTGTGACATCACAATGCACTTTCCCCCATTGTGACATCACAATGCAGTTTTCCCCATTGTGACATCACAATGCACTTTCCCCCATTGTTACATCGCAATGCCGTTTTCCGCATTGTGACATCACAATGCCCTTTCCCCCATTGTGACATCACAATGCCATTTCCCCCTTTGTGACATCACAATGCTGTTCTCCCCATTGTGACATCACAATGCCATTTCCCCCTTTGTGACATCACAATGCTGTTCTCCCCATTGTGACATCACAATGCCCTTTCCCCCATTGTGACATCACAATGCAGTTTTCCCCATTGTGACATCACAATGTCTTTCCCCTATTGTGACATCACAATGCCGTTTTCCGCATTGTGACATCACAATGCCCTTTCCCCCATTCTGACATCACAATGTACTTTCCCCCATTGTGACATCACAATGCCGTTTTCCGCATTGTGACATTACAATGCCCTTTCCCCCATTGTGACATCACAATTCAGTTTTCCCCATTGTGACATCACAATGCGCTTTCCCCCATTTTGACATCACAATGCACTTTCCCCCATTGTGACATCACAATGCCGTTTTCCTCATTGTGACATCACAATGCCCTTTCCCCCATTGTGACATCACAATGCCCTTTCCCCCATTGTGACATCACAATGCTGTTTTACCCATTGTAACATCACAATTCCATTTCCCCCATGGTGACATCACAATGCCATTTCCCGCATTGTGACAAAACAATACCATTTCCCCCATTGTGACATCACAATGCCATTTCCCCCATTGTGACATCACAATGCTGTTTTACCCATTGTGACATCACAATGCTGTTTTACCCACTGTGACATCACAATGCCCTTTCTCCCAATGTGACATCACAATGCCGTTTTCCCTATTGTGACATCACAATACCATTTCCCCCATTGTGATATCACAATGCAATTTCCCCCATTGTGACATCACAATGCCGTTTTCCGCATTGTGGCATCACAATGCCGTTTTCCGCATTGTGACATCACAGTGCCATTTTCCCCATTGTGACATCACAATGCCGTTTTCCGCATTGTGACATCACAATGCCCTTTCCCCCATTGTGACATCACAATTCAATTTTCCCCATTGTGACATCACAATGTGCTTTCCCCCATTGTGACATCACAATGCACTTTCCCCCATTGTGACATCACAATGCCTCATCCCCCATTGTGACATCACAATGCCATTTCCCGCATTGTGAGAAAACAATACCATTTCCCCCATTGTGACATCACAATGCCGTTTTCCGCATTGTGATGTCACAATGCCGTTTTCTGCATTGTGACATTACAATGCCCTTTCCCCCATTGTGACATCACAATGCCGTTTTCCCAATTGTGATATCACAATGCCATTTCCCGCATTGTGACAAAACAATACCATTTCCCCCATTGTGACATCACAATGCCATTTCCCACATTGTGACATCACAATGCCGTTTTCTGCATTGTGACATTACAATGCCCTTTCCCCCATTGTGATATCACAATGCCCTTTCCCCCATTGTGACATCACAATGCCCATTCCCCCATTGTGACATTGCAATGCCGTTTTCCCCATTGTGACATCACAATGCCCTTTCCCCCATTGTGACATCACAATGCCCTTTCCCCCATTGTGACATCACAATGCCGTTTTCCCCATTGTGACATCACAATGCCCTTTCCCCCATTGTGACATCACAATGCCATTTCCCCCAATGTGACATCACAATGCCGTTTTCCCTATTGTGACATCACAATGCAATTTCCCCCATTGTGACATCACAATGCCGTTTTCCGCATTGTGACATCACAATGCCATTTCCCCCATTGTGACATCACAATGCCGTTTTCCCCATTATGACATCACAATACCATTTCCCGCATTGTGACAAAACAATACCATTTCCCCCATTGTGACATCACAATGCCATTTCCCACATTGTGACATCACAATGCCGTTTTCTGCATTGTGACATCACAATGCCCTTTCCCCCATTGTGACATCACAATGCACTTTCCCCCATTGTTACATCGCAATGCCGTTTTCCGCATTGTGACATCACAATGCTGTTCTCCCCATTGTGACATCACAATGCCATTTCCCCCTTTGTGACATCACAATGCTGTTCTCCCCATTGTGACATCACAATGCCCTTTCCCCCATTGTGACATCACAATGCAGTTTTCCCCATTGTGACATCACAATGTCTTTCCCCCATTGTGACATCACAATGCCGTTTTCCGCATTGTGACATCACAATGCCCTTTCCCCCATTCTGACATCACAATGCACTTTCCCCCATTGTGACATCACAATGCCGTTTTCCGCATTGTGACATCACAATGCCCTTTCCCCCATTGTGACATCACAATTCAGTTTTCCCCATTGTGACATCACAATGCGCTTTCCCCCATTGTGACATCACAATGCACTTTCCCCCATTGTGACATCACAATGCCGTTTTCCTCATTGTGACATCACAATGCCCTTTCCCCCATTGTGACATCACAATGCTGTTTTACCCATTGTAACATCACAATTGCATTTCCCCCATTGTGACATCACAATGCCATTTCCCGCATTGTGACAAAACAATACCATTTCCCCCATTTTGACATCACAATGCCATTTCCCACATTGTGACATCACAATGCCGTTTTCTGCATTGAGACATCACAATGCCCTTTCCCCCATTGTGACATCACAATGCACTTTCCCCCATTGTGACATCACAATGCCGTTTTCCGCATTGTGACATCACAATGCACTTTCCCCCATTGTGACATCACAATGCAGTTTTCCCCATTGTGACATCACAATGCACTTTCCCCCATTGTTACATCGCAATGCCGTTTTCCGCATTGTGACATCACAATGCCCTTTCCCCCATTGTGACATCACAATGCCATTTCCCCCTTTGTGACATCACAATGCTGTTCTCCCCATTGTGACATCACAATGCCCTTTCCCCCATTGTGACATCACAATGCAGTTTTCCCCATTGTGACATCACAATGTCTTTCCCCTATTGTGACATCACAATGCCGTTTTCCGCATTGTGACATCACAATGCCCTTTCCCCCATTCTGACATCACAATGCACTTTCCCCCATTGTGACATCACAATGCCGTTTTCCGCATTGTGACATCACAATGCCCTTTCCCCCATTGTGACATCACAATTCAGTTTTCCCCATTGTGACATCACAATGCGCTTTCCCCCATTGTGACATCACAATGCACTTTCCCCCATTGTGACATCACAATGCCGTTTTCCTCATTGTGACATCACAATGCCCTTTCCCCCATTGTGACATCACAATGCTGTTTTACCCATTGTAACATCACAATTCCATTTCCCCCATTGTGACATCACAATGCCATTTCCCGCATTGTGACAAAACAATACCATTTCCCCCATTGTGACATCACAATGCCATTTCCCACATTGTGACATCACAATGCCGTTTTCCGCATTGTGACATCACAATGCTGTTTTACCCATTGTGACATCACAATGCCCTTTCTCCCAATGTGACATCACAATGCCGTTTTCCCTATTGTGACATCACTATGCCCTTTCCCCATTGTGATATCACAATGCAATTTCCCCCATTGTGACATCACAATGCCGTTTTCCGCATTGTGACATCACAATGCCGTTTTCCGCATTGTGACATCACAATGCCATTTTCCCCATTGTGACATCACAATGCCCTTTCTCCCATTGTGACATCACAATTCAATTTTCCCCATTGTGACATCACAATGTGCTTTCCCCCATTGTGACATCACAATGCACTTTCCCCCATTGTGACATCACAATGCCTCATCCCCCATTGTGACATCACAATGCAGTTTTCCCCATTGTGACATCACAATGCCCTTTCCCCCATTGTGACATCACAATGCTGTTTTACCCATTGTAACATCACAATTCCATTTCCCCCATTGTGACATCACAATGCCATTTTCCGCATTGTGACAAAACAATACCATTTCCCCCATTGTGACATCACAATGCCATTTCCCCCATTGTGACATCACAATGCCGTTTTCCCCATTGTGATATCACAATGCCATTTCCCGCATTGTGACAAAACAATACCATTTCCCCCATTGTGACATCACAATGCCATTTCCCACATTGTGACATCACAATGCCGTTTTCTGCATTGTGACATTACAATGCCCTTTCCCCCATTGTGATATCACAATGCCCTTTCCCCCATTGTGACATCACAATGCCCTTTCCCCCATTGTGACATTGCAATGCCGTTTTCCCCATTGTGACATCACAATGCCCTTTCCCCCATTGTGACATCACAATGCCCTTTCCCCCATTGTGACATCACAATGCCGTTTTCCCCATTGTGACATCACAATGCCCTTTCCCCCATTGTGACATCACAATGCCATTTCCCCCAATGTGACATCACAATGCCGTTTTCCCTATTGTGACATCACAATGCAATTTCCCCCATTGTGACATCACAATGCCGTTTTCCGCATTGTGACATCACAATGCCATTTCCCCCATTGTGACATCACAATGCCGTTTTCCCCATTATGACATGACAATGCCATTTCCCGCATTGTGACAAAACAATACCATTCCCCCCATTGTGACATCACAATGCCATTTCCCACATTGTGACATCACAATGCCGTTTTCTGCATTGTGACATCACAATGCCCTTTCCCCCATTGTGACATCACAATGCACTTTCCCCCATTGTTACATCGCAATGCCGTTTTCCGCATTGTGACATCACAATGCTGTTCTCCCCATTGTGACATCACAATGCCATTTCCCCCTTTGTGACATCACAATGCTGTTCTCCCCATTGTGACATCACAATGCCCTTTCCCCCATTGTGACATCACAATGCAGTTTTCCCCATTGTGACATCACAATGTCTTTCCCCCATTGTGACATCACAATGCCGTTTTCCGCATTGTGACATCACAATGCCCTTTCCCCCATTCTGACATCACAATGCACTTTCCCCCATTGTGACATCACAATGCCGTTTTCCGCATTGTGACATCACAATGCCCTTTCCCCCATTGTGACATCACAATTCAGTTTTCCCCATTGTGACATCACAATGCGCTTTCCCCCATTGTGACATCACAATGCCCTTTCCCCCATTGTGACATCACAATTCAATTTTCCCCATTGTGACATCACAATGTGCTTTCCCCCATTGTGACATCACAATGCACTTTCCCCCATTGTGACATCACAATGCCTCATCCCCCATTGTGACATCACAATGCCATTTCCCGCATTGTGAGAAAACAATACCATTTCCCCCATTGTGACATCACAATGCCGTTTTCCGCATTGTGATGTCACAATGCCGTTTTCTGCATTGTGACATTACAATGCCCTTTCCCCCATTGTGACATCACAATGCCGTTTTCCCAATTGTGATATCACAATGCCATTTCCCGCATTGTGACAAAACAATACCATTTCCCCCATTGTGACATCACAATGCCATTTCCCACATTGTGACATCACAATGCCGTTTTCTGCATTGTGACATTACAATGCCCTTTCCCCCATTGTGATATCACAATGCCCTTTCCCCCATTGTGACATCACAATGCCCATTCCCCCATTGTGACATTGCAATGCCGTTTTCCCCATTGTGACATCACAATGCCCTTTCCCCCATTGTGACATCACAATGCCCTTTCCCCCATTGTGACATCACAATGCCGTTTTCCCCATTGTGACATCACAATGCCCTTTCCCCCATTGTGACATCACAATGCCATTTCCCCCAATGTGACATCACAATGCCGTTTTCCCTATTGTGACATCACAATGCAATTTCCCCCATTGTGACATCACAATGCCGTTTTCCGCATTGTGACATCACAATGCCATTTCCCCCATTGTGACATCACAATGCCGTTTTCCCCATTATGACATCACAATACCATTTCCCGCATTGTGACAAAACAATACCATTTCCCCCATTGTGACATCACAATGCCATTTCCCACATTGTGACATCACAATGCCGTTTTCTGCATTGTGACATCACAATGCCCTTTCCCCCATTGTGACATCACAATGCACTTTCCCCCATTGTTACATCGCAATGCCGTTTTCCGCATTGTGACATCACAATGCTGTTCTCCCCATTGTGACATCACAATGCCATTTCCCCCTTTGTGACATCACAATGCTGTTCTCCCCATTGTGACATCACAATGCCCTTTCCCCCATTGTGACATCACAATGCAGTTTTCCCCATTGTGACATCACAATGTCTTTCCCCCATTGTGACATCACAATGCCGTTTTCCGCATTGTGACATCACAATGCCCTTTCCCCCATTCTGACATCACAATGCACTTTCCCCCATTGTGACATCACAATGCCGTTTTCCGCATTGTGACATCACAATGCCCTTTCCCCCATTGTGACATCACAATTCAGTTTTCCCCATTGTGACATCACAATGCGCTTTCCCCCATTGTGACATCACAATGCACTTTCCCCCATTGTGACATCACAATGCCGTTTTCCTCATTGTGACATCACAATGCCCTTTCCCCCATTGTGACATCACAATGCTGTTTTACCCATTGTAACATCACAATTGCATTTCCCCCATTGTGACATCACAATGCCATTTCCCGCATTGTGACAAAACAATACCATTTCCCCCATTTTGACATCACAATGCCATTTCCCACATTGTGACATCACAATGCCGTTTTCTGCATTGAGACATCACAATGCCCTTTCCCCCATTGTGACATCACAATGCACTTTCCCCCATTGTGACATCACAATGCCGTTTTCCGCATTGTGACATCACAATGCACTTTCCCCCATTGTGACATCACAATGCAGTTTTCCCCATTGTGACATCACAATGCACTTTCCCCCATTGTTACATCGCAATGCCGTTTTCCGCATTGTGACATCACAATGCCCTTTCCCCCATTGTGACATCACAATGCCATTTCCCCCTTTGTGACATCACAATGCTGTTCTCCCCATTGTGACATCACAATGCCCTTTCCCCCATTGTGACATCACAATGCAGTTTTCCCCATTGTGACATCACAATGTCTTTCCCCTATTGTGACATCACAATGCCGTTTTCCGCATTGTGACATCACAATGCCCTTTCCCCCATTCTGACATCACAATGCACTTTCCCCCATTGTGACATCACAATGCCGTTTTCCGCATTGTGACATCACAATGCCCTTTCCCCCATTGTGACATCACAATTCAGTTTTCCCCATTGTGACATCACAATGCGCTTTCCCCCATTGTGACATCACAATGCACTTTCCCCCATTGTGACATCACAATGCCGTTTTCCTCATTGTGACATCACAATGCCCTTTCCCCCATTGTGACATCACAATGCTGTTTTACCCATTGTAACATCACAATTCCATTTCCCCCATTGTGACATCACAATGCCATTTCCCGCATTGTGACAAAACAATACCATTTCCCCCATTGTGACATCACAATGCCATTTCCCACATTGTGACATCACAATGCCGTTTTCCGCATTGTGACATCACAATGCTGTTTTACCCATTGTGACATCACAATGCCCTTTCTCCCAATGTGACATCACAATGCCGTTTTCCCTATTGTGACATCACTATGCCCTTTCCCCATTGTGATATCACAATGCAATTTCCCCCATTGTGACATCACAATGCCGTTTTCCGCATTGTGACATCACAATGCCGTTTTCCGCATTGTGACATCACAATGCCATTTTCCCCATTGTGACATCACAATGCCCTTTCTCCCATTGTGACATCACAATTCAATTTTCCCCATTGTGACATCACAATGTGCTTTCCCCCATTGTGACATCACAATGCACTTTCCCCCATTGTGACATCACAATGCCTCATCCCCCATTGTGACATCACAATGCAGTTTTCCCCATTGTGACATCACAATGCCCTTTCCCCCATTGTGACATCACAATGCTGTTTTACCCATTGTAACATCACAATTCCATTTCCCCCATTGTGACATCACAATGCCATTTTCCGCATTGTGACAAAACAATACCATTTCCCCCATTGTGACATCACAATGCCATTTCCCCCATTGTGACATCACAATGCCGTTTTCCCCATTGTGATATCACAATGCCATTTCCCGCATTGTGACAAAACAATACCATTTCCCCCATTGTGACATCACAATGCCATTTCCCACATTGTGACATCACAATGCCGTTTTCTGCATTGTGACATTACAATGCCCTTTCCCCCATTGTGATATCACAATGCCCTTTCCCCCATTGTGACATCACAATGCCCTTTCCCCCATTGTGACATTGCAATGCCGTTTTCCCCATTGTGACATCACAATGCCCTTTCCCCCATTGTGACATCACAATGCCCTTTCCCCCATTGTGACATCACAATGCCGTTTTCCCCATTGTGACATCACAATGCCCTTTCCCCCATTGTGACATCACAATGCCATTTCCCCCAATGTGACATCACAATGCCGTTTTCCCTATTGTGACATCACAATGCAATTTCCCCCATTGTGACATCACAATGCCGTTTTCCGCATTGTGACATCACAATGCCATTTCCCCCATTGTGACATCACAATGCCGTTTTCCCCATTATGACATGACAATGCCATTTCCCGCATTGTGACAAAACAATACCATTCCCCCCATTGTGACATCACAATGCCATTTCCCACATTGTGACATCACAATGCCGTTTTCTGCATTGTGACATCACAATGCCCTTTCCCCCATTGTGACATCACAATGCACTTTCCCCCATTGTTACATCGCAATGCCGTTTTCCGCATTGTGACATCACAATGCTGTTCTCCCCATTGTGACATCACAATGCCATTTCCCCCTTTGTGACATCACAATGCTGTTCTCCCCATTGTGACATCACAATGCCCTTTCCCCCATTGTGACATCACAATGCAGTTTTCCCCATTGTGACATCACAATGTCTTTCCCCCATTGTGACATCACAATGCCGTTTTCCGCATTGTGACATCACAATGCCCTTTCCCCCATTCTGACATCACAATGCACTTTCCCCCATTGTGACATCACAATGCCGTTTTCCGCATTGTGACATCACAATGCCCTTTCCCCCATTGTGACATCACAATTCAGTTTTCCCCATTGTGACATCACAATGCGCTTTCCCCCATTGTGACATCACAATGCACTTTCCCCCATTGTGACATCACAATGCCGTTTTCCTCATTGTGACATCACAATGCCCTTTCCCCCATTGTGACATCACAATGCTGTTTTACCCATTGTAACATCACAATTGCATTTCCCCCATTGTGACATCACAATGCCATTTCCCGCACTGTGACAAAACAATACCATTTCCCCCATTGTGACATCACAATGCCATTTCCCACATTGTGACATCACAATGCCGTTTTCTGCATTGTGACATCACAATGCCCTTTCCCCCATTGTGACATCACAATGCACTTTCCCCCATTGTGACATCACAATGCCGTTTTCCGCATTGTGACATCACAATGCACTTTCCCCCATTGTGACATCACAATGCAGTTTTCCCCATTGTGACATCACAATGCACTTTCCCCCATTGTTACATCGCAATGCCGTTTTCCGCATTGTGACATCACAATGCCCTTTCCCCCATTGTGACATCACAATGCCATTTCCCCCTTTGTGACATCACAATGCTGTTCTCCCCATTGTGACATCACAATGCCCTTTCCCCCATTGTGACATCACAATGCAGTTTTCCCCATTGTGACATCACAATGTCTTTCCCCTATTGTGACATCACAATGCCGTTTTCCGCATTGTGACATCACAATGCCCTTTCCCCCATTCTGACATCACAATGCACTTTCCCCCATTGTGACATCACAATTCAGTTTTCCCCATTGTGACATCACAATGCGCTTTCCCCCATTGTGACATCACAATGCACTTTCCCCCATTGTGACATCACAATGCCGTTTTCCTCATTGTGACATCACAATGCCCTTTCCCCCATTGTGACATCACAATGCTGTTTTACCCATTGTAACATCACAATTCCATTTCCCCCATTGTGACATCACAATGCCATTTCCCGCATTGTGACAAAACAATACCATTTCCCCCATTGTGACATCACAATGCCATTTCCCACATTGTGACATCACAATGCCGTTTTCCGCATTGTGACATCACAATGCTGTTTTACCCATTGTGACATCACAATGCCCTTTCTCCCAATGTGACATCACAATGCCGTTTTCCCCCATTGTGACATCACTATGCCCTTTCCCCATTGTGATATCACAATGCAATTTCCCCCATTGTGACATCACAATGCCGTTTTCCGCATTGTGACATCACAATGCCGTTTTCCGCATTGTGACATCACAATGCCATTTTCCCCATTGTGACATCACAATTCAATTTTCCCCATTGTGACATCACAATGTGCTTTCCCCCATTGTGACATCACAATGCACTTTCCCCCATTGTGACATCACAATGCCTCATCCCCCATTGTGACATCACAATGCAGTTTTCCCCATTGTGACATCACAATGCCCTTTCCCCCATTGTGACATCACAATGCTGTTTTACCCATTGTAACATCACAATTCCATTTCCCCCATTGTGACATCACAATGCCATTTCCCGCATTGTGACAAAACAATACCATTTCCCCCATTGTGACATCACAATGCCGTTTTCCGCATTGTGACATCACAATGCCATTTCCCCCATTGTGACATCACAATGCCGTTTTCCCCATTGTGGTATCACAATGCCATTTCCCGCATTGTGACAAAACAATACCATTTCCCCATTGTGACATCACAATGCCATTTCCCACATTGTGACATCACAATGCCGTTTTCTGCATTGTGACATTACAATGCCCTTTCCCCCATTGTGATATCACAATGCCCTTTCCCCCATTGTGACATCACAATGCCCTTTCCCCCATTGTGACATTGCAATGCCGTTTTCCCCATTGTGACATCACAATGCCCTTTCCCCCATTGTGACATCACAATGCCCTTTCCCCCATTGTGACATCACAATGCCGTTTTCCCCATTGTGACATCACAATGCCCTTTCCCCCATTGTGACATCACAATGCCATTTCCCCCAATGTGACATCACAATGCCGTTTTCCCTATTGTGACATTACAATGCAATTTCCCCCATTGTGACATCACAATGCCGTTTTCCGCATTGTGACATCACAATGCCATTTCCCCCATTGTGACATCACAATGCCGTTTTCCCCATTATGACATCACAATGCCATTTCCCGCATTGTGACAAAACAATACCATTTCCCCCATTGTGACATCACAATGCCATTTCCCACATTGTGACATCACAATGCCGTTTTCTGCATTGTGACATCACAATGCCCTTTCCCCCATTGTGACATCACAATGCACTTTCCCCCATTGTTACATCGCAATGCCGTTTTCCGCATTGTGACATCACAATGCTGTTCTCCCCATTGTGACATCACAATGCCATTTCCCCCTTTGTGACATCACAATGCTGTTCTCCCCATTGTGACATCACAATGCCCTTTCCCCCATTGTGACATCACAATGCAGTTTTCCCCATTGTGACATCACAATGTCTTTCCCCCATTGTGACATCACAATGCCGTTTTCCACATTGTGACATCACAATGCCCTTTCCCCCATTCTGACATCACAATGCACTTTCCCCCATTGTGACATCACAATGCCGTTTTCCGCATTGTGACATCACAATGCCCTTTCCCCCATTGTGACATCACAATTCAGTTTTCCCCATTGTGACATCACAATGCGCTTTCCCCCATTGTGACATCACAATGCACTTTCCCCCATTGTGACATCACAATGCCGTTTTCCTCATTGTGACATCACAATGCCCTTTCCCCCATTGTGACATCACAATGCTGTTTTACCCATTGTAACATCACAATTCCATTTCCCCCATTGTGACATCACAATGCCATTTCCCGCATTGTGACAAAACAATACCATTTCCCCCATTGTGACATCACAATGCCATTTCCCACATTGTGACATCACAATGCCGTTTTCCGCATTGTGACATCACAATGCTGTTTTACCCATTGTGACATCACAATGCCCTTTCTCCCAATGTGACATCACAATGCCGTTTTCCCTATTGTGACATCACTATGCCCTTTCCCCATTGTGATATCACAATGCAATTTCCCCCATTGTGACATCACAATGCCGTTTTCCGCATTGTGACATCACAATGCCGTTTTCCGCATTGTGACATCACAATGCCATTTTCCCCATTGTGACATCACAATGCCGTTTTCCGCATTGTGACATCACAATGCCCTTTCTCCCATTGTGACATCACAATTCAATTTTCCCCATTGTGACATCACAATGTGCTTTCCCCCATTGTGACATCACAATGCACTTTCCCCCATTGTGACATCACAATGCCTCATCCCCCATTGTGACATCACAATGCAGTTTTCCCCATTGTGACATCACAATGCCCTTTCCCCCATTGTGACATCACAATGCTGTTTTACCCATTGTAACATCACAATTCCATTTCCCCCATTGTGACATCACAATGCCATTTCCCGCATTGTGACAAAACAATACCATTTCCCCCATTGTGACATCACAATGCCATTTCCCCCATTGTGACATCACAATGCCATTTCCCGCATTGTGACAAAACAATACCATTTCCCCCATTGTGACATCACAATGCCGTTTTCCGCATTGTGACATCACAATGCCATTTCCCCCATTGTGACATCACAATGCCGTTTTCCCCATTGTGATATCACAATGCCATTTCCCGCATTGTGACAAAACAATACCATTGCCCCCATTGTGACATCACAATGCCATTTCCCACATTGTGACATCACAATGCCGTTTTCTGCATTGTGACATTACAATGCCCTTTCCCCCATTGTGATATCACAATGCCCTTTCCCCCATTGTGACATCACAATGCCCTTTCCCCCATTGTGACATTGCAATGCCGTTTTCCCCATTGTGACATCACAATGCCCTTTCCCCCATTGTGACATCACAATGCCCTTTCCCCCATTGTGACATCACAATGCCGTTTTCCCCATTGTGACATCACAATGCCCTTTCCCCCATTGTGACATCACAATGCCATTTCCCCCAATGTGACATCACAATGCCGTTTTCCCTATTGTGACATCACAATGCAATTTCCCCCATTGTGACATCACAATGCCGTTTTCCGCATTGTGACATCACAATGCCATTTCCCCCATTGTGACATCACAATGCCGTTTTCCCCATTATGACATCACAATGCCATTTCCCGCATTGTGACAAAACAATACCATTTCCCCCATTGTGACATCACAATGCCATTTCCCACATTGTGACATCACAATGCCGTTTTCTGCATTGTGACATCACAATGCCCTTTCCCCCATTGTGACATCACAATGCACTTTCCCCCATTGTTACATCGCAATGCCGTTTTCCGCATTGTGACATCACAATGCTGTTCTCCCCATTGTGACATCACAATGCCATTTCCCCCTTTGTGACATCACAATGCTGTTCTCCCCATTGTGACATCACAATGCCCTTTCCCCCATTGTGACATCACAATGCAGTTTTCCCCATTGTGACATCACAATGTCTTTCCCCCATTGTGACATCACAATGCCGTTTTCCACATTGTGACATCACAATGCCCTTTCCCCCATTCTGACATCACAATGCACTTTCCCCCATTGTGACATCACAATGCCGTTTTCCGCATTGTGACATCACAATGCCCTTTCCCCCATTGTGACATCACAATTCAGTTTTCCCCATTGTGACATCACAATGCGCTTTCCCCCATTGTGACATCACAATGCACTTTCCCCCATTGTGACATCACAATGCCGTTTTCCTCATTGTGACATCACAATGCCCTTTCCCCCATTGTGACATCACAATGCTGTTTTACCCATTGTAACATCACAATTCCATTTCCCCCATTGTGACATCACAATGCCATTTCCCGCATTGTGACAAAACAAAACCATTTCCCCCATTGTGACATCACAATGCCATTTCCCACATTGTGACATCACAATGCCGTTTTCTGCATTGTGACATCACAATGCCCTTTCCCCCATTGTGACATCACAATGCACTTTCCCCCATTGTGACATCACAATGCCGTTTTCCGCATTGTGACATCACAATGCACTTTCCCCCATTGTGACATCACAATGCAGTTTTCCCTATTGTGACATCACAATGCACTTTCCCCCATTGTTACATCGCAATGCCGTTTTCCGCATTGTGACATCACAATGCCCTTTCCCCCATTGTGACATCACAATGCCATTTCCCCCTTTGTGACATCACAATGCTGTTCTCCCCATTGTGACATCACAATGCCCTTTCCCCCATTGTGACATCACAATGCAGTTTTCCCCATTGTGACATCACAATGTCTTTCCCCTATTGTGACATCACAATGCCGTTTTCCGCATTGTGACATCACAATGCCCTTTCCCCCATTCTGACATCACAATGCACTTTCCCCCATTGTGACATCACAATGCCATTTTCCGCATTGTGACATCACAATGCCCTTTCCCCCATTGTGACATCACAATTCAGTTTTCCCCATTGTGACATCACAATGTGCTTTCCCCCATTGTGACATCACAATGCACTTTCCCCCATTGTGACATCACAATGCCGTTTTCCTCATTGTGACATCACAATGCCCTTTCCCCCATTGTGACATCACAATGCTGTTTTACCCATTGTAACATCACAATTCCATTTCCCCCATTGTGACATCACAATGCCATTTCCCGCATTGTGACAAAACAATACCATTTCCCCCATTGTGACATCACAATGCCATTTCCCACATTGTGACATCACAATGCCGTTTTCTGCATTGTGACATCACAATGCCCTTTCCCCCATTGTGACATCACAATGCACTTTCCCCCATTGTGACATCACAATGCCGTTTTCCGCATTGTGACATCACAATGCCCTTTCCCCCATTGTGACATCACAATGCAGTTTTCCCCATTGTGACATCACAATGCCCTTTCCCCCATTGTGACATCACAATGCCCTTTCCCCCATTGTGACATCACAATGCAGTTTTCCCCATTGTGACATCACAATGCCCTTTCTCCCAATGTGACATCACAATGCCGTTTTCCCTATTGTGACATCACTATGCCCTTTCCCCATTGTGATATCACAATGCAATTTCCCCCATTGTGACATCACAATGCCGTTTTCCGCATTGTGACATCACAATGCCGTTTTCCGCATTGTGACATCACAATGCCATTTTCCCCATTGTGACATCACAATGTGCTTTCCCCCATTGTGACATCACAATGCACTTTCCCCCATTGTGACATCACAATGCCCTATCCCCCATTGTGACATCACAATGCAGTTTTCCCCATTGTGACATCACAATGCCCTTTCCCCCATTGTGACATCACAATGCTGTTTTATCCATTGTAACATCACAATTCCATTTCCCCCATTGTGACATCACAATGCCATTTCCCGCATTGTGACAAAACAATACCATTTCCCCCATTGTGACATCACAATGCCGTTTTCCGCATTGTGACATCACAATGCCATTTCCCCCATTGTGACATCACAATGCCGTTTTCCCCATTGTGATATCACAATGCCATTTCCCGCATTGTGACAAAACAATACCATTTCCCCCATTGTGACATCACAATGCCATTTCCCACATTGTGACATCACAATACCGTTTTCTGCATTGTGACATTACAATGCCCTTTCCCCCATTGTGATATCACAATGCCCTTTCCCCCATTGTGACATCACAATGCCCTTTCCCCCATTGTGACATTGCAATGCCGTTTTCCCCATTGTGACATCACAATGCCCTTTCCCCCATTGTGACATCACAATGCCCTTTCCCCCATTGTGACATCACAATGCCCTTTCCCCCATTGTGACATCACAATGCCGTTTTCCCCATTGTGACATCACAATGCCCTTTCCCCCATTGTGACATCACAATGCCATTTCCCCCAATGTGACATCACAATGCCGTTTTCCCTATTGTGACATCACAATGCAATTTCCCCCATTGTGACATCACAATGCCGTTTTCCGCATTGTGACAGCACAATGCCATTTCCCCCATTGTGACATCACAATGCCGTTTTCCCCATTATGACATCACAATGCCATTTCCCGCATTGTGACAAAACAATACCATTTCCCCCATTGTGACATCACAATGCCATTTCCCACATTGTGACATCACAATGCCGTTTTCTGCATTGTGACATCACAATGCCCTTTCCCCCATTGTGACATCACAATGCACTTTCCCCCATTGTTACATCGCAATGCCGTTTTCCGCATTGTGACATCACAATGCTGTTCTCCCCATTGTGACATCACAATGCCATTTCCCCCTTTGTGACATCACAATGCTGTTCTCCCCATTGTGACATCACAATGCCCTTTCCCCCATTGTGACATCACAATGTCTTTCCCCCATTGTGACATCACAATGCCGTTTTCCGCATTGTGACATCACAATGCCCTTTCCCCCATTCTGACATCACAATGCACTTTCCCCCATTGTGACATCACAATGCCGTTTTCCGCATTGTGACATCACAATGCCCTTTCCCCCATTGTGACATCACAATTCAGTTTTCCCCATTGTGACATCACAATGCGCTTTCCCCCATTGTGACATCACAATGCACTTTCCCCCATTGTGACATCACAATGCCGTTTTCCTCATTGTGACATCACAATGCCCTTTCCCCCATTGTGACATCACAATGCTGTTTTACCCATTGTAACATCACAATTCCATTTCCCCCAATGTGACATCACAATGCCATTTCCCGCATTGTGACAAAACAATACCATTTCCCCCATTGTGACATCACAATGCCATTTCCCACATTGTGACATCACAATGCCGTTTTCCGCATTGTGACATCACAATGCTGTTTTACCCATTGTGACATCACAATGCCCTTTCTCCCAATGTGACATCACAATGCCGTTTTCCCTATTGTGACATCACTATGCCCTTTCCCCATTGTGATATCACAATGCAATTTCCCCCATTGTGACATCACAATGCCGTTTTCCGCATTGTGACATCACAATGCCGTTTTCCGCATTGTGACATCACAATGCCATTTTCCCCATTGTGACATCACAATGCCGTTTTCCGCATTGTGACATCACAATGCCCTTTCTCCCATTGTGACATCACAATTCAATTTTCCCCATTGTGACATCACAATGTGCTTTCCCCCATTGTGACATCACAATGCACTTTCCCCCATTGTGACATCACAATGCCTCATCCCCCATTGTGACATCACAATGCAGTTTTCCCCATTGTGACATCACAATGCCCTTTCCCCCATTGTGACATCACAATGCTGTTTTACCCATTGTAACATCACAATTCCATTTCCCCCATTGTGACATCACAATGCCATTTCCCGCATTGTGACAAAACAATACCATTTCCCCCATTGTGACATCACAATGCCGTTTTCCGCATTGTGACATCACAATGCCATTTCCCCCATTGTGACATCACAATGCCGTTTTCCCCATTGTGATATCACAATGCCATTTCCCGCATTGTGACAAAACAATACCATTGCCCCCATTGTGACATCACAATGCCATTTCCCACATTGTGACATCACAATGCCGTTTTCTGCATTGTGACATTACAATGCCCTTTCCCCCATTGTGATATCACAATGCCCTTTCCCCCATTGTGACATCACAATGCCCTTTCCCCCATTGTGACATTGCAATGCCGTTTTCCCCATTGTGACATCACAATGCCCTTTCCCCCATTGTGACATCACAATGCCCTTTCCCCCATTGTGACATCACAATGCCGTTTTCCCCATTGTGACATCACAATGCCCTTTCCCCCATTGTGACATCACAATGCCATTTCCCCCAATGTGACATCACAATGCCGTTTTCCCTATTGTGACATCACAATGCAATTTCCCCCATTGTGACATCACAATGCCGTTTTCCGCATTGTGACATCACAATGCCATTTCCCCCATTGTGACATCACAATGCCGTTTTCCCCATTATGACATCACAATGCCATTTCCCGCATTGTGACAAAACAATACCATTTCCCCCATTGTGACATCACAATGCCATTTCCCACATTGTGACATCACAATGCCGTTTTCTGCATTGTGACATCACAATGCCCTTTCCCCCATTGTGACATCACAATGCACTTTCCCCCATTGTTACATCGCAATGCCGTTTTCCGCATTGTGACATCACAATGCTGTTCTCCCCATTGTGACATCACAATGCCATTTCCCCCTTTGTGACATCACAATGCTGTTCTCCCCATTGTGACATCACAATGCCCTTTCCCCCATTGTGACATCACAATGCAGTTTTCCCCATTGTGACATCACAATGTCTTTCCCCCATTGTGACATCACAATGCCGTTTTCCACATTGTGACATCACAATGCCCTTTCCCCCATTCTGACATCACAATGCACTTTCCCCCATTGTGACATCACAATGCCGTTTTCCGCATTGTGACATCACAATGCCCTTTCCCCCATTGTGACATCACAATTCAGTTTTCCCCATTGTGACATCACAATGCGCTTTCCCCCATTGTGACATCACAATGCACTTTCCCCCATTGTGACATCACAATGCCGTTTTCCTCATTGTGACATCACAATGCCCTTTCCCCCATTGTGACATCACAATGCTGTTTTACCCATTGTAACATCACAATTCCATTTCCCCCATTGTGACATCACAATGCCATTTCCCGCATTGTGACAAAACAAAACCATATCCCCCATTGTGACATCACAATGCCATTTCCCACATTGTGACATCACAATGCCGTTTTCTGCATTGTGACATCACAATGCCCTTTCCCCCATTGTGACATCACAATGCACTTTCCCCCATTGTGACATCACAATGCCGTTTTCCGCATTGTGACATCACAATGCACTTTCCCCCATTGTGACATCACAATGCAGTTTTCCCTATTGTGACATCACAATGCACTTTCCCCCATTGTTACATCGCAATGCCGTTTTCCGCATTGTGACATCACAATGCCCTTTCCCCCATTGTGACATCACAATGCCATTTCCCCCTTTGTGACATCACAATGCTGTTCTCCCCATTGTGACATCACAATGCCCTTTCCCCCATTGTGACATCACAATGCAGTTTTCCCCATTGTGACATCACAATGTCTTTCCCCTATTGTGACATCACAATGCCGTTTTCCGCATTGTGACATCACAATGCCCTTTCCCCCATTCTGACATCACAATGCACTTTCCCCCATTGTGACATCACAATGCCGTTTTCCGCATTGTGACATCACAATGCCCTTTCCCCCATTCTGACATCACAATTCAGTTTTCCCCATTGTGACATCACAATGCGCTTTCCCCCATTGTGACATCACAATGCACTTTCCCCCATTGTGACATCACAATGCCGTTTTCCTCATTGTGACATCACAATGCCCTTTCCCCCATTGTGACATCACAATGCTGTTTTACCCATTGTAACATCACAATTCCATTTCCCCCATTGTGACATCACAATGCCATTTCCCGCATTGTGACAAAACAATACCATTTCCCCCATTGTGACATCACAATGCCATTTCCCACATTGTGACATCACAATGCCGTTTTCTGCATTGTGACATCACAATGCCCTTTCCCCCATTGTGACATCACAATGCACTTTCCCCCATTGTGACATCACAATGCCGTTTTCCGCATTGTGACATCACAATGCCCTTTCCCCCATTGTGACATCACAATGCAGTTTTCCCCATTGTGACATCACAATGCCCTTTCCCCCATTGTGACATCACAATGCCCTTTCCCCCATTGTGACATCACAATGCAGTTTTCCCCATTGTGACATCACAATGCCCTTTCTCCCAATGTGACATCACAATGCCGTTTTCCCTATTGTGACATCACTATGCCCTTTCCCCATTGTGATATCACAATGCAATTTCCCCCATTGTGACATCACAATGCCGTTTTCCGCATTGTGACATCACAATGCCGTTTTCCGCATTGTGACATCACAATGCCATTTTCCCCATTGTGACATCACAATGTGCTTTCCCCCATTGTGACATCACAATGCACTTTCCCCCATTGTGACATCACAATGCCCTATCCCCCATTGTGACATCACAATGCAGTTTTCCCCATTGTGACATCACAATGCCCTTTCCCCCATTGTGACATCACAATGCTGTTTTATCCATTGTAACATCACAATTCCATTTCCCCCATTGTGACATCACAATGCCATTTCCCGCATTGTGACAAAACAATACCATTTCCCCCATTGTGACATCACAATGCCGTTTTCCGCATTGTGACATCACAATGCCATTTCCCCCATTGTGACATCACAATGCCGTTTTCCCCATTGTGATATCACAATGCCATTTCCCGCATTGTGACAAAACAATACCATTTCCCCCATTGTGACATCACAATGCCATTTCCCACATTGTGACATCACAATACCGTTTTCTGCATTGTGACATTACAATGCCCTTTCCCCCATTGTGATATCACAATGCCCTTTCCCCCATTGTGACATCACAATGCCCTTTCCCCCATTGTGACATTGCAATGCCGTTTTCCCCATTGTGACATCACAATGCCCTTTCCCCCATTGTGACATCACAATGCCCTTTCCCCCATTGTGACATCACAATGCCGTTTTCCCCATTGTGACATCACAATGCCCTTTCCCCCATTGTGACATCACAATGCCATTTCCCCCAATGTGACATCACAATGCCGTTTTCCCTATTGTGACATCACAATGCAATTTCCCCCATTGTGACATCACAATGCCGTTTTCCGCATTGTGACAGCACAATGCCATTTCCCCCATTGTGACATCACAATGCTGTTTTACCCATTGTAACATCACAATTCCATTTCCCCCATTGTGACATCACAATGCCATTTCCCGCATTGTGACAAAACAATACCATTTCCCCCATTGTGACATCACAATGCCATTTCCCACATTGTGACATCACAATGCCGTTTTCCGCATTGTGACATCACAATGCTGTTTTACCCATTGTGACATCACAATGCCCTTTCTCCCAATGTGACATCACAATGCCGTTTTCCCTATTGTGACATCACTATGCCCTTTCCCCATTGTGATATCACAATGCAATTTCCCCCATTGTGACATCACAATGCCGTTTTCCGCATTGTGACATCACAATGCCGTTTTCCGCATTGTGACATCACAATGCCATTTTCCCCATTGTGACATCACAATGCCGTTTTCCGCATTGTGACATCACAATGCCCTTTCTCCCATTGTGACATCACAATTCAATTTTCCCCATTGTGACATCACAATGTGCTTTCCCCCATTGTGACATCACAATGCACTTTCCCCCATTGTGACATCACAATGCCTCATCCCCCATTGTGACATCACAATGCAGTTTTCCCCATTGTGACATCACAATGCCCTTTCCCCCATTGTGACATCACAATGCTGTTTTACCCATTGTAACATCACAATTCCATTTCCCCCATTGTGACATCACAATGCCATTTCCCGCATTGTGACAAAACAATACCATTTCCCCCATTGTGACATCACAATGCCGTTTTCCGCATTGTGACATCACAATGCCATTTCCCCCATTGTGACATCACAATGCCGTTTTCCCCATTGTGATATCACAATGCCATTTCCCGCATTGTGACAAAACAATACCATTGCCCCCATTGTGACATCACAATGCCATTTCCCACATTGTGACATCACAATGCCGTTTTCTGCATTGTGACATTACAATGCCCTTTCCCCCATTGTGATATCACAATGCCCTTTCCCCCATTGTGACATCACAATGCCCTTTCCCCCATTGTGACATTGCAATGCCGTTTTCCCCATTGTGACATCACAATGCCCTTTCCCCCATTGTGACATCACAATGCCCTTTCCCCCATTGTGACATCACAATGCCGTTTTCCCCATTGTGACATCACAATGCCCTTTCCCCCATTGTGACATCACAATGCCATTTCCCCCAATGTGACATCACAATGCCGTTTTCCCTATTGTGACATCACAATGCAATTTCCCCCATTGTGACATCACAATGCCGTTTTCCGCATTGTGACATCACAATGCCATTTCCCCCATTGTGACATCACAATGCCGTTTTCCCCATTATGACATCACAATGCCATTTCCCGCATTGTGACAAAACAATACCATTTCCCCCATTGTGACATCACAATGCCATTTCCCACATTGTGACATCACAATGCCGTTTTCTGCATTGTGACATCACAATGCCCTTTCCCCCATTGTGACATCACAATGCACTTTCCCCCATTGTTACATCGCAATGCCGTTTTCCGCATTGTGACATCACAATGCTGTTCTCCCCATTGTGACATCACAATGCCATTTCCCCCTTTGTGACATCACAATGCTGTTCTCCCCATTGTGACATCACAATGCCCTTTCCCCCATTGTGACATCACAATGTCTTTCCCCCATTGTGACATCACAATGCCGTTTTCCGCATTGTGACATCACAATGCCCTTTCCCCCATTCTGACATCACAATGCACTTTCCCCCATTGTGACATCACAATGCCGTTTTCCGCATTGTGACATCACAATGCCCTTTCCCCCATTGTGACATCACAATTCAGTTTTCCCCATTGTGACATCACAATGCGCTTTCCCCCATTGTGACATCACAATGCACTTTCCCCCATTGTGACATCACAATGCCGTTTTCCTCATTGTGACATCACAATGCCCTTTCCCCCATTGTGACATCACAATGCTGTTTTACCCATTGTAACATCACAATTCCATTTCCCCCATTGTGACATCACAATGCCATTTCCCGCATTGTGACAAAACAATACCATTTCCCCCATTGTGACATCACAATGCCATTTCCCACATAATGACATCACAATGCCGTTTTCTGCATTGTGACATCACAATGCCCTTTCCCCCATTGTGACATCACAATGCACTTTCCCCCATTGTGACATCACAATGCCGTTTTCCGCATTGTGACATCACAATGCATTTTCCCCCATTGTGACATCACAATGCAGTTTTCCCCATTGTGACATCACAATGCACTTTCCCCCATTGTTACATCGCAATGCCGTTTTCCGCATTGTGACATCACAATGCCCTTTCCCCCATTGTGACATCACAATGCCCTTTCCCCCATTGTGACATCACAATGCCATTTCCCCCTTTGTGACATCACAATGCTGTTCTCCCCATTGTGACATCACAATGCCCTTTCCCCCATTGTGACATCACAATGCAGTTTTCCCCATTGTGACATCACAATGTCTTTCCCCTATTGTGACATCACAATGCCGTTTTCCGCATTGTGACATCACAATGCCCTTTCCCCCATTCTGACATCACAATGCACTTTCCCCCATTGTGACATCACAATGCCGTTTTCCGCATTGTGACATCACAATGCCCTTTCCCCCATTGTGACATCACAATTCAGTTTTCCCCATTGTGACATCACAATGCGCTTTCCCCCATTGTGACATCACAATGCACTTTCCCCCATTGTGACATCACAATGCCGTTTTCCTCATTGTGACATCACAATGCCCTTTCCCCCATTGTGACATCACAATGCTGTTTTACCCATTGTAACATCACAATTCCATTTCCCCCATTGTGACATCACAATGCCATTTCCCGCATTGTGACAAAACAATACCATTTCCCCCATTGTGACATCACAATGCCATTTCCCACATTGTGACATCACAATGCCGTTTTCTGCATTGTGACATCACAATGCCCTTTCCCCCATTGTGACATCACAATGCACTTTCCCCCATTGTGACATCACAATGCCGTTTTCCGCATTGTGACATCACAATGCCCTTTCCCCCATTGTGACATCACAATGCAGTTTTCCCCATTGTGACAACACAATGCCCTTTCCCCCATTGTGACATCACAATGCCCTTTCCCCCATTGTGACATCACAATGCAGTTTTCCCCATTGTGACATCACAATGCCCTTTCCCCCATTGTGACATCACAATGCCGTTTTCCGCATTGTGACATCACAATGCCCTTTCCCCCATTGTGACATCACAATGCACTTTCCCCCATTGTGACATCACAATGCCGTTTTCCGCATTGTGACATCACAATGCCCTTTCCCCCATTGTGACATCACAATGCAGTTTTCCCCATTGTGACATCACAATGCCCTTTCCCCCATTGTGACATCACAATGCCCTTTCCCCCATTGTGACATCACAATGCAGTTTTCCCCATTGTGACATCACAATGCCCTTTCCCCCATTGTGACATCACAATGCCGTTTTCCGCATTGTGACATCACAATGCCCTTTCCCCCATTCTGACATCACAATGCACTTTCCCCCATTGTGACATCACAATGCAATTTCCCCCATTGTGACATCACAATGCTGTTTTCCGCATTGTGACATCACAATGCCGTTTTCCGCATTGTGACATCACAATGCCATTTTCACCATTGTGACATCACAATGCCGTTTTCCGCATTGTGACATCACTATGCCCTTTCCCCCATTGTGACATCACAATTCAATTTTCCCCATTGTGACATCACAATGCGCTTTCCCCCATTGTGACATCACAATGCACTTTCCCCCATTGTGACATCACAATGCCCTTTCCCCCATTGTGACATCACAATGCCATTTCCCCAATTGTGACATCACAATGCCGTTTTCCCCATTGTAATATCACAATGCCATTTCCCGCATTGTGACAAAACAATACCATTTCCCCCATTGTGACATCACAATGCCATTTCCCACATTGTGACATCACAATGCCGTTTGCTGCATTGTGACATTACAATGCCCTTTCCCCCATTGTGATATCACAATGCCCTTTCCCCCATTGTGACATCACAATGCCCTTTCCCCCATTGTGACATTGCAATGCCGTTTTCCCCATTGTGACATCACAATGCCCTTTCCCCCATTGTGACATCACAATGCCCTTTCCCCCATTGTGACATCACAATGCCGTTTTCCCCATTGTGACATCACAATGCCCTTTCCCCCATTGTGACATCACAATGCCCTTTCCCCCATTGTGACATCACAATGCCGTTTTCCCTATTGTGACATCACAATACCATTTCCCCCATTGTGACATCACAATGCAGTTTACCCCATGGTTACATCACAATGCCCTTTTCCCCATTGTGACATCACAATGCCGTTATCACCATTGTGACATCACAATGCCGTTTTCCCCATTGTGACATCACAATGCCGTTTTCCGCATTGTGACATCACAATGCCCTTTCCCCCATTCTGACATCACAATGCCCTTTCCCCCATTCTGACATCACAATGCCGTTTTCCGCATTGTGACATCACAATGCCCTTTCCCCCATTCTGACATCACAATGCACTTTCCCCCATTGTGACATCACAATGCCGTTTTCCGCATTGTGACATCACAATGCCCTTTCCCCCATTGTGACATCACAATTCAGTTTTCCCCATTGTGACATCACAATGCGCTTTTCCCCATTGTGACATCACAATGCACTTTCCCCCATTGTGACATCACAATGCAGTTTTCCCCATTGTGACATCACAATGCCCTTTCCCCCATTGTGACATCACAATGCTGTTTTACCCATTGTGACATCACAATTCCATTTCCCCCATTGTGACATCACAATGCCATTTCCCGCATTGTGACAAAACAGTACCATTTCCCCCTTTGTGACATCACAATGCCATTTCCCACATTGTGACATCACAATGCCGTTTTCTGCATTGTGACATCACAATGCCCTTTCCCCCATTGTGATATCACAATGCCCTTTCCCCCATTGTGACATCACAATGCATTTTTCCCCATTGTGACATCACAATGCCCTTTCCCCTATTGTGACATCACAATGCCCTTTCCCCCCATTGTGACATCACAATGCCCTTTCCTCCATTGTGACATCACAATGCCATTTCCCCCTTTGTGACATCACAATGCCGTTCTCCCCCTTGTGACATCACAATGCCCTTTCCCCCATTGTGACATCACAATGCAGTTTTCCCCATTGTGACATCACAATGCCCTTTCCCCCATTGTGACATCACAATGCTGTTTTCCGCATTGTGACATCACAATGCCCTTTCCCCCATTCTGACATCACAATGCACTTTCCCCCATTGTGACATCGCAATGCTGTTTTCCGCATTGTGACATCACAATGCCCTTTCCCCCATTGTGACATCACAATTCAGTTTTCCCCATTGTGACATCACAATGCGCTTTCCCCCATTGTGACATCACAATGCACTTTCCCCCATTGTGACATCACAATGCCGTTTTCCTCATTGTGACATCACAATGACCTTTCCCCCATTGTGACATCACAATGCTGTTTTACCTATTGTAACATCACAATTCCATTTCCCCTATTGTGACATCACAATGCCATTTCCCGCATTGTGACAAAACAATACCATTTCCCCCATTGTGACATCACAATGCCATTTCCCACATTGTGACATCACAATGCACTTTCCCCCATTGTGACATCACAATGCCGTTTTCCGCATTGTGACAGCACAATGCCATTTCCCCCATTGTGACATCACAATGCCGTTTTCCCCATTATGACATCACAATGCCATTTCCCGCATTGTGACAAAACAATACCATTTCCCCCATTGTGACATCACAATGCCATTTCCCACATTGTGACATCACAATGCCGTTTTCTGCATTGTGACATCACAATGCCCTTTCCCCCATTGTGACATCACAATGCACTTTCCCCCATTGTTACATCGCAATGCCGTTTTCCGCATTGTGACATCACAATGCTGTTCTCCCCATTGTGACATCACAATGCCCTTTCCCCCATTGTGACATCACAATGTCTTTCCCCCATTGTGACATCACAATGCCGTTTTCCGCATTGTGACATCACAATGCCCTTTCCCCCATTCTGACATCACAATGCACTTTCCCCCATTGTGACATCACAATGCCGTTTTCCGCATTGTGACATCACAATGCCCTTTCCCCCATTGTGACATCACAATTCAGTTTTCCCCATTGTGACATCACAATGCGCTTTCCCCCATTGTGACATCACAATGCACTTTCCCCCATTGTGACATCACAATGCCGTTTTCCTCATTGTGACATCACAATGCCCTTTCCCCCATTGTGACATCACAATGCTGTTTTACCCATTGTAACATCACAATTCCATTTCCCCCATTGTGACATCACAATGCCATTTCCCGCATTGTGACAAAACAATACCATTTCCCCCATTGTGACATCACAATGCCATTTCCCACATAATGACATCACAATGCCGTTTTCTGCATTGTGACATCACAATGCCCTTTCCCCCATTGTGACATCACAATGCACTTTCCCCCATTGTGACATCACAATGCCGTTTTCCGCATTGTGACATCACAATGCATTTTCCCCCATTGTGACATCACAATGCAGTTTTCCCCATTGTGACATCACAATGCACTTTCCCCCATTGTTACATCGCAATGCCGTTTTCCGCATTGTGACATCACAATGCCCTTTCCCCCATTGTGACATCACAATGCCCTTTCCCCCATTGTGACATCAGTATGCCATTTCCCCCTTTGTGACATCACAATGCTGTTCTCCCCATTGTGACATCACAATGCCCTTTCCCCCATTGTGACATCACAATGCAGTTTTCCCCATTGTGACATCACAATGTCTTTCCCCTATTGTGACATCACAATGCCGTTTTCCGCATTGTGACATCACAATGCCCTTTCCCCCATTCTGACATCACAATGCACTTTCCCCCATTGTGACATCACAATGCCGTTTTCCGCATTGTGACATCACAATGCCCTTTCCCCCATTGTGACATCACAATTCAGTTTTCCCCATTGTGACATCACAATGCGCTTTCCCCCATTGTGACATCACAATGCACTTTCCCCCATTGTGACATCACAATGCCGTTTTCCTCATTGTGACATCACAATGCCCTTTCCCCCATTGTGACATCACAATGCTGTTTTACCCATTGTAACATCACAATTCCATTTCCCCCATTGTGACATCACAATGCCATTTCCCGCATTGTGACAAAACAATACCATTTCCCCCATTGTGACATCACAATGCCATTTCCCACATTGTGACATCACAATGCCGTTTTCTGCATTGTGACATCACAATGCCCTTTCCCCCATTGTGACATCACAATGCACTTTCCCCCATTGTGACATCACAATGCCGTTTTCCGCATTGTGACATCACAATGCCCTTTCCCCCATTGTGACATCACAATGCAGTTTTCCCCATTGTGACAACACAATGCCCTTTCCCCCATTGTGACATCACAATGCCCTTTCCCCCATTGTGACATCACAATGCTGTTTTCCCCATTGTGACATCACAATGCCCTTTCCCCCATTGTGACATCACAATGCCGTTTTCCGCATTGTGACATCACAATGCCCTTTCCCCCATTGTGACATCACAATGCACTTTCCCCCATTGTGACATCACAATGCCGTTTTCCGCATTGTGACATCACAATGCCCTTTCCCCCATTGTGACATCACAATGCAGTTTTCCCCATTGTGACATCACAATGCCCTTTCCCCCATTGTGACATCACAATGCCCTTTCCCCCATTGTGACATCACAATGCAGTTTTCCCCATTGTGACATCACAATGCCCTTTCCCCCATTGTGACATCACAATGCCGTTTTCCGCATTGTGACATCACAATGCCCTTTCCCCCATTCTGACATCACAATGCACTTTCCCCCATTGTGACATCACAATGCAATTTCCCCCATTGTGACATCACAATGCTGTTTTCCGCATTGTGACATCACAATGCCGTTTTCCGCATTGTGACATCACAATGCCATTTTCACCATTGTGACATCACAATGCCGTTTTCCGCATTGTGACATCACTATGCCCTTTCCCCCATTGTGACATCACAATTCAATTTTCCCCATTGTGACATCACAATGCGCTTTCCCCCATTGTGACATCACAATGCACTTTCCCCCATTGTGACATCACAATGCCCTTTCCCCCATTGTGACATCACAATGCCATTTCCCCAATTGTGACATCACAATGCCGTTTTCCCCATTGTGATATCACAATGCCATTTCCCGCATTGTGACAAAACAATACCATTTCCCCCATTGTGACATCACAATGCCATTTCCCACATTGTGACATCACAATGCCGTTTTCTGCATTGTGACATTACAATGCCCTTTCCCCCATTGTGATATCACAATGCCCTTTCCCCCATTGTGACATCACAATGCCCTTTCCCCCATTGTGACATTGCAATGCCGTTTTCCCCATTGTGACATCACAATGCCCTTTCCCCCATTGTGACATCACAATGCCCTTTCCCCCATTGTGACATCACAATGCCGTTTTCCCCATTGTGACATCACAATGCCCTTTCCCCCATTGTGACATCACAATGCCCTTTCCCCCATTGTGACATCACAATGCCGTTTTCCCTATTGTGACATCACAATACCATTTCCCCCATTGTGACATCACAATGCCATTTCCCACATTGTGACATCACAATGCCGTTTTCTGCATTGTGACATCACAATGCAGTTTACCCCATGGTTACATCACAATGCCCTTTTCCCCATTGTGACATCACAATGCCGTTATCACCATTGTGACATCACAATGCCGTTTTCCCCATTGTGACATCACAATGCCGTTTTCCGCATTGTGACATCACAATGCCCTTTCCCCCATTCTGACATCACAATGCCCTTTCCCCCATTCTGACATCACAATGCCGTTTTCCGCATTGTGACATCACAATGCCCTTTCCCCCATTCTGACATCACAATGCACTTTCCCCCATTGTGACATCACAATGCCGTTTTCCGCATTGTGACATCACAATGCCCTTTCCCCCATTGTGACATCACAATTCAGTTTTCCCCATTGTGACATCACAATGCGCTTTTCCCCATTGTGACATCACAATGCACTTTCCCCCATTGTGACATCACAATGCAGTTTTCCCCATTGTGACATCACAATGCCCTTTCCCCCATTGTGACATCACAATGCTGTTTTACCCATTGTGACATCACAATTCCATTTCCCCCATTGTGACATCACAATGCCATTTCCCGCATTGTGACAAAACAATACCATTTCCCCCTTTGTGACATCACAATGCCATTTCCCACATTGTGACATCACAATGCCGTTTTCTGCATTGTGACATCACAATGCCCTTTCCCCCATTGTGATATCACAATGCCCTTTCCCCCATTGTGACATCACAATGCATTTTTCCCCATTGTGACATCACAATGCCCTTTCCCCTATTGTGACATCACAATGCCCTTCCCCCCCATTGTGACATCACAATGCCCTTTCCTCCATTGTGACATCACAATGCCATTTCCCCCTTTGTGACATCACAATGCCGTTCTCCCCCTTGTGACATCACAATGCCCTTTCCCCCATTGTGACATCACAATGCAGTTTTCCCCATTGTGACATCACAATGCCCTTTCCCCCATTGTGACATCACAATGCTGTTTTCCGCATTGTGACATCACAATGCCCTTTCCCCCATTCTGACATCACAATGCACTTTCCCCCATTGTGACATCGCAATGCTGTTTTCCGCATTGTGACATCACAATGCCCTTTCCCCCATTGTGACATCACAATTCAGTTTTCCCCATTGTGACATCACAATGCGCTTTCCCCCATTGTGACATCACAATGCACTTTCCCCCATTGTGACATCACAATGCCGTTTTCCTCATTGTGACATCACAATGACCTTTCCCCCATTGTGACATCACAATGCTGTTTTACCTATTGTAACATCACAATTCCATTTCCCCTATTGTGACATCACAATGCCATTTCCCGCATTGTGACAAAACAATACCATTTCCCCCATTGTGACATCACAATGCCATTTCCCACATTGTGACATCACAATGCACTTTCCCCCATTGTGACATCACAATGCCGTTTTCCGCATTGTGACAGCACAATGCCATTTCCCCCATTGTGACATCACAATGCCGTTTTCCCCATTATGACATCACAATGCCATTTCCCGCATTGTGACAAAACAATACCATTTCCCCCATTGTGACATCACAATGCCATTTCCCACATTGTGACATCACAATGCCGTTTTCTGCATTGTGACATCACAATGCCCTTTCCCCCATTGTGACATCACAATGCACTTTCCCCCATTGTTACATCGCAATGCCGTTTTCCGCATTGTGACATCACAATGCTGTTCTCCCCATTGTGACATCACAATGCCATTTCCCCCTTTGTGACATCACAATGCTGTTCTCCCCATTGTGACATCACAATGCCCTTTCCCCCATTGTGACATCACAATGTCTTTCCCCCATTGTGACATCACAATGCCGTTTTCCGCATTGTGACATCACAATGCCCTTTCCCCCATTCTGACATCACAATGCACTTTCCCCCATTGTGACATCACAATGCCGTTTTCCGCATTGTGACATCACAATGCCCTTTCCCCCATTGTGACATCACAATTCAGTTTTCCCCATTGTGACATCACAATGCGCTTTCCCCCATTGTGACATCACAATGCACTTTCCCCCATTGTGACATCACAATGCCGTTTTCCTCATTGTGACATCACAATGCCCTTTCCCCCATTGTGACATCACAATGCTGTTTTACCCATTGTAACATCACAATTCCATTTCCCCCATTGTGACATCACAATGCCATTTCCCGCATTGTGACAAAACAATACCATTTCCCCCATTGTGACATCACAATGCCATTTCCCACATAATGACATCACAATGCCGTTTTCTGCATTGTGACATCACAATGCCCTTTCCCCCATTGTGACATCACAATGCACTTTCCCCCATTGTGACATCACAATGCCGTTTTCCGCATTGTGACATCACAATGCATTTTCCCCCATTGTGACATCACAATGCAGTTTTCCCCATTGTGACATCACAATGCACTTTCCCCCATTGTTACATCGCAATGCCGTTTTCCGCATTGTGACATCACAATGCCCTTTCCCCCATTGTGACATCACAATGCCCTTTCCCCCATTGTGACATCACAATGCCATTTCCCCCTTTGTGACATCACAATGCTGTTCTCCCCATTGTGACATCACAATGCCCTTTCCCCCATTGTGACATCACAATGCAGTTTTCCCCATTGTGACATCACAATGTCTTTCCCCTATTGTGACATCACAATGCCGTTTTCCGCATTGTGACATCACAATGCCCTTTCCCCCATTCTGACATCACAATGCACTTTCCCCCATTGTGACATCACAATGCCGTTTTCCGCATTGTGACATCACAATGCCCTTTCCCCCATTGTGACATCACAATTCAGTTTTCCCCATTGTGACATCACAATGCGCTTTCCCCCATTGTGACATCACAATGCACTTTCCCCCATTGTGACATCACAATGCCGTTTTCCTCATTGTGACATCACAATGCGCTTTCCCCCATTGTGACATCACAATGCACTTTCCCCCATTGTGACATCACAATGCCGTTTTCCTCATTGTGACATCACAATGCCCTTTCCCCCATTGTGACATCACAATGCTGTTTTACCCATTGTAACATCACAATTCCATTTCCCCCATTGTGACATCACAATGCCATTTCCCGCATTGTGACAAAACAATACCATTTCCCCCATTGTGACATCACAATGCCATTTCCCACATTGTGACATCACAATGCCGTTTTCTGCATTGTGACATCACAATGCCCTTTCCCCCATTGTGACATCACAATGCACTTTCCCCCATTGTGACATCACAATGCCGTTTTCCGCATTGTGACATCACAATGCCCTTTCCCCCATTGTGACATCACAATGCAGTTTTCCCCATTGTGACAACACAATGCCCTTTCCCCCATTGTGACATCACAATGCCCTTTCCCCCATTGTGACATCACAATGCAGTTTTCCCCATTGTGACATCACAATGCCCTTTCCCCCATTGTGACATCACAATGCCGTTTTCCGCATTGTGACATCACAATGCCCTTTCCCCCATTGTGACATCACAATGCACTTTCCCCCATTGTGACATCACAATGCCGTTTTCCGCATTGTGACATCACAATGCCCTTTCCCCCATTGTGACATCACAATGCAGTTTTCCCCATTGTGACATCACAATGCCCTTTCCCCCATTGTGACATCACAATGCCCTTTCCCCCATTGTGACATCACAATGCAGTTTTCCCCATTGTGACATCACAATGCCCTTTCACCCATTGTGACATCACAATGCCGTTTTCCGCATTGTGACATCACAATGCCCTTTCCCCCATTCTGACATCACAATGCACTTTCCCCCATTGTGACATCACAATGCAATTTCCCCCATTGTGACATCACAATGCTGTTTTCCGCATTGTGACATCACAATGCCGTTTTCCGCATTGTGACATCACAATGCCATTTTCACCATTGTGACATCACAATGCCGTTTTCCGCATTGTGACATCACTATGCCCTTTCCCCCATTGTGACATCACAATTCAATTTTCCCCATTGTGACATCACAATGCGCTTTCCCCCATTGTGACATCACAATGCACTTTCCCCCATTGTGACATCACAATGCCCTTTCCCCCATTGTGACATCACAATGCCATTTCCCCAATTGTGACATCACAATGCCGTTTTCCCCATTGTGATATCACAATGCCATTTCCCGCATTGTGACAAAACAATACCATTTCCCCCATTGTGACATCACAATGCCATTTCCCACATTGTGACATCACAATGCCGTTTTCTGCATTGTGACATTACAATGCCCTTTCCCCCATTGTGATATCACAATGCCCTTTCCCCCATTGTGACATCACAATGCCCTTTCCCCCATTGTGACATTGCAATGCCGTTTTCCCCATTGTGACATCACAATGCCCTTTCCCCCATTGTGACATCACAATGCCCTTTCCCCCATTGTGACATCACAATGCCGTTTTCCCCATTGTGACATCACAATGCCCTTTCCCCCATTGTGACATCACAATGCCCTTTCCCCCATTGTGACATCACAATGCCGTTTTCCCTATTGTGACATCACAATACCATTTCCCCCATTGTGACATCACAATGCCATTTCCCACATTGTGACATCACAATGCCGTTTTCTGCATTGTGACATCACAATGCAGTTTACCCCATGGTTACATCACAATGCCCTTTTCCCCATTGTGACATCACAATGCCGTTATCACCATTGTGACATCACAATGCCGTTTTCCCCATTGTGACATCACAATGCCGTTTTCCGCATTGTGACATCACAATGCCCTTTCCCCCATTCTGACATCACAATGCCCTTTCCCCCATTCTGACATCACAATGCCGTTTTCCGCATTGTGACATCACAATGCCCTTTCCCCCATTCTGACATCACAATGCACTTTCCCCCATTGTGACATCACAATGCCGTTTTCCGCATTGTGACATCACAATGCCCTTTCCCCCATTGTGACATCACAATTCAGTTTTCCCCATTGTGACATCACAATGCGCTTTTCCCCATTGTGACATCACAATGCACTTTCCCCCATTGTGACATCACAATGCAGTTTTCCCCATTGTGACATCACAATGCCCTTTCCCCCATTGTGACATCACAATGCTGTTTTACCCATTGTGACATCACAATTCCATTTCCCCCATTGTGACATCACAATGCCATTTCCCGCATTGTGACAAAACAGTACCATTTCCCCCTTTGTGACATCACAATGCCATTTCCCACATTGTGACATCACAATGCCGTTTTCTGCATTGTGACATCACAATGCCCTTTCCCCCATTGTGATATCACAATGCCCTTTCCCCCATTGTGACATCACAATGCATTTTTCCCCATTGTGACATCACAATGCCCTTTCCCCTATTGTGACATCACAATGCCCTTTCCCCCCATTGTGACATCACAATGCCCTTTCCTCCATTGTGACATCACAATGCCATTTCCCCCTTTGTGACATCACAATGCCGTTCTCCCCCTTGTGACATCACAATGCCCTTTCCCCCATTGTGACATCACAATGCAGTTTTCCCCATTGTGACATCACAATGCCCTTTCCCCCATTGTGACATCACAATGCTGTTTTCCGCATTGTGACATCACAATGCCCTTTCCCCCATTCTGACATCACAATGCACTTTCCCCCATTGTGACATCGCAATGCTGTTTTCCGCATTGTGACATCACAATGCCCTTTCCCCCATTGTGACATCACAATTCAGTTTTCCCCATTGTGACATCACAATGCGCTTTCCCCCATTGTGACATCACAATGCACTTTCCCCCATTGTGACATCACAATGCCGTTTTCCTCATTGTGACATCACAATGACCTTTCCCCCATTGTGACATCACAATGCTGTTTTACCTATTGTAACATCACAATTCCATTTCCCCTATTGTGACATCACAATGCCATTTCCCGCATTGTGACAAAACAATACCATTTCCCCCATTGTGACATCACAATGCCATTTCCCACATTGTGACATCACAATGCACTTTCCCCCATTGTGACATCACAATGCCGTTTTCCGCATTGTGACATCACAATGCCCTTTCCCCCATTGTGACATCACAATGCAGTTTTCCCCATTGTGACATCACAATGCCCTTTCCCCTATTGTGAGATCACAATGCCCTTTCCCCATTGTGACATCACAATGCCCTTTCCTCCATTGTGACATCACAATGCCATTTCCCCCTTTGTGACATCACAATGCCGTTCTCCCCATTGTGACATCACAATGTATTTCCCCTATTGTGACATCACAATGCCGTTTTCCGCATTGTGACATCACAATGCCCTTTCCCCCATTCTGACATCACAATGCACTTTCCCCCATTGTGACATCACAATGCCGTTTTCCGCATTGTGACATCACAATGCCCTTTCCCCCATTGTGACATCACAATTCAGTTATCCCCATTGTGACATCACAATGCGCTTTCCCCCATTGTGACATCACAATGCACTTTCCCCCATTGTGACATCACAATGCCGTTTTCCTCATTGTGACATCACAATGCCCTTTCCCCCATTGTGACATCACAATGCTGTTTTACCCATTGTAACATCACAATTCCTTTCCCCCCATTGTGACATCACAATGCCTTTTTCCCCATTGTGACATCACAATGCCCTTTCCCCCATTGTGACATCACAATGCAATTTCCCACATTGTGACATAACAATGCAGTTTTCCCCATTGTGACATCACAATGCCCTTTCTCCCAATGTGACATCACAATGCCGTTTTCCCTATTGTGACATCACTATGCCCTTTCCCCCATTGTGATATCACAATGCAATTTCCCCCATTGTGACATCACAATGCCGTTTTCCGCATTGTGACATCACAATGCCATTTCCCCCATTGTGACATCACAATGCCGTTTTCCCCATTGTGACATCACAATGCCATTTCCCGCATTGTGACAAAACAATACCATTTCCCCCATTGTAACATCACAATGCCCTTTTCCCCATTGTGACATCACAATGCCGTTTTCACCATTGTGACATCACAATGCCGTTTTCACCATTGTGACATCACAATGCCATTTCCCCCATTGTGACATCCCAATGCCTTTTCCCCCATTGTGACATCACAATGCAGTTTACCCCATTGTGACATCACAATGCCCTTTCTCCCAATGTGACATCACAATGCCGTTTTCCCACATTGTGACATCACTATGCCCTTTCCCCATTGTGATATCACAATGCAATTTCCCCCATTGTGACATCACAATGCCGTTTTCCGCATTGTGACATCACAATGCCATTTCCCCCATTGTGACATCACAATGCCGTTTTCCGCATTGTGACATCACAATGCCCTTTCCCCCATTGTGACATCACAATGCAGTTTTCCCCATTGTGACATCACAATGCCCTTTCTCCCATTGTGACATCACAATGCTGTATTACCCATTGTAACATCACAATTCCATTTCCCCCATTGTGACATCACAATGCCATTTCCCGCATTGTGACAAAACAATACCATTTCCCCCATTGTGACATCACAATGCCGTTTTCCGCATTGTGACATCACAATGCCAATTCCCCCATTGTGACATCACAATGCCGTTTTCCCCATTGTGACATCACAATGCCATTTCCCGCATTGTGACAAAACAATACCATTTCCCCCATTGTGACATCACAATGCCATTTCCCACATTGTGACATCACAATGCCGTTTTCTGCATTGTGACATTACAATGGCCTTTCCCCATTGTGATATCACAATGCCCTTTCCCCCATTGTGACATCACAATGCCCTTTCCCCCATTGAGACATTGCAATGCCGTTTTCCCCATTGTGACATCACAATGCCCTTTCCCCCATTGTGACATCACAATGCCCTTTCCCCCATTGTGACATCACAATGCCGTTTTCCCCATTGTGACATCACAATGCCCTTTCCCCCATTGTGACATCACAATGCCATTTCCCCCAATGTGACATCACAATGCCGTTTTCCCTATTGTGACATCACAATGCAATTTCCCCCATTGTGACATCACAATGTCGTTTTCCGCATTGTGACATCACAATGCCATTTCCCCCATTGTGACATCACAATGCCGTTTTCCCCATTATGACATCACAATGCCCTTTCCCCCATTCTGACATCACAATGCACTTTCCCCCATTGTGACATCACAATGCCGTTTTCCGCATTGTGACATCACAATGCCCTTTCCCCCATTGTGACATCACAATTCAGTTTTCCCCATTGTGACATCACAATGCGCTTTTCCCCATTGTGACATCACAATGCACTTTCCCCCATTGTGACATCACAATGCAGTTTTCCCCATTGTGACATCACAATGCCCTTTCCCCCATTGTGACATCACAATGCTGTTTTACCCATTGTGACATCACAATTCCATTTCCCCCATTGTGACATCACAATGCCATTTCCCGCATTGTGACAAAACAATACCATTTCCCCCTTTGTGACATCACAATGCCATTTCCCACATTGTGACATCACAATGCCGTTTTCTGCATTGTGACATCACAATGCCCTTTCCCCCATTGTGATATCACAATGCCCTTTCCCCCATTGTGACATCACAATGCCCTTTCCCCCATTGTGACATCACAATGCATTTTTCCCCATTGTGACATCACAATGCCCTTTCCCCTATTGTGACATCACAATGCCCTTTCCCCCCATTGTGACATCACAATGCCCTTTCCTCCATTGTGACATCACAATGCCATTTCCCCCTTTGTGACATCACAATGCCGTTCTCCCCCTTGTGACATCACAATGCCCTTTCCCCCATTGTGACATCACAATGCAGTTTTCCCCATTGTGACATCACAATGCCCTTTCCCCCATTGTGACATCACAATGCTGTTTTCCGCATTGTGACATCACAATGCCCTTTCCCCCATTCTGACATCACAATGCACTTTCCCCCATTGTGACATCGCAATGCCGTTTTCCGCATTGTGACATCACAATGCCCTTTCCCCCATTGTGACATCACAATTCAGTTTTCCCCATTGTGACATCACAATGCGCTTTCCCCCATTGTGACATCACAATGCACTTTCCCCCATTGTGACATCACAATGCCGTTTTCCTCATTGTGACATCACAATGACCTTTCCCCCATTGTGACATCACAATGCTGTTTTACCTATTGTAACATCACAATTCCATTTCCCCTATTGTGACATCACAATGCCATTTCCCGCATTGTGACAAAACAATACCATTTCCCCCATTGTGACATCACAATGCCATTTCCCACATTGTGACATCACAATGCACTTTCCCCCATTGTGACATCACAATGCCGTTTTCCGCATTGTGACATCACAATGCCCTTTCCCCCATTGTGACATCACAATGCAGTTTTCCCCATTGTGACATCACAATGCCCTTTCCCCTATTGTGAGATCACAATGCCCTTTCCCCATTGTGACATCACAATGCCCTTTCCTCCATTGTGACATCACAATGCCATTTCCCCCTTTGTGACATCACAATGCCGTTCTCCCCATTGTGACATCACAATGCCCTTTCCCCCATTGTGACATCACAATGCAGTTTTCCCCATTGTGACATCACAATGTATTTCCCCTATTGTGACATCACAATGCCGTTTTCCGCATTGTGACATCACAATGCCCTTTCCCCCATTCTGACATCACAATGCACTTTCCCCCATTGTGACATCACAATGCCGTTTTCCGCATTGTGACATCACAATGCCCTTTCCCCCATTGTGACATCACAATTCAGTTTTCCCCATTGTGACATCACAATGCGCTTTCCCCCATTGTGACATCACAATGCACTTTCCCCCATTGTGACATCACAATGCCGTTTTCCTCATTGTGACATCACAATGCCCTTTCCCCCATTGTGACATCACAATGCTGTTTTACCCATTGTAACATCACAATTCCTTTCCCCCCATTGTGACATCACAATGCCTTTTTCCCCATTGTGACATCACAATGCCCTTTCCCCCATTGTGACATCACAATGCAATTTCCCACATTGTGACATAACAATGCAGTTTTCCCCATTGTGACATCACAATGCCCTTTCTCCCAATGTGACATCACAATGCCGTTTTCCCTATTGTGACATCACTATGCCCTTTCCCCCATTGTGATATCACAATGCAATTTCCCCCATTGTGACATCACAATGCCGTTTTCCGCATTGTGACATCACAATGCCATTTCCCCCATTGTGACATCACAATGCCGTTTTCCCCATTGTGACATCACAATGCCATTTCCCGCATTGTGACAAAACAATACCATTTCCCCCATTGTAACATCACAATGCCCTTTTCCCCATTGTGACATCACAATGCCGTTTTCACCATTGTGACATCACAATGCCGTTTTCACCATTGTGACATCACAATGCCATTTCCCCCATTGTGACATCCCAATGCCTTTTCCCCCATTGTGACATCACAATGCAGTTTACCCCATTGTGACATCACAATGCCCTTTCTCCCAATGTGACATCACAATGCCGTTTTCCCACATTGTGACATCACTATGCCCTTTCCCCATTGTGATATCACAATGCAATTTCCCCCATTGTGACATCACAATGCCGTTTTCCGCATTGTGACATCACAATGCCATTTCCCCCATTGTGACATCACAATGCCGTTTTCCGCATTGTGACATCACAATGCCCTTTCCCCCATTGTGACATCACAATTCAATTTTCCCCATTGTGACATCACAATGCGCTTTCCCCCATTGTGACATCACAATGCACTTTCCCCCACTGTGACATCACAATGCCGTTTTCCGCATTGTGACATCACAATGCCCTTTCCCCCATTGTGACATCACAATGCAGTTTTCCCCATTGTGACATCACAATGCCCTTTCCCCCATTGTGACATCACAATGCTGTATTACCCATTGTAACATCACAATTCCATTTCCCCCATTGTGACATCACAATGCCATTTCCCGCATTGTGACAAAACAATACCATTTCCCCCATTGTGACATCACAATGCCGTTTTCCGCATTGTGACATCACAATGCCAATTCCCCCATTGTGACATCACAATGCCGTTTTCCCCATTGTGACATCACAATGCCATTTCCCGCATTGTGACAAAACAATACCATTTCCCCCATTGTGACATCACAATGCCATTTCCCACATTGTGACATCACAATGCCGTTTTCTGCATTGTGACATTACAATGCCCTTTCCCCATTGTGATATCACAATGCCCTTTCCCCCATTGTGACATCACAATGCCCTTTCCCCCATTGTGACATTGCAATGCCGTTTTCCCCATTGTGACATCACAATGCCCTTTCCCCCATTGTGACATCACAATGCCCTTTCCCCCATTGTGACATCACAATGCCGTTTTCCCCATTGTGACATCACAATGCCCTTTCCCCCATTGTGACATCACAATGCCATTTCCCCCAATGTGACATCACAATGCCGTTTTCCCTATTGTGACATCACAATGCAATTTCCCCCATTGTGACATCACAATGTCGTTTTCCGCATTGTGACATCACAATGCCATTTCCCCCATTGTGACATCACAATGCCGTTTTCCCCATTATGACATCACAATGCCCTTTCCCCCATTCTGACATCACAATGCACTTTCCCCCATTGTGACATCACAATGCCGTTTTCCGCATTGTGACATCACAATGCCCTTTCCCCCATTGTGACATCACAATTCAGTTTTCCCCATTGTGACATCACAATGCGCTTTCCCCCATTGTGACATCACAATGCACTTTCCCCCATTGTGACATCACAATGCCGTTTTCCTCATTGTGACATCACAATGCCCTTTCCCCCATTGTGACATCACAATGCTGTTTTACCCATTGTGACATCACAATTCCATTTCCCCCATTGTGACATCACAATGCCATTTCCCGCATTGTGACAAAACAATACCATTTCCCCCTTTGTGACATCACAATGCCATTTCCCACATTGTGACATCACAATGCCGTTTTCTGCATTGTGACATCACAATGCCCTTTCCCCCATTGTGATATCACAATGCCCTTTCCCCCATTGTGACATCACAATGCCCTTTCCCCCATTGTGACATCACAATGCATTTTTCCCCATTGTGACATCACAATGCCCTTTCCCCTATTGTGACATCACAATGCCCTTTCCCCCCATTGTGACATCACAATGCCCTTTCCTCCATTGTGACATCACAATGCCATTTCCCCCTTTGTGACATCACAATGCCGTTCTCCCCATTGTGACATCACAATGCCCTTTCCCCCATTGTGACATCACAATGCAGTTTTCCCCATTGTGACATCACAATGCCCTTTCCCCCATTGTGACATCACAATGCTGTTTTCCGCATTGTGACATCACAATGCCCTTTCCCCCATTCTGACATCACAATGCACTTTCCCCCATTGTGACATCGCAATGCCGTTTTCCGCATTGTGACATCACAATGCCCTTTCCCCCATTGTGACATCACAATTCAGTTTTCCCCATTGTGACATCACAATGCGCTTTCCCCCATTGTGACATCACAATGCACTTTCCCCCATTGTGACATCACAATGCCGTTTTCCTCATTGTGACATCACAATGACCTTTCCCCCATTGTGACATCACAATGCTGTTTTACCTATTGTAACATCACAATTCCATTTCCCCTATTGTGACATCACAATGCCATTTCCCGCATTGTGACAAAACAATACCATTTCCCCCATTGTGACATCACAATGCCATTTCCCACATTGTGACATCACAATGCACTTTCCCCCATTGTGACATCACAATGCCGTTTTCCGCATTGTGACATCACAATGCCCTTTCCCCCATTGTGACATCACAATGCAGTTTTCCCCATTGTGACATCACAATGCCCTTTCCCCTATTGTGAGATCACAATGCCCTTTCCCCATTGTGACATCACAATGCCCTTTCCCCTATTGTGAGATCACAATGCCCTTTCCCCATTGTGACATCACAATGCCCTTTCCTCCATTGTGACATCACAATGCCATTTCCCCCTTTGTGACATCACAATGCCGTTCTCCCCATTGTGACATCACAATGCCCTTTCCCCCATTGTGACATCACAATGCAGTTTTCCCCATTGTGACATCACAATGTATTTCCCCTATTGTGACATCACAATGCCGTTTTCCGCATTGTGACATCACAATGCCCTTTCCCCCATTCTGACATCACAATGCACTTTCCCCCATTGTGACATCACAATGCCGTTTTCCGCATTGTGACATCACAATGCCCTTTCCCCCATTGTGACATCACAATTCAGTTTTCCCCATTGTGACATCACAATGCGCTTTCCCCCATTGTGACATCACAATGCACTTTCCCCCATTGTGACATCACAATGCCGTTTTCCTCATTGTGACATCACAATGCCCTTTCCCCCATTGTGACATCACAATGCTGTTTTACCCATTGTAACATCACAATTCCTTTCCCCCCATTGTGACATCACAATGCCTTTTTCCCCATTGTGACATCACAATGCCCTTTCCCCCATTGTGACATCACAATGCAATTTCCCACATTGTGACATAACAATGCAGTTTTCCCCATTGTGACATCACAATGCCCTTTCTCCCAATGTGACATCACAATGCCGTTTTCCCTATTGTGACATCACTATGCCCTTTCCCCCATTGTGATATCACAATGCAATTTCCCCCATTGTGACATCACAATGCCGTTTTCCGCATTGTGACATCACAATGCCATTTCCCCCATTGTGACATCACAATGCCGTTTTCCCCATTGTGACATCACAATGCCATTTCCCGCATTGTGACAAAACAATACCATTTCCCCCATTGTAACATCACAATGCCCTTTTCCCCATTGTGACATCACAATGCCGTTTTTACCATTGTGACATCACAATGCCGTTTTCACCATTGTGACATCACAATGCCATTTCCCCCATTGTGACATCCCAATGCCTTTTCCCCCATTGTGACATCACAATGCAGTTTACCCCATTGTGACATCACAATGCCCTTTCTCCCAATGTGACATCACAATGCCGTTTTCCCACATTGTGACATCACTATGCCCTTTCCCCATTGTGATATCACAATGCAATTTCCCCCATTGTGACATCACAATGCCGTTTTCCGCATTGTGACATCACAATGCCATTTCCCCCATTGTGACATCACAATGCCGTTTTCCGCATTGTGACATCACAATGCCCTTTCCCCCATTGTGACATCACAATGCAGTTTTCCCCATTGTGACATCACAATGCCCTTTCCCCCATTGTGACATCACAATGCTGTATTACCCATTGTAACATCACAATTCCATTTCCCCCATTGTGACATCACAATGCCATTTCCCGCATTGTGACAAAACAATACCATTTCCCCCATTGTGACATCACAATGCCGTTTTCCGCATTGTGACATCACAATGCCAATTCCCCCATTGTGACATCACAATGCCGTTTTCCCCATTGTGACATCACAATGCCATTTCCCGCATTGTGACAAAACAATACCATTTCCCCCATTGTGACATCACAATGCCATTTCCCACATTGTGACATCACAATGCCGTTTTCTGCATTGTGACATTACAATGCCCTTTCCCCATTGTGATATCACAATGCCCTTTCCCCCATTGTGACATCACAATGCCCTTTCCCCCATTGTGACATTGCAATGCCGTTTTCCCCATTGTGACATCACAATGCCCTTTCCCCCATTGTGACATCACAATGCCCTTTCCCCCATTGTGACATCACAATGCCGTTTTCCCCATTGTGACATCACAATGCCCTTTCCCCCATTGTGACATCACAATGCCATTTCCCCCAATGTGACATCACAATGCCGTTTTCCCTATTGTGACATCACAATGCAATTTCCCCCATTGTGACATCACAATGTCGTTTTCCGCATTGTGACATCACAATGCCATTTCCCCCATTGTGACATCACAATGCCGTTTTCCCCATTATGACATCACAATGCCCTTTCCCCCATTCTGACATCACAATGCACTTTCCCCCATTGTGACATCACAATGCCGTTTTCCGCATTGTGACATCACAATGCCCTTTCCCCCATTGTGACATCACAATTCAGTTTTCCCCATTGTGACATCACAATGCGCTTTTCCCCATTGTGACATCACAATGCACTTTCCCCCATTGTGACATCACAATGCAGTTTTCCCCATTGTGACATCACAATGCCCTTTCCCCCATTGTGACATCACAATGCTGTTTTACCCATTGTGACATCACAATTCCATTTCCCCCATTGTGACATCACAATGCCATTTCCCGCATTGTGACAAAACAATACCATTTCCCCCTTTGTGACATCACAATGCCATTTCCCACATTGTGACATCACAATGCCGTTTTCTGCATTGTGACATCACAATGCCCTTTCCCCCATTGTGATATCACAATGCCCTTTCCCCCATTGTGACATCACAATGCCCTTTCCCCCATTGTGACATCACAATGCATTTTTCCCCATTGTGACATCACAATGCCCTTTCCCCTATTGTGACATCACAATGCCCTTTCCCCCCATTGTGACATCACAATGCCCTTTCCTCCATTGTGACATCACAATGCCATTTCCCCCTTTGTGACATCACAATGCCGTTCTCCCCCTTGTGACATCACAATGCCCTTTCCCCCATTGTGACATCACAATGCAGTTTTCCCCATTGTGACATCACAATGCCCTTTCCCCCATTGTGACATCACAATGCTGTTTTCCGCATTGTGACATCACAATGCCCTTTCCCCCATTCTGACATCACAATGCACTTTCCCCCATTGTGACATCGCAATGCCGTTTTCCGCATTGTGACATCACAATGCCCTTTCCCCCATTGTGACATCACAATTCAGTTTTCCCCATTGTGACATCACAATGCGCTTTCCCCCATTGTGACATCACAATGCACTTTCCCCCATTGTGACATCACAATGCCGTTTTCCTCATTGTGACATCACAATGACCTTTCCCCCATTGTGACATCACAATGCTGTTTTACCTATTGTAACATCACAATTCCATTTCCCCTATTGTGACATCACAATGCCATTTCCCGCATTGTGACAAAACAATACCATTTCCCCCATTGTGACATCACAATGCCATTTCCCACATTGTGACATCACAATGCACTTTCCCCCATTGTGACATCACAATGCCGTTTTCCGCATTGTGACATCACAATGCCCTTTCCCCCATTGTGACATCACAATGCAGTTTTCCCCATTGTGACATCACAATGCCCTTTCCCCTATTGTGAGATCACAATGCCCTTTCCCCATTGTGACATCACAATGCCCTTTCCTCCATTGTGACATCACAATGCCATTTCCCCCTTTGTGACATCACAATGCCGTTCTCCCCATTGTGACATCACAATGCCCTTTCCCCCATTGTGACATCACAATGCAGTTTTCCCCATTGTGACATCACAATGTATTTCCCCTATTGTGACATCACAATGCCGTTTTCCGCATTGTGACATCACAATGCCCTTTCCCCCATTCTGACATCACAATGCACTTTCCCCCATTGTGACATCACAATGCCGTTTTCCGCATTGTGACATCACAATGCCCTTTCCCCCATTGTGACATCACAATTCAGTTTTCCCCATTGTGACATCACAATGCGCTTTCCCCCATTGTGACATCACAATGCACTTTCCCCCATTGTGACATCACAATGCCGTTTTCCTCATTGTGACATCACAATGCCCTTTCCCCCATTGTGACATCACAATGCTGTTTTACCCATTGTAACATCACAATTCCTTTCCCCCCATTGTGACATCACAATGCCTTTTTCCCCATTGTGACATCACAATGCCCTTTCCCCTATTGTGACATCACAATGCAATTTCCCACATTGTGACATAACAATGCAGTTTTCCCCATTGTGACATCACAATGCCCTTTCTCCCAATGTGACATCACAATGCCGTTTTCCCTATTGTGACATCACTATGCCCTTTCCCCCATTGTGATATCACAATGCAATTTCCCCCATTGTGACATCACAATGCCGTTTTCCGCATTGTGACATCACAATGCCATTTCCCCCATTGTGACATCACAATGCCGTTTTCCCCATTGTGACATCACAATGCCATTTCCCGCATTGTGACAAAACAATACCATTTCCCCCATTGTAACATCACAATGCCCTTTTCCCCATTGTGACATCACAATGCCGTTTTCACCATTGTGACATCACAATGCCGTTTTCACCATTGTGACATCACAATGCCATTTCCCCCATTGTGACATCCCAATGCCTTTTCCCCCATTGTGACATCACAATGCAGTTTACCCCATTGTGACATCACAATGCCCTTTCTCCCAATGTGACATCACAATGCCGTTTTCCCACATTGTGACATCACTATGCCCTTTCCCCATTGTGATATCACAATGCAATTTCCCCCATTGTGACATCACAATGCCGTTTTCCGCATTGTGACATCACAATGCCATTTCCCCCATTGTGACATCACAATGCCGTTTTCCGCATTGTGACATCACAATGCCCTTTCCCCCATTGTGACATCACAATTCAATTTTCCCCATTGTGACATCACAATGCGCTTTCCCCCATTGTGACATCACAATGCACTTTCCCCCACTGTGACATCACAATGCCGTTTTCCGCATTGTGACATCACAATGCCCTTTCCCCCATTGTGACATCACAATGCAGTTTTCCCCATTGTGACATCACAATGCCCTTTCCCCCATTGTGACATCACAATGCTGTATTACCCATTGTAACATCACAATTCCATTTCCCCCATTGTGACATCACAATGCCGTTTTCCCCATTGTGACATCACAATGCCATTTCCCGCATTGTGACAAAACAATACCATTTCCCCCATTGTGACATCACAATGCCATTTCCCACATTGTGACATCACAATGCCGTTTTCTGCATTGTGACATTACAATGCCCTTTCCCCATTGTGATATCACAATGCCCTTTCCCCCATTGTGACATCACAATGCCCTTTCCCCCATTGTGACATTGCAATGCCGTTTTCCCCATTGTGACATCACAATGCCCTTTCCCCCATTGTGACATCACAATGCCCTTTCCCCCATTGTGACATCACAATGCCGTTTTCCCCATTGTGACATCACAATGCCCTTTCCCCCATTGTGACATCACAATGCCATTTCCCCCAATGTGACATCACAATGCCGTTTTCCCTATTGTGACATCACAATGCAATTTCCCCCATTGTGACATCACAATGTCGTTTTCCGCATTGTGACATCACAATGCCATTTCCCCCATTGTGACATCACAATGCCGTTTTCCCCATTATGACATCACAATGCCCTTTCCCCCATTCTGACATCACAATGCACTTTCCCCCATTGTGACATCACAATGCCGTTTTCCGCATTGTGACATCACAATGCCCTTTCCCCCATTGTGACATCACAATTCAGTTTTCCCCATTGTGACATCACAATGCGCTTTCCCCCATTGTGACATCACAATGCACTTTCCCCCATTGTGACATCACAATGCCGTTTTCCTCATTGTGACATCACAATGCCCTTTCCCCCATTGTGACATCACAATGCTGTTTTACCCATTGTGACATCACAATTCCATTTCCCCCATTGTGACATCACAATGCCATTTCCCGCATTGTGACAAAACAATACCATTTCCCCCTTTGTGACATCACAATGCCATTTCCCACATTGTGACATCACAATGCCGTTTTCTGCATTGTGACATCACAATGCCCTTTCCCCCATTGTGATATCACAATGCCCTTTCCCCCATTGTGACATCACAATGCCCTTTCCCCCATTGTGACATCACAATGCCCTTTCCCCCATTGTGACATCACAATGCATTTTTCCCCATTGTGACATCACAATGCCCTTTCCCCTATTGTGACATCACAATGCCCTTTCCCCCCATTGTGACATCACAATGCCCTTTCCTCCATTGTGACATCACAATGCCATTTCCCCCTTTGTGACATCACAATGCCGTTCTCCCCATTGTGACATCACAATGCCCTTTCCCCCATTGTGACATCACAATGCAGTTTTCCCCATTGTGACATCACAATGCCCTTTCCCCCATTGTGACATCACAATGCTGTTTTCCGCATTGTGACATCACAATGCCCTTTCCCCCATTGTGACATCACAATTCAGTTTTCCCCATTGTGACATCACAATGCGCTTTCCCCCATTGTGACATCACAATGCACTTTCCCCCATTGTGACATCACAATGCCGTTTTCCTCATTGTGACATCACAATGACCTTTCCCCCATTGTGACATCACAATGCTGTTTTACCTATTGTAACATCACAATTCCATTTCCCCTATTGTGACATCACAATGCCATTTCCCGCATTGTGACAAAACAATACCATTTCCCCCATTGTGACATCACAATGCCATTTCCCACATTGTGACATCACAATGCACTTTCCCCCATTGTGACATCACAATGCCGTTTTCCGCATTGTGACATCACAATGCCCTTTCCCCCATTGTGACATCACAATGCAGTTTTCCCCATTGTGACATCACAATGCCCTTTCCCCTATTGTGAGATCACAATGCCCTTTCCCCATTGTGACATCACAATGCCCTTTCCCCTATTGTGAGATCACAATGCCCTTTCCCCATTGTGACATCACAATGCCCTTTCCTCCATTGTGACATCACAATGCCATTTCCCCCTTTGTGACATCACAATGCCGTTCTCCCCATTGTGACATCACAATGCCCTTTCCCCCATTGTGACATCACAATGCAGTTTTCCCCATTGTGACATCACAATGTATTTCCCCTATTGTGACATCACAATGCCGTTTTCCGCATTGTGACATCACAATGCCCTTTCCCCCATTCTGACATCACAATGCACTTTCCCCCATTGTGACATCACAATGCCGTTTTCCGCATTGTGACATCACAATGCCCTTTCCCCCATTGTGACATCACAATTCAGTTTTCCCCATTGTGACATCACAATGCGCTTTCCCCCATTGTGACATCACAATGCACTTTCCCCCATTGTGACATCACAATGCCGTTTTCCTCATTGTGACATCACAATGCCCTTTCCCCCATTGTGACATCACAATGCTGTTTTACCCATTGTAACATCACAATTCCTTTCCCCCCATTGTGACATCACAATGCCTTTTTCCCCATTGTGACATCACAATGCCCTTTCCCCCATTGTGACATCACAATGCAATTTCCCACATTGTGACATAACAATGCAGTTTTCCCCATTGTGACATCACAATGCCCTTTCTCCCAATGTGACATCACAATGCCGTTTTCCCTATTGGGACATCACTATGCCCTTTCCCCCATTGTGATATCACAATGCAATTTCCCCCATTGTGACATCACAATGCCGTTTTCCGCATTGTGACATCACAATGCCATTTCCCCCATTGTGACATCACAATGCCGTTTTCCCCATTGTGACATCACAATGCCATTTCCCGCATTGTGACAAAACAATACCATTTCCCCCATTGTAACATCACAATGCCCTTTTCCCCATTGTGACATCACAATGCCGTTTTCACCATTGTGACATCACAATGCCGTTTTCACCATTGTGACATCACAATGCCATTTCCCCCATTGTGACATCCAAATGCCTTTTCCCCCATTGTGACATCACAATGCAGTTTACCCCATTGTGACATCACAATGCCCTTTCTCCCAATGTGACATCACAATGCCGTTTTCCCACATTGTGACATCACTATGCCCTTTCCCCATTGTGATATCACAGTGCAATTTCCCCCATTGTGACATCACAATGCCGTTTTCCGCATTGTGACATCACAATGCCATTTCCCCCATTGTGACATCACAATGCCGTTTTCCGCATTGTGACATCACAATGCCCTTTCCCCCATTGTGACATCACAATTCAATTTTCCCCATTGTGACATCACAATGCGCTTTCCCCCATTGTGACATCACAATGCACTTTCCCCCACTGTGACATCACAATGCCGTTTTCCGCATTGTGACATCACAATGCCCTTTCCCCCATTGTGACATCACAATGCAGTTTTCCCCATTGTGACATCACAATGCCCTTTCCCCCATTGTGACATCACAATGCTGTTTTACCCATTGTAACATCACAATTCCATTTCCCCCATTGTGACATCACAATGCCATTTCCCGCATTGTGACAAAACAATACAATTTCCCCCATTGTGACATCACAATGCCGTTTTCCGCATTGTGACATCACAATGCCAATTCCCCCATTGTGACATCACAATGCCGTTTTCCCCATTGTGACATCACAATGCCATTTCCCGCATTGTGACAAAACAATACCATTTCCCCCATTGTGACATCACAATGCCATTTCCCACATTGTGACATCACAATGCCGTTTTCTGCATTGTGACATTACAATGCCCTTTCCCCATTGTGATATCACAATGCCCTTTCCCCCATTGTGACATCACAATGCCCTTTCCCCCATTGTGACATTGCAATGCCGTTTTCCCCATTGTGACATCACAATGCCCTTTCCCCCATTGTGACATCACAATGCCCTTTCCCCCATTGTGACATCACAATGCCGTTTTCCCCATTGTGACATCACAATGCCCTTTCCCCCATTGTGACATCACAATGCCATTTCCCCCAATGTGACATCACAATGCCGTTTTCCCTATTGTGACATCACAATGCAATTTCCAACATTGTGACATCACAATGTCGTTTTCCGCATTGTGACATCACAATGCCATTTCCCCCATTGTGACATCACAATGCCGTTTTCCCCATTATGACATCACAATGCCCTTTCCCCCATTCTGACATCACAATGCACGTTCCCCCATTGTGACATCACAATGCCGTTTTCCGCATTGTGACATCACAATGCCCTTTCCCCCATTGTGACATCACAATTCAGTTTTCCCCATTGTGACATCACAATGCGCTTTCCCCCATTGTGACATCACAATGCACTTTCCCCCATTGTGACATCACAATGCCGTTTTCCTCATTGTGACATCACAATGCCCTTTCCCCCATTGTGACATCACAATGCTGTTTTACCCATTGTAACATCACAATTACATTTCCCCCATTGTGACATCACAATGCCATTTCCCGCATTGTGACAAAACAATACCATTTCCCCCATTGTGACATCACAATGCCATTTCCCACATTGTGACATCACAATGCCGTTTTCTGCATTGTGACATCACAATGCCCTTTCCCCCATTGTGACATCACAATGCACTTTCCCCCATTGTGACATCACAATGCCGTTTTCCGCATTGTGACATCACAATGCCCTTTCCCCCATTGTGACATCACAATGCAGTTTTCCCCATTGTGACATCACAATGCCCTTTCCCCCATTGTGACATCACAATGCCCTTTCCCCCATTGTGACATCACAATGCAGTTTTCCCCATTGTGACATCACAATGCCCTTTCCCCCATTGTGACATCACAATGCCGTTTTCCGCATTGTGACATCACAATGCCCTTTCTCCCAATGTGACATCACAATGCCGTTTTCCCCATTGTGATATCACAATGCCATTTCCCGCATTGTGACAAAACAATACCATTTCCCCCATTGTGACATCACAATGCCATTTCCCACATTGTGACATCACAATGCCGTTTTCTGCATTGTGACATTACAATGCCCTTTCCCCCATTGTGATATCACAATGCCCTTTCCCCCATTGTGACATCACAATGCCCTTTCCCCCATTGTGACATTGCAATGCCGTTTTCCCCATTGTGACATCACAATGCCCTTTCCCCCATTGTGACATCACAATGCCCTTTCCCCCATTGTGACATCACAATGCCGTTTTCCCCATTGTGACATCACAATGCCCTTTCCCCCATTGTGACATCACAATGCCATTTCCCCCAATGTGACATCACAATGCCGTTTTCCCTATTGTGACATCACAATACCATTTCCCCCATTGTGACATCACAATGCCATTTCCCACATTGTGACATCACAATGCCGTTTTCTGCATTGTGACATCACAATGCCCTTTCCCCCATTGTGACATCACAATGCACTTTCCCCCATTGTTACATCGCAATGCCGTTTTCCGCATTGTGACATCACAATGCCCTTTCCCCCATTGTGACATCACAATGCCGTTTTCCGCATTGTGACATCACAATGCCCTTTCCCCCCTTCTGACATCACAATGCCCTTTCCCCCATTCTGACATCACAATGCCGTTTTCCGCATTGTGACATCACAATGCCCTTTCCCCCATTCTGACATCACAATGCACTTTCCCCCATTGTGACATCACAATGCCGTTTTCCGCATTGTGACATCACAATGCCCTTTCCCCCATTGTGACATCACAATTCAGTTTTCCCCATTGTGACATCACAATGCCTTTTTCCCTATTGTGACATCACAATACCATTTCCCCCATTGTGACATCACAATGCCATTTCCCACATTGTGACATCACAATGCCGTTTTCTGCATTGTGACATCACAATGCCCTTTCCCCCATTGTGACATCACAATGCACTTTCCCCCATTGTTACATCGCAATGCCGTTTTCCCCATTGTGACATCACAATGCCCTTTCCCCCATTGTGACATCACAATGCCCTTTCCCCCATTGTGACATCACAATGCCGTTTTCCCCATTGTGACATCACAATGCCCTTTCCCCCATTGTGACATCACAATGCCATTTCCCCCAATGTGACATCACAATGCCGTTTTCCCTATTGTGACATCACAATGCAATTTCCCCCATTGTGACATCACAATGTCGTTTTCCGCATTGTGACATCACAATGCCATTTCCCCCATTGTGACATCACAATGCCGTTTTCCCCATTATGACATCACAATGCCCTTTCCCCCATTCTGACATCACAATGCACTTTCCCCAATTGTGACATCACAATGCCGTTTTCCGCATTGTGACATCACAATGCCCTTTCCCCCATTGTGACATCACAATTCAGTTTTCCCCATTGTGACATCACAATGCGCTTTCCCCCATTGTGACATCACAATGCACTTTCCCCCATTGTGACATCACAATGCCGTTTTCCTCATTGTGACATCACAATGCCCTTTCCCCCATTGTGACATCGCAATGCTGTTTTACCCATTGTAACATCACAATTACATTTCCCCCATTGTGACATCACAATGCCATTTCCCGCATTGTGACAAAACAATACCATTTCCCCCATTGTGACATCACAATGCCATTTCCCACATTGTGACATCACAATGCCGTTTTCTGCATTGTGACATCACAATGCCCTTTCCCCCATTGTGACATCACAATGCACTTTCCCCCATTGTGACATCACAATGCCGTTTTCCGCATTGTGACATCACAATGCCCTTTCCCCCATTGTGACATCACAATGCAGTTTTCCCCATTGTGACATCACAATGCCCTTTCCCCCATTGTGACATCACAATGCCCTTTCCCCCATTGTGACATCACAATGCAGTTTTCCCCATTGTGACATCACAATGCCCTTTCCCCCATTGTGACATCACAATGCCGTTTTCCGCATTGTGACATCACAATGCCCTTTCTCCCAATGTGACATCACAATGCCGTTTTCCCCATTGTGATATCACAATGCCATTTCCCGCATTGTGACAAAACAATACCATTTTCCCCATTGTGACATCACAATGCCATTTCCCACATTGTGACATCACAATGCCGTTTTCTGCATTGTGACATTACAATGCCCTTTCCCCCATTGTGATATCACAATGCCCTTTCCCCCATTGTGACATCACAATGCCCTTTCCCCCATTGTGACATTGCAATGCCGTTTTCCCCATTGTGACATCACAATGCCCTTTCCCCCATTGTGACATCACAATGCCCTTTCCCCCATTGTGACATCACAATGCCGTTTTCCCCATTGTGACATCACAATGCCCTTTCCCCCATTGTGACATCACAATGCCATTTCCCCCAATGTGACATCACAATGCCGTTTTCCCTATTGTGACATCACAATACCATTTCCCCCATTGTGACATCACAATGCCATTTCCCACATTGTGACATCACAATGCCGTTTTCTGCATTGTGACATCACAATGCCCTTTCCCCCATTGTGACATCACAATGCACTTTCCCCCATTGTTACATCGCAATGCCGTTTTCCGCATTGTGACATCACAATGCCCTTTCCCCCATTGTGACATCACAATGCCGTTTTCCGCATTGTGACATCACAATGCCCTTTCCCCCATTCTGACATCACAATGCCCTTTCCCCCATTCTGACATCACAATGCCGTTTTCCGCATTGTGACATCACAATGCCCTTTCCCCCATTCTGACATCACAATGCACTTTCCCCCATTGTGACATCACAATGCCGTTTTCCGCATTGTGACATCACAATGCCCTTTCCCCCATTGTGACATCGCAATTCAGTTTTCCCCATTGTGACATCACAATGCGCTTTCCCCCATTGTGACATCACAATGCACTTTCCCCCATTGTGACATCACAATGCCGTTTTCCTCATTGTGACATCACAATGCCCTTTCCCCCATTGTGACATCACAATGCTGTTTTACCCATTGTAACATCACAATTACATTTCCCCCATTGTGACATCACAATGCCATTTCCCGCATTGTGACAAAACAATACCATTTCCCCCATTGTGACATCACAATGCCATTTCCCACATTGTGACATCACAATGCCGTTTTCTGCATTGTGACATCACAATGCCCTTTCCCCCATTGTGACATCACAATGCACTTTCCCCCATTGTGACATCACAATGCTGTTTTCCGCATTGTGACATCACAATGCCCTTTCCCCCATTGTGACATCACAATGCAGTTTTCCCCATTGTGACATCACAATGCCCTTTCCCCCATTGTGACATCACAATGCCCTTTCCCCCATTGTGACATCACAATGCAGTTTTCCCCATTGTGACATCACAATGCCCTTTCCCCCATTGTGACATCACAATGCCGTTTTCCGCATTGTGACATCACAATGCCCTTTCTCCCAATGTGACATCACAATGCCGTTTTCCCCCATTGTGATATCACAATGCCATTTCCCGCATTGTGACAAAACAATACCATTTCCCCCATTGTGACATCACAATGCCATTTCCCACATTGTGACATCACAATGCCGTTTTCTGCATTGTGACATTACAATGCCCTTTCCCCCATTGTGATATCACAATGCCCTTTCCCCCATTGTGACATCACAATGCCCTTTCCCCCATTGTGACATTGCAATGCCGTTTTCCCCATTGTGACATCACAATGCCCTTTCCCCCATTGTGACATCACAATGCCCTTTCCCCCATTGTGACATCACAATGCCGTTTTCCCCATTGTGACATCACAATGCCCTTTCCCCCATTGTGACATCACAATGCCATTTCCCCCAATGTGACATCACAATGCCGTTTTCCCTATTGTGACATCACAATACCATTTCCCCCATTGTGACAAAACAATGCCATTTCCCACATTGTGACATCACAATGCCGTTTTCTGCATTGTGACATCACAATGCCCTTTCCCCCATTGTGACATCACAATGCACTTTCCACCATTGTTACATCGCAATGCCGTTTTCTGCATTGTGACATCACAATGCCCTTTCCCCCATTGTGACATCACAATGCCGTTTTCCGCATTGTGACATCACAATGCCCTTTCCCCCATTCTGACATCACAATGCCCTTTCCCCCATTCTGACATCACAATGCCGTTTTCCGCATTGTGACATCACAATGCCCTTTCCCCCATTCTGACATCACAATGCACTTTCCCCCATTGTGACATCACAATGCCGTTTTCCGCATTGTGACATCACAATGCCCTTTCCCCCATTGTGACATCACAATGCCATTTCCCACATTGTGACATCACAATGCCGTTTTCTGCATTGTGACATCACAATGCCCTTTCCCCCATTGTGACATCACAATGCACTTTCCCCCATTGTTACATCGCAATGCCGTTTTCCCCATTGTGACATCACAATGCCCTTTCCCCCATTGTGACATCACAATGCCCTTTCCCCCATTGTGACATCACAATGCCATTTCCCACATTGTGACATCACAATGCCGTTTTCTGCATTGTGACATCACAATGCCCTTTCCCCCATTGTGACATCACAATGCACTTTCCCCCATTGTTACATCGCAATGCCGTTTTCCCCATTGTGACATCACAATGCCCTTTCCCCCATTGTGACATCACAATGCCCTTTCCCCCATTGTGACATCACAATGCCGTTTTCCCCATTGTGACATCACAATGCCCTTTCCCCCATTGTGACATCACAATGCCGTTTTCCCTATTGTGACATCACAATGCAATTTCCCCCATTGTGACATCACAATGTCGTTTTCCGCATTGTGACATCACAATGCCATTTCCCCCATTGTGACATCACAATGCCGTTTTCCCCATTATGACATCACAATGCCCTTTCCCCCATTCTGACATCACAATGCACTTTCCCCAATTGTGACATCACAATGCACTTTCCCCAATTGTGACATCACAATGCCGTTTTCCGCATTGTGACATCACAATGCCCTTTCCCCCATTGTGACATCACAATTCAGTTTTCCCCATTGTGACATCACAATGCGCTTTCCCCCATTGTGACATCACAATGCACTTTCCCCCATTGTGACATCACAATGCCGTTTTCCTCATTGTGACATCACAATGCCCTTTCCCCCATTGTGACATCACAATGCTGTTTTACCCATTGTAACATCACAATTACATTTCCCCCATTGTGATATCACAATGCCATTTCCCGCATTGTGACAAAACAATACCATTTCCCCCATTGTGACATCACAATGCCATTTCCCACATTGTGACATCACAATGCCGTTTTCTGCATTGTGACATCACAATGCCCTTTCCCCCATTGTGACATCACAATGCACTTTCCCCCATTGTGACATCACAATGCCGTTTTCCGCATTGTGACATCACAATGCCCTTTCCCCCATTGTGACATCACAATGCAGTTTTCCCCATTGTGACATCACAATGCCCTTTCCCCCATTGTGACATCACAATGCCCTTTCCCCCATTGTGACATCACAATGCAGTTTTCCCCATTGTGACATCACAATGCCCTTTCCCCCATTGTGACATCACAATGCCGTTTTCCGCATTGTGACATCACAATGCCCTTTCTCCCAATGTGACATCACAATGCCGTTTTCCCCATTGTGATATCACAATGCCATTTCCCGCATTGTGACAAAACAATACCATTTCCCCCATTGTGACATCACAATGCCATTTCCCACATTGTGACATCACAATGCCGTTTTCTGCATTGTGACATTACAATGCCCTTTCCCCCATTGTGATATCACAATGCCCTTTCCCCCATTGTGACATCACAATGCCCTTTCCCCCATTGTGACATTGCAATGCCGTTTTCCCCATTGTGACATCACAATGCCCTTTCCCCCATTGTGACATCACAATGCCCTTTCCCCCATTGTGACATCACAATGCCGTTTTCCCCATTGTGACATCACAATGCCCTTTCCCCCATTGTGACATCACAATGCCGTTTTCCCCATTGTGACATCACAATGCCCTTTCCCCCATTGTGACATCACAATGCCGTTTTCCCCATTGTGACATCACAATGCCCTTTCCCCCATTGTGACATCACAATGCCATTTCCCCCAATGTGACATCACAATGCCGTTTTCCCTATTGTGACATCACAATACCATTTCCCCCATTGTGACATCACAATGCCATTTCCCACATTGTGACATCACAATGCCGTTTTCTGCATTGTGACATCACAATGCCCTTTCCCCCATTGTGACATCACAATGCACTTTCCCCCATTGTTACATCGCAATGCCGTTTTCCGCATTGTGACATCACAATGCCCTTTCCCCCATTGTGACATCACAATGCCGTTTTCCGCATTGTGACATCACAATGCCCTTTCCCCCATTCTGACATCACAATGCCCTTTCCCCCATTCTGACATCACAATGCCGTTTTCCGCATTGTGACATCACAATGCCCTTTCCCCCATTCTGACATCACAATGCCCTTTCCCCCATTGTGACATCACAATGCCGTTTTCCGCATTGTGACATCACAATGCCCTTTCCCCCATTGTGACATCGCAATTCAGTTTTCCCCATTGTGACATCACAATGCGCTTTCCCCCATTGTGACATCACAATGCACTTTCCCCCATTGTGACATCACAATGCCGTTTTCCTCATTGTGACATCACAATGCCCTTTCCCCCATTGTGACATCACAATGCTGTTTTACCCATTGTAACATCACAATTACATTTCCCCCATTGTGACATCACAATGCCATTTCCCGCATTGTGACAAAACAATACCATTTCCCCCATTGTGACATCACAATGCCATTTCCCACATTGTGACATCACAATGCCGTTTTCTGCATTGTGACATCACAATGCCCTTTCCCCCATTGTGACATCACAATGCACTTTCCCCCATTGTGACATCACAATGCCGTTTTCCGCATTGTGACATCACAATGCCCTTTCCCCCATTGTGACATCACAATGCAGTTTTCCCCATTGTGACATCACAATGCCCTTTCCCCCATTGTGACATCACAATGCCCTTTCCCCCATTGTGACATCACAATGCAGTTTTCCCCATTGTGACATCACAATGCCCTTTCCCCCATTGTGACATCACAATGCCGTTTTCCGCATTGTGACATCACAATGCCCTTTCTCCCAATGTGACATCACAATGCCGTTTTCCCCATTGTGATATCACAATGCCATTTCCCGCATTGTGACAAAACAATACCATTTCCCCCATTGTGACATCACAATGCCATTTCCCACATTGTGACATCACAATGCCGTTTTCTGCATTGTGACATTACAATGCCCTTTCCCCCATTGTGATATCACAATGCCCTTTCCCCCATTGTGACATCACAATGCCCTTTCCCCCATTGTGACATTGCAATGCCGTTTTCCCCATTGTGACATCACAATGCCCTTTCCCCCATTGTGACATCACAATGCCCTTTCCCCCATTGTGACATCACAATGCCGTTTTCCCCATTGTGACATCACAATGCCCTTTCCCCCATTGTGACATCACAATTCAGTTTTCCCCATTGTGACATCACAATGCGCTTTCCCCCATTGTGACATCACAATGCACTTTCCCCCATTGTGACATCACAATGCCGTTTTCCTCATTGTGACATCACAATGCCCTTTCCCCCATTGTGACATCGCAATGCTGTTTTACCCATTGTAACATCACAATTACATTTCCCCCATTGTGACATCACAATGCCATTTCCCGCATTGTGACAAAACAATACCATTTCCCCCATTGTGACATCACAATGCCATTTCCCACATTGTGACATCACAATGCCGTTTTCTGCATTGTGACATCACAATGCCCTTTCCCCCATTGTGACATCACAATGCACTTTCCCCCATTGTGACATCACAATGCCGTTTTCCGCATTGTGACATCACAATGCCCTTTCCCCCATTGTGACATCACAATGCAGTTTTCCCCATTGTGACATCACAATGCCCTTTCCCCCATTGTGACATCACAATGCCCTTTCCCCCATTGTGACATCACAATGCAGTTTTCCCCATTGTGACATCACAATGCCCTTTCCCCCATTGTGACATCACAATGCCGTTTTCCGCATTGTGACATCACAATGCCCTTTCTCCCAATGTGACATCACAATGCCGTTTTCCCCATTGTGATATCACAATGCCATTTCCCGCATTGTGACAAAACAATACCATTTCCCCCATTGTGACATCACAATGCCATTTCCCACATTGTGACATCACAATGCCGTTTTCTGCATTGTGACATTACAATGCCCTTTCCCCCATTGTGATATCACAATGCCCTTTCCCCCATTGTGACATCACAATGCCCTTTCCCCCATTGTGACATTGCAATGCCGTTTTCCCCATTGTGACATCACAATGCCCTTTCCCCCATTGTGACATCACAATGCCCTTTCCCCCATTGTGACATCACAATGCCGTTTTCCCCATTGTGACATCACAATGCCCTTTCCCCCATTGTGACATCACAATGCCATTTCCCCCAATGTGACATCACAATGCCGTTTTCCCTATTGTGACATCACAATACCATTTCCCCCATTGTGACATCACAATGCCATTTCCCACATTGTGACATCACAATGCCGTTTTCTGCATTGTGACATCACAATGCCCTTTCCCCCATTGTGACATCACAATGCACTTTCCCCCATTGTTACATCGCAATGCCGTTTTCCGCATTGTGACATCACAATGCCCTTTCCCCCATTGTGACATCACAATGCCGTTTTCCGCATTGTGACATCACAATGCCCTTTCCCCCATTCTGACATCACAATGCCCTTTCCCCCATTCTGACATCACAATGCCGTTTTCCGCATTGTGACATCACAATGCCCTTTCCCCCATTCTGACATCACAATGCACTTTCCCCCATTGTGACATCACAATGCCGTTTTCCGCATTGTGACATCACAATGCCCTTTCCCCCATTGTGACATCGCAATTCAGTTTTCCCCATTGTGACATCACAATGCGCTTTCCCCCATTGTGACATCACAATGCACTTTCCCCCATTGTGACATCACAATGCCGTTTTCCTCATTGTGACATCACAATGCCCTTTCCCCCATTGTGACATCACAATGCTGTTTTACCCATTGTAACATCACAATTACATTTCCCCCATTGTGACATCACAATGCCATTTCCCGCATTGTGACAAAACAATACCATTTCCCCCATTGTGACATCACAATGCCATTTCCCACATTGTGACATCACAATGCCGTTTTCTGCATTGTGACATCACAATGCCCTTTCCCCCATTGTGACATCACAATGCACTTTCCCCCATTGTGACATCACAATGCTGTTTTCCGCATTGTGACATCACAATGCCCTTTCCCCCATTGTGACATCACAATGCAGTTTTCCCCATTGTGACATCACAATGCCCTTTCCCCCATTGTGACATCACAATGCCCTTTCCCCCATTGTGACATCACAATGCAGTTTTCCCCATTGTGACATCACAATGCCCTTTCCCCCATTGTGACATCACAATGCCGTTTTCCGCATTGTGACATCACAATGCCCTTTCTCCCAATGTGACATCACAATGCCGTTTTCCCCATTGTGATATCACAATGCCATTTCCCGCATTGTGACAAAACAATACCATTTCCCCCATTGTGACATCACAATGCCATTTCCCACATTGTGACATCACAATGCCGTTTTCTGCATTGTGACATTACAATGCCCTTTCCCCCATTGTGATATCACAATGCCCTTTCCCCCATTGTGACATCACAATGCCCTTTCCCCCATTGTGACATTGCAATGCCGTTTTCCCCATTGTGACATCACAATGCCCTTTCCCCCATTGTGACATCACAATGCCCTTTCCCCCATTGTGACATCACAATGCCGTTTTCCCCATTGTGACATCACAATGCCCTTTCCCCCATTGTGACATCACAATGCCATTTCCCCCAATGTGACATCACAATGCCGTTTTCCCTATTGTGACATCACAATACCATTTCCCCCATTGTGACAAAACAATGCCATTTCCCACATTGTGACATCACAATGCCGTTTTCTGCATTGTGACATCACAATGCCCTTTCCCCCATTGTGACATCACAATGCACTTTCCACCATTGTTACATCGCAATGCCGTTTTCTGCATTGTGACATCACAATGCCCTTTCCCCCATTGTGACATCACAATGCCGTTTTCCGCATTGTGACATCACAATGCCCTTTCCCCCATTCTGACATCACAATGCCCTTTCCCCCATTCTGACATCACAATGCCGTTTTCCGCATTGTGACATCACAATGCCCTTTCCCCCATTCTGACATCACAATGCACTTTCCCCCATTGTGACATCACAATGCCGTTTTCCGCATTGTGACATCACAATGCCCTTTCCCCCATTGTGACATCACAATTCAGTTTTCCCCATTGTGACATCACAATGCCTTTTTCCCTATTGTGACATCACAATACCATTTCCCCCATTGTGACATCACAATGCCATTTCCCACATTGTGACATCACAATGCCGTTTTCTGCATTGTGACATCACAATGCCCTTTCCCCCATTGTGACATCACAATGCACTTTCCCCCATTGTTACATCGCAATGCCGTTTTCCCCATTGTGACATCACAATGCCCTTTCCCCCATTGTGACATCACAATGCCCTTTCCCCCATTGTGACATCACAATGCCGTTTTCCCCATTGTGACATCACAATGCCCTTTCCCCCATTGTGACATCACAATGCCATTTCCCCCAATGTGACATCACAATGCCGTTTTCCCTATTGTGACATCACAATGCAATTTCCCCCATTGTGACATCACAATGTCGTTTTCCGCATTGTGACATCACAATGCCATTTCCCCCATTGTGACATCACAATGCCGTTTTCCCCATTATGACATCACAATGCCCTTTCCCCCATTCTGACATCACAATGCACTTTCCCCAATTGTGACATCACAATGCACTTTCCCCAATTGTGACATCACAATGCCGTTTTCCGCATTGTGACATCACAATGCCCTTTCCCCCATTGTGACATCACAATTCAGTTTTCCCCATTGTGACATCACAATGCGCTTTCCCCCATTGTGACATCACAATGCACTTTCCCCCATTGTGACATCACAATGCCGTTTTCCTCATTGTGACATCACAATGCCCTTTCCCCCATTGTGACATCACAATGCTGTTTTACCCATTGTAACATCACAATTACATTTCCCCCATTGTGATATCACAATGCCATTTCCCGCATTGTGACAAAACAATACCATTTCCCCCATTGTGACATCACAATGCCATTTCCCACATTGTGACATCACAATGCCGTTTTCTGCATTGTGACATCACAATGCCCTTTCCCCCATTGTGACATCACAATGCACTTTCCCCCATTGTGACATCACAATGCCGTTTTCCGCATTGTGACATCACAATGCCCTTTCCCCCATTGTGACATCACAATGCAGTTTTCCCCATTGTGACATCACAATGCCCTTTCCCCCATTGTGACATCACAATGCCCTTTCCCCCATTGTGACATCACAATGCAGTTTTCCCCATTGTGACATCACAATGCCCTTTCCCCCATTGTGACATCACAATGCCGTTTTCCGCATTGTGACATCACAATGCCCTTTCTCCCAATGTGACATCACAATGCCGTTTTCCCCATTGTGATATCACAATGCCATTTCCCGCATTGTGACAAAACAATACCATTTCCCCCATTGTGACATCACAATGCCATTTCCCACATTGTGACATCACAATGCCGTTTTCTGCATTGTGACATTACAATGCCCTTTCCCCCATTGTGATATCACAATGCCCTTTCCCCCATTGTGACATCACAATGCCCTTTCCCCCATTGTGACATTGCAATGCCGTTTTCCCCATTGTGACATCACAATGCCCTTTCCCCCATTGTGACATCACAATGCCCTTTCCCCCATTGTGACATCACAATGCCGTTTTCCCCATTGTGACATCACAATGCCCTTTCCCCCATTGTGACATCACAATGCCATTTCCCCCAATGTGACATCACAATGCCGTTTTCCCTATTGTGACATCACAATACCATTTCCCCCATTGTGACATCACAATGCCATTTCCCACATTGTGACATCACAATGCCGTTTTCTGCATTGTGACATCACAATGCCCTTTCCCCCATTGTGACATCACAATGCACTTTCCCCCATTGTTACATCGCAATGCCGTTTTCCGCATTGTGACATCACAATGCCCTTTCCCCCATTGTGACATCACAATGCCGTTTTCCGCATTGTGACATCACAATGCCCTTTCCCCCATTCTGACATCACAATGCCCTTTCCCCCATTCTGACATCACAATGCCGTTTTCCGCATTGTGACATCACAATGCCCTTTCCCCCATTCTGACATCACAATGCCCTTTCCCCCATTGTGACATCACAATGCCGTTTTCCGCATTGTGACATCACAATGCCCTTTCCCCCATTGTGACATCGCAATTCAGTTTTCCCCATTGTGACATCACAATGCGCTTTCCCCCATTGTGACATCACAATGCACTTTCCCCCATTGTGACATCACAATGCCGTTTTCCTCATTGTGACATCACAATGCCCTTTCCCCCATTGTGACATCACAATGCTGTTTTACCCATTGTAACATCACAATTACATTTCCCCCATTGTGACATCACAATGCCATTTCCCGCATTGTGACAAAACAATACCATTTCCCCCATTGTGACATCACAATGCCATTTCCCACATTGTGACATCACAATGCCGTTTTCTGCATTGTGACATCACAATGCCCTTTCCCCCATTGTGACATCACAATGCACTTTCCCCCATTGTGACATCACAATGCCGTTTTCCGCATTGTGACATCACAATGCCCTTTCCCCCATTGTGACATCACAATGCAGTTTTCCCCATTGTGACATCACAATGCCCTTTCCCCCATTGTGACATCACAATGCCCTTTCCCCCATTGTGACATCACAATGCAGTTTTCCCCATTGTGACATCACAATGCCCTTTCCCCCATTGTGACATCACAATGCCGTTTTCCGCATTGTGACATCACAATGCCCTTTCTCCCAATGTGACATCACAATGCCGTTTTCCCCATTGTGATATCACAATGCCATTTCCCGCATTGTGACAAAACAATACCATTTCCCCCATTGTGACATCACAATGCCATTTCCCACATTGTGACATCACAATGCCGTTTTCTGCATTGTGACATTACAATGCCCTTTCCCCCATTGTGATATCACAATGCCCTTTCCCCCATTGTGACATCACAATGCCCTTTCCCCCATTGTGACATTGCAATGCCGTTTTCCCCATTGTGACATCACAATGCCCTTTCCCCCATTGTGACATCACAATGCCCTTTCCCCCATTGTGACATCACAATGCCGTTTTCCCCATTGTGACATCACAATGCCCTTTCCCCCATTGTGACATCACAATGCCATTTCCCCCAATGTGACATCACAATGCCGTTTTCCCTATTGTGACATCACAATACCATTTCCCCCATTGTGACATCACAATGCCATTTCCCACATTGTGACATCACAATGCCGTTTTCTGCATTGTGACATCACAATGCCCTTTCCCCCATTGTGACATCACAATGCACTTTCCCCCATTGTTACATCGCAATGCCGTTTTCCGCATTGTGACATCACAATGCCCTTTCCCCCATTGTGACATCACAATGCCGTTTTCCGCATTGTGACATCACAATGCCCTTCCCCCCATTCTGACATCACAATGCCCTTTCCCCCATTCTGACATCACAATGCCGTTTTCCGCATTGTGACATCACAATGCCCTTTCCCCCATTCTGACATCACAATGCACTTTCCCCCATTGTGACATCACAATGCCGTTTTCCGCATTGTGACATCACAATGCCCTTTCCCCCATTGTGACATCGCAATTCAGTTTTCCCCATTGTGACATCACAATGCGCTTTCCCCCATTGTGACATCACAATGCACTTTCCCCCATTGTGACATCACAATGCCGTTTTCCTCATTGTGACATCACAATGCCCTTTCCCCCATTGTGACATCACAATGCTGTTTTACCCATTGTAACATCACAATTACATTTCCCCCATTGTGACATCACAATGCCATTTCCCGCATTGTGACAAAACAATACCATTTCCCCCATTGTGACATCACAATGCCATTTCCCACATTGTGACATCACAATGCCGTTTTCTGCATTGTGACATCACAATGCCCTTTCCCCCATTGTGACATCACAATGCACTTTCCCCCATTGTGACATCACAATGCTGTTTTCCGCATTGTGACATCACAATGCCCTTTCCCCCATTGTGACATCACAATGCAGTTTTCCCCATTGTGACATCACAATGCCCTTTCCCCCATTGTGACATCACAATGCCCTTTCCCCCATTGTGACATCACAATGCAGTTTTCCCCATTGTGACATCACAATGCCCTTTCCCCCATTGTGACATCACAATGCCGTTTTCCGCATTGTGACATCACAATGCCCTTTCTCCCAATGTGACATCACAATGCCGTTTTCCCCATTGTGATATCACAATGCCATTTCCCGCATTGTGACAAAACAATACCATTTCCCCCATTGTGACATCACAATGCCATTTCCCACATTGTGACATCACAATGCCGTTTTCTGCATTGTGACATTACAATGCCCTTTCCCCCATTGTGATATCACAATGCCCTTTCCCCCATTTTGACATCACAATGCCCTTTCCCCCATTGTGACATTGCAATGCCGTTTTCCCCATTGTGACATCACAATGCCCTTTCCCCCATTGTGACATCACAATGCCCTTTCCCCCATTGTGACATCACAATGCCGTTTTCCCCATTGTGACATCACAATGCCCTTTCCCCCATTGTGACATCACAATGCCATTTCCCCCAATGTGACATCACAATGCCGTTTTCCCTATTGTGACATCACAATACCATTTCCCCCATTGTGACATCACAATGCCATTTCCCACATTGTGACATCACAATGCCGTTTTCTGCATTGTGACATCACAATGCCCTTTCCCCCATTGTGACATCACATTGCACTTTCCCCCATTGTTACATCGCAATGCCGTTTTCCGCATTGTGACATCACAATGCCCTTTCCCCCATTGTGACATCACAATGCCGTTTTCCGCATTGTGACATCACAATGCCCTTTCCCCCATTCTGACATCACAATGCCCTTTCCCCCATTCTGACATCACAATGCCGTTTTCCGCATTGTGACATCACAATGCCCTTTCCCCCATTCTGACATCACAATGCACTTTCCCCCATTGTGACATCACAATGCCGTTTTCCGCATTGTGACATCACAATGCCCTTTCCCCCATTGTGACATCACAATTCAGTTTTCCCCATTGTGACATCACAATGCCTTTTTCCCTATTGTGACATCACAATACCATTTCCCCCATTGTGACATCACAATGCCATTTCCCACATTGTGACATCACAATGCCGTTTTCTGCATTGTGACATCACAATGCCCTTTCCCCCATTGTGACATCACAATGCACTTTCCCCCATTGTTACATCGCAATGCCGTTTTCCCCATTGTGACATCACAATGCCCTTTCCCCCATTGTGACATCACAATGCCCTTTCCCCCATTGTGACATCACAATGCCGTTTTCCCCATTGTGACATCACAATGCCCTTTCCCCCATTGTGACATCACAATGCCATTTCCCCCAATGTGACATCACAATGCCGTTTTCCCTATTGTGACATCACAATGCAATTTCCCCCATTGTGACATCACAATGTCGTTTTCCGCATTGTGACATCACAATGCCATTTCCCCCATTGTGACATCACAATGCCGTTTTCCCCATTATGACATCACAATGCCCTTTCCCCCATTCTGACATCACAATGCACTTTCCCCAATTGTGACATCACAATGCCGTTTTCCGCATTGTGACATCACAATGCCCTTTCCCCCATTGTGACATCACAATTCAGTTTTCCCCATTGTGACATCACAATGCGCTTTCCCCCATTGTGACATCACAATGCACTTTCCCCCATTGTGACATCACAATGCCGTTTTCCTCATTGTGACATCACAATGCCCTTTCCCCCATTGTGACATCACAATGCTGTTTTACCCATTGTAACATCACAATTACATTTCCCCCATTGTGACATCACAATGCCATTTCCCGCATTGTGACAAAACAATACCATTTCCCCCATTGTGACATCACAATGCCATTTCCCACATTGTGACATCACAATGCCGTTTTCTGCATTGTGACATCACAATGCCCTTTCCCCCATTGTGACATCACAATGCACTTTCCCCCATTGTGACATCACAATGCCGTTTTCCGCATTGTGACATCACAATGCCCTTTCCCCCATTGTGACATCACAATGCAGTTTTCCCCATTGTGACATCACAATGCCCTTTCCCCCATTGTGACATCACAATGCCCTTTCCCCCATTGTGACATCACAATGCAGTTTTCCCCATTGTGACATCACAATGCCCTTTCCCCCATTGTGACATCACAATGCCGTTTTCCGCATTGTGACATCACAATGCCCTTTCTCCCAATGTGACATCACAATGCCGTTTTCCCCATTGTGATATCACAATGCCATTTCCCGCATTGTGACAAAACAATACCATTTCCCCCATTGTGACATCACAATGCCATTTCCCACATTGTGACATCACAATGCCGTTTTCTGCATTGTGACATTACAATGCCCTTTCCCCCATTGTGATATCACAATGCCCTTTCCCCCATTGTGACATCACAATGCCCTTTCCCCCATTGTGACATTGCAATGCCGTTTTCCCCATTGTGACATCACAATGCCCTTTCCCCCATTGTGACATCACAATGCCCTTTCCCCCATTGTGACATCACAATGCCGTTTTCCCCATTGTGACATCACAATGCCCTTTCCCCCATTGTGACATCACAATGCCATTTCCCCCAATGTGACATCACAATGCCGTTTTCCCTATTGTGACATCACAATACCATTTCCCCCATTGTGACATCACAATGCCATTTCCCACATTGTGACATCACAATGCCGTTTTCTGCATTGTGACATCACAATGCCCTTTCCCCCATTGTGACATCACAATGCACTTTCCCCCATTGTTACATCGCAATGCCGTTTTCCGCATTGTGACATCACAATGCCCTTTCCCCCATTGTGACATCACAATGCCGTTTTCCGCATTGTGACATCACAATGCCCTTTCCCCCATTCTGACATCACAATGCCCTTTCCCCCATTCTGACATCACAATGCCGTTTTCCGCATTGTGACATCACAATACCATTTCCCCCATTCTGACATCACAATGCACTTTCCCCCATTGTGACATCACAATGCCGTTTTCCGCATTGTGACATCACAATGCCCTTTCCCCCATTGTGACATCACAATTCAGTTTTCCCCATTGTGACATCACAATGCCTTTTTCCCTATTGTGACATCACAATACCATTTCCCCCATTGTGACATCACAATGCCATTTCCCACATTGTAACATCACAATGCCGTTTTCTGCATTGTGACATCACAATGCCCTTTCCCCCATTGTGACATCACAATGCACTTTCCCCCATTGTTACATCGCAATGCCATTTTCTGCATTGTGACATCACAATGCCCTTTCCCCCATTGTGACATCACAATGCCGTTTTCCGCATTGTGACATCACAATGCCCTTTCCCCCATTCTGACATCACAATGCCCTTTCCCCCATTCTGACATCACAATGCCGTTTTCCGCATTGTGACATCACAATGCCCTTTCCCCCATTGTGACATCACAATTCAGTTTTCCCCATTGTGACATCACAATGCGCTTTCCCCCATTGTGACATCACAATGCACTTTCCCCCATTGTGACATCACAATGCTGTTTACCCATTGTGACATCACAATTCCATTTCCCCCATTGTGACATCACAATGCCATTTCCCGCATTGTGACAAAACAATACCATTTCCCCCTTTGTGACATCACAATGCCATTTCCCACATTGTGACATCACAATGCCGTTTTCTGCATTGTGACATCACAATGCCCTTTCCCCCATTGTGATATCACAATGCCCTTTCCCCCATTGTGACATCACAATGCCCTTTCCCCCATTGTGACATCACAATGCATTTTTCCCCATTGTGACATCACAATGCCCTTTCCCCTATTGTGACATCACAATGCCCTTTCCCCCCATTGTGACATCACAATGCCCTTTCCTCCATTGTGACATCACAATGCCATTTCCCCCTTTGTGACATCACAATGCCGTTCTCCCCATTGTGACATCACAATGCCCTTTCGCCCATTGTGACATCACAATGCAGTTTTCCCCATTGTGACATCACAATGCCCTTTCCCCCATTGTGACATCACAATGCTGTTTTCCGAATTGTGACATCACAATGCCCTTTCCCCCATTCTGACATCACAATGCACTTTCCCCCATTGTGACATCGCAATGCCGTTTTCCGCATTGTGACATCACAATGCCCTTTCCCCCATTGTGACATCACAATTCAGTTTTCCCCATTGTGACATCACAATGCGCTTTCCCCCATTGTGACATCACAATGCACTTTCCCCCATTGTGACATCACAATGCCGTTTTCCTCATTGTGACATCACAATGCCCTTTCCCCCATTGTGACATCACAATGCTGTTTTACCTATTGTAACATCACAATTCCATTTCCCCTATTGTGACATCACAATGCCATTTCCCGCATTGTGACAAAACAATACCATTTCCCCCATTGTGACATCACAATGCAATTTCCCACATTGTGACATCACAATGCACTTTCCCCCATTGTGACATCACAATGCCGTTTTCCGCATTGTGACATCACAATGCCCTTTCCCCCATTGTGACATCACAATGCAGTTTTCCCCATTGTGACATCACAATGCCCTTTCCCCTATTGTGAGATCACAATGCCCTTTCCCCATTGTGACATCACAATGCCCTTTCCTCCATTGTGACATCACAATGCCATTTCCCCCTTTGTGACATCACAATGCCGTTCTCCTCATTGTGACATCACAATGCCCTTTCCCCCATTGTGACATCACAATGCAGTTTTCCCCATTGTGACATCACAATGTATTTCCCCTATTGTGACATCACAATGCCGTTTTCCGCATTGTGACATCACAATGCCCTTTCCCCCATTCTGACATCACAATGCACTTTCCCCCATTGTGACATCACAATGCCGTTTTCCGCATTGTGACATCACAATGCCCTTTCCCCCATTGTGACATCACAATTCAGTTTTCCCCATTGTGACATCACAATGCGCTTTCCCCCATTGTGACATCACAATGCACTTTCCCCCATTGTGACATCACAATGCCGTTTTCCTCATTGTGACATCACAATGCCCTTTCCCCCATTGTGACATCACAATGCTGTTTTACCCATTGTAACATCACAATTCCTTTCCCCCCATTGTGACATCACAATGCCGTTTTCCCTATTGTGACATCACTATGCCCTTTCCCCCATTGTGATATCACAATGCAATTTCCCCCATTGTGACATCACAATGCCGTTTTCCGCATTGTGACATCACAATGCCATTTCCCCCATTGTGACATCACAATGCCGTTTACCCCATTGTGACATCACAATGCCATTTCCCGCATTGTGACAAAACAATACCATTTCCCCCATTGTAACATCACAATGCCCTTTCCCCCATTGTGACATCACAATGCAGTTTACCCCATGGTGACATCACAATGCCCTTTTCCCCATTGTGACATCACAATGCCATTTCCCCCATTGTGACATCCCAATGCCTTTTCCCCCATTGTGACATCACAATGCAGTTTACCCCATTGTGACATCACAATGCCCTTTCTCCCAATGTGACATCACAATGCCGTTTTCCCTATTGTGACATCACTATGCCCTTTCCCCATTGTGATATCACAATGCAATTTCCCCCATTGTGACATCACAATGCCGTTTTCCGCATTGTGACATCACAATGCCATTTCCCCCATTGTGACATCACAATGCCGTTTTCCGCATTGTGACATCACAATGCCCTTTCCCCCATTGTGACATCACAATTCAATTTTCCCCATTGTGACATCACAATGCGCTTTCCCCCATTGTGACATCACAATGCACTTTCCCCCACTGTGACATCACAATGCCGTTTTCCGCATTGTGACATCACAATGCCATTTCCCCCATTGTGACATCACAATGCAGTTTTCCCCATTGTGACATCACAATGCCCTTTCCCCCATTGTGACATCACAATGCTGTTTTACCCATTGTAACATCACAATTCCATTTCCCCCATTGTGACATCACAATGCCATTTCCCGCATTGTGACAAAACAATACCATTTCCCCCATTGTGACATCACAATGCCGTTTTCCGCATTGTGACATCACAATGCCATTTCCCCCATTGTGACATCACAATGCCGTTTTCCCCATTGTGACATCACAATGCCATTTCCCGCATTGTGACAAAACAATACCATTTCCCCCATTGTGACATCACAATGCCATTTCCCACATTGTGACATCACAATGCCGTTTTCTGCATTGTGACATTACAATGCCCTTTCCCCATTGTGATATCACAATGCCCTTTCCCCCATTGTGACATCACAATGCCCTTTCCCCCATTGTGACATTGCAATGCCGTTTTCCCCATTGTGACATCACAATGCCCTTTCCCCCATTGTGACATCACAATGCCCTTTCCCCCATTGTGACATCACAATGCCGTTTTCCCCATTGTGACATCACAATGCCCTTTCCCCCATTGTGACATCACAATGCCATTTCCCCCAATGTGACATCACAATGCCGTTTTCCCTATTGTGACATCACAATGCAATTTCCCCCATTGTGACATCACAATGTCGTTTTTCGCATTGTGAAATCACAATGCCATTTCCCCCATTGTGACATCACAATGCCGTTTTCCCCATTATGACATCACAATGCCATTTCCCGCATTGTGACAAAACAATACCATTTCCCCCATTGTGACATCACAATGCCATTTCCCACATTGTGACATCACAATGCCGTTTTCTGCATTGTGACATCACAATGCCCTTTCCCCCATTGTGACATCACAATGCACTTTCCCCCATTGTTACATCGCAATGCCGTTTTCCGCATTGTGACATCACAATGCCCTTTCCCCCATTGTGACATCACAATGCCGTTTTCCGCATTGTGACATCACAATGCCCTTCCCCCCATTCTGACATCACAATGCCCTTTCCCCCATTCTGACATCACAATGCCGTTTTCCGCATTGTGACATCACAATGCCCTTTCCCCAAATTCTGACATCACAATGCACTTTCCCCCATTGCGACATCACAATGCCGTTTTCCGCATTGTGACATCACAATGCCCTTTCCCCCATTGTGACATCACAATTCAGTTTTCCATATTGTGACATCACAATGCGCTTTCCCCCATTGTGACATCACAATGCACTTACCCCCATTGTGACATCACAATGCAGTTTTCCCCATTGTGACATCACAATGCCCTTTCCCCCATTGTGACATCACAATGCTGTTTTACCCATTGTAACATCACAATTCCATTTCCCCCATTGTGACATCACAATGCCATTTCCCGCATTGTGACAAAACAATACCATTTCCCCCTTTGTGACATCACAATGCCATTTCCCACATTGTGACATCACAATGCCGTTTTCTGCATTGTGACATCACAATGCCCTTTCCCCCATTGTGATATCACAATGCCCTTTCCCCCATTGTGACATCACAATGCCCTTTCCCCCATTGTGACATCACAATGCATTTTTCCCCATTGTGACATCACAATGCCCTTTCCCCTATTGTGACATCACAATGCCCTTTCCCCCCATTGTGACATCACAATGCCCTTTCCTCCATTGTGACATCACAATGCCATTTCCCCCTTTGTGACATCACAATGCCGTTCTCCCCATTGTGACATCACAATGCCCTTTCCCCCATTGTGACATCACAATGCAGTTTTCCCCATTGTGACATCACAATGCCCTTTCCCCCATTGTGACATCACAATGCCCTTTCCCCCATTGTGACATCACAATGCAATTTCCCACATTGTGACATAACAATGCAGTTTTCCCCATTGTGACATCACAATGCCCTTTCTCCCAATGTGACATCACAATGCCGTTTTCCCTATTGTGACATCACTATGCCCTTTCCCCCATTGTGATATCACAATGCAATTTCCCCCATTGTGACATCACAATGCCGTTTTCCGCATTGTGACATCACAATGCCATTTCCCCCATTGTGACATCACAATGCCGTTTTCCCCATTGTGACATCACAATGCCATTTCCCGCATTGTGACAAAACAATACCATTTCCCCCATTGTAACATCACAATGCCCTTTCCCCCATTGTGACATCACAATGCAGTTTACCCCATGGTGACATCACAATGCCCTTTTCCCCATTGTGACATCACAATGCCGTTTTCACCATTGTGACATCACAATGCCGTTTTCCCCATTGTGACATCACAATGCCATTTCCCCCATTGTGACATCCCAATGCCTTTTCCCCCATTGTGACATCACAATGCAGTTTACCCCATTGTGACATCACAATGCCCTTTCTCCCAATGTGACATCACAATGCCGTTTTCCCTATTGTGACATCACTATGCCCTTTCCCCATTGTGATATCACAATGCAATTTCCCCCATTGTGACATCACAATGCCGTTTTCCGCATTGTGAAATCACAATGCCATTTCCCCCATTGTGACATCACAATGCCGTTTTCCGCATTGTGACATCACAATGCCCTTTCCCCCATTGTGACATCACAATTCAATTTTCCCCATTGTGACATCACAATGCGCTTCCCCCATTGTGACATCACAATGCACTTTCCCCCACTGTGACATCACAATGCCGTTTTCCGCATTGTGACATCACAATGCCCTTTCCCCCATTGTGACATCACAATGCAGTTTTCCCCATTGTGACATCACAATGCCCTTTCCCCCATTGTGACATCACAATGCTGTTTTACCCATTGTAACATCACAATTCCATTTCCCCCATTGTGACATCACAATGCCATTTCCCGCATTGTGACAAAACAATACCATTTCCCCCATTGTGACATCACAATGCCGTTTTCCGCATTGTGACATCACAATGCCATTTCCCCCATTGTGACATCACAATGCCGTTTTCCCCATTGTGAAATCACAATGCCATTTCCCGCATTGTGACAAAACAATACCATTTCCCCCATTGTGACATCACAATGCCATTTCCCACATTGTGACATCACAATGCCGTTTTCTGCATTGTGACATTACAATGCCCTTTCCCCATTGTGATATCACAATGCCCTTTCCCCCATTGTGACATCACAATGCCCTTTCCCCCATTGTGACATTGCAATGCCGTTTTCCCCATTGTGACATCACAATGCCCTTTCCCCCATTGTGACATCACAATGCCCTTTCCCCCATTGTGACATCACAATGCCGTTTTCCCCATTGTGACATCACAATGCCCTTTCCCCCATTGTGACATCACAATGCCATTTCCCCCAATGTGACATCACAATGCCGTTTTCCCTATTGTGACATCACAATGCAATTTCCCCCATTGTGACATCACAATGTCGTTTTTCGCATTGTGAAATCACAATGCCATTTCCCCCATTGTGACATCACAATGCCGTTTTCCCCATTATGACATCACAATGCCATTTCCCGCATTGTGACAAAACAATACCATTTCCCCCATTGTGACATCACAATGCCATTTCCCACATTGTGACATCACAATGCCGTTTTCTGCATTGTGACATCACAATGCCCTTTCCCCCATTGTGACATCACAATGCACTTTCCCCCATTGTTACATCGCAATGCCGTTTTCCGCATTGTGACATCACAATGCCCTTTCCCCCATTGTGACATCACAATGCCGTTTTCCGCATTGTGACATCACAATGCCCTTCCCCCCATTCTGACATCACAATGCCCTTTCCCCCATTCTGACATCACAATGCCGTTTTCCGCATTGTGACATCACAATGCCCTTTCCCCAAATTCTGACATCACAATGCACTTTCCCCCATTGTGACATCACAATGCCGTTTTCCGCATTGTGACATCACAATGCCCTTTCCCCCATTGTGACATCACAATTCAGTTTTCCCCATTGTGACATCACAATGCGCTTTCCCCCATTGTGACATCACAATGCACTTACCCCCATTGTGACATCACAATGCAGTTTTCCCCATTGTGACATCACAATGCCCTTTCCCCCATTGTGACATCACAATGCTGTTTTACCCATTGTAACATCACAATTCCATTTCCCCCATTGTGACATCACAATGCCATTTCCCGCATTGTGACAAAACAATACCATTTCCCCCTTTGTGACATCACAATGCCATTTCCCACATTGTGACATCACAATGCCGTTTTCTGCATTGTGACATCACAATGCCCTTTCCCCCATTGTGATATCACAATGCCCTTTCCCCCATTGTGACATCACAATGCCCTTTCCCCCATTGTGACATCACAATGCATTTTTCCCCATTGTGACATCACAATGCCCTTTCCCCTATTGTGACATCACAATGCCCTTTCCCCCCATTGTGACATCACAATGCCCTTTCCTCCATTGTGACATCACAATGCCATTTCCCCCTTTGTGACATCACAATGCCGTTCTCCCCATTGTGACATCACAATGCCCTTTCCCCCATTGTGACATCACAATGCAGTTTTCCCCATTGTGACATCACAATGCCCTTTCCCCCATTGTGACATCACAATGCCCTTTCCCCCATTGTGACATCACAATGCAATTTCCCACATTGTGACATAACAATGCAGTTTTCCCCATTGTGACATCACAATGCCCTTTCTCCCAATGTGACATCACAATGCCGTTTTCCCTATTGTGACATCACTATGCCCTTTCCCCCATTGTGATATCACAATGCAATTTCCCCCATTGTGACATCACAATGCCGTTTTCCGCATTGTGACATCACAATGCCATTTCCCCCATTGTGACATCACAATGCCGTTTTCCCCATTGTGACATCACAATGCCATTTCCCGCATTGTGACAAAACAATACCATTTCCCCCATTGTAACATCACAATGCCCTTTCCCCCATTGTGACATCACAATGCAGTTTACCCCATGGTGACATCACAATGCCCTTTTCCCCATTGTGACATCACAATGCCGTTTTCACCATTGTGACATCACAATGCCGTTTTCCCCATTGTGACATCACAATGCCATTTCCCCCATTGTGACATCCCAATGCCTTTTCCCCCATTGTGACATCACAATGCAGTTTACCCCATTGTGACATCACAATGCCCTTTCTCCCAATGTGACATCACAATGCCGTTTTCCCTATTGTGACATCACTATGCCCTTTCCCCATTGTGATATCACAATGCAATTTCCCCCATTGTGACATCACAATGCCGTTTTCCGCATTGTGAAATCACAATGCCATTTCCCCCATTGTGACATCACAATGCCGTTTTCCGCATTGTGACATCACAATGCCCTTTCCCCCATTGTGACATCACAATTCAATTTTCCCCATTGTGACATCACAATGCGCTTCCCCCATTGTGACATCACAATGCACTTTCCCCCACTGTGACATCACAATGCCGTTTTCCGCATTGTGACATCACAATGCCCTTTCCCCCATTGTGACATCACAATGCAGTTTTCCCCATTGTGACATCACAATGCCCTTTCCCCCATTGTGACATCACAATGCTGTTTTACCCATTGTAACATCACAATTCCATTTCCCCCATTGTGACATCACAATGCCATTTCCCGCATTGTGACAAAACAATACCATTTCCCCCATTGTGACATCACAATGCCGTTTTCCGCATTGTGACATCACAATGCCATTTCCCCCATTGTGACATCACAATGCCGTTTTCCCCATTGTGACATCACAATGCCATTTCCCGCATTGTGACAAAACAATACCATTTCCCCCATTGTGACATCACAATGCCATTTCCCACATTGTGACATCACAATGCCGTTTTCTGCATTGTGACATTACAATGCCCTTTCCCCATTGTGATATCACAATGCCCTTTCCCCCATTGTGACATCACAATGCCCTTTCCCCCATTGTGACATTGCAATGCCGTTTTCCCCATTGTGACATCACAATGCCCTTTCCCCCATTGTGACATCACAATGCCCTTTCCCCCATTGTGACATCACAATGCCGTTTTCCCCATTGTGACATCACAATGCCCTTTCCCCCATTGTGACATCACAATGCCATTTCCCCCAATGTGACATCACAATGCCGTTTTCCCTATTGTGACATCACAATGCAATTTCCCCCATTGTGACATCACAATGTCGTTTTCCGCATTGTGACATCACAATGCCATTTCCCCCATTGTGACATCACAATGCCGTTTTCCCCATTATGACATCACAATGCCATTTCCCGCATTGTGACAAAACAATACCATTTCCCCCATTGTGACATCACAATGCCCTTTCCCCCATTGTGACATCACAATGCCGTTTTCCGCATTGTGACATCACAATGCCCTTCCCCCCATTCTGACATCACAATGCCCTTTCCCCCATTCTGACATCACAATGCCGTTTTCCGCATTGTGACATCACAATGCCCTTTCCCCAAATTCTGACATCACAATGCACTTTCCCCCATTGTGACATCACAATGCCGTTTTCCGCATTGTGACATCACAATGCCCTTTCCCCCATTGTGACATCACAATTCAGTTTTCCCCATTGTGACATCACAATGCGCTTTCCCCCATTGTGACATCACAATGCACTTACCCCCATTGTGACATCACAATGCAGTTTTCCCCATTGTGACATCACAATGCCCTTTCCCCCATTGTGACATCACAATGCTGTTTTACCCATTGTAACATCACAATTCCATTTCCCCCATTGTGACATCACAATGCCATTTCCCGCATTGTGACAAAACAATACCATTTCCCCCTTTGTGACATCACAATGCCATTTCCCTCATTGTGACATCACAATGCCGTTTTCTGCATTGTGACATCACAATGCCCTTTCCCCCATTGTGATATCACATTGCCCTTTCCCCCATTGTGACATCACAATGCCCTTTCCCCCATTGTGACATCACAATGCATTTTTCCCCATTGTGACATCACAATGCCCTTTCCCCTATTGTGACATCACAATGCCCTTTCCCCCCATTGTGACATCACAATGCCCTTTCCTCCATTGTGACATCACAATGCCATTTCCCCCTTTGTGACATCACAATGCCGTTCTCCCCATTGTGACATCACAATGCCCTTTCCCCCATTGTGACATCACAATTCAGTTTTCCCCATTGTGACATCACAATGCCCTTTCCCCCATTGTGACATCACAATGCCCTTTCCCCCATTGTGACATCACAATGCAATTTCCCACATTGTGACATAACAATGCAGTTTTCCCCATTGTGACATCACAATGCCCTTTCTCCCAATGTGACATCACAATGCCGTTTTCTCTATTGTGACATCACTATGCCCTTTCCCCCATTGTGATATCACAATGCAATTTCCCCCATTGTGACATCACAATGCCGTTTTCCGCATTGTGACATCACAATGCCATTTCCCCCATTGTGACATCACAATGCCGTTTTCCCCATTGTGACATCACAATGCCATTTCCCGCATTGTGACAAAACAATACCATTTCCCCCATTGTAACATCACAATGCCCTTTCCCCCATTGTGACATCACAATGCAGTTTACCCCATGGTGACATCACAATGCCCTTTTCCCCATTGTGACATCACAATGCCGTTTTCACCATTGTGACATCACAATGCCGTTTTCCCCATTGTGACATCACAATGCCATTTCCCCCATTGTGACATCCCAATGCCTTTTCCCCCATTGTGACATCACAATGCAGTTTACCCCATTGTGACATCACAATGCCCTTTCTTCCAATGTGACATCACAATGCCGTTTTCCCTATTGTGACATCACTATGCCCTTTCCCCATTGTGATATCACAATGCAATTTCCCCCATTGTGACATCACAATGCCGTTTTCCGCATTGTGACATCACAATGCCATTTCCCCCATTGTGACATCACAATGCCGTTTTCCGCATTGTGACATCACAATGCCCTTTCCCCCATTGTGACATCACAATTCAATTTTCCCCATTGTGACATCACAATGCGCTTCCCCCATTGTGACATCACAATGCACTTTCCCCCACTGTGACATCACAATGCCGTTTTCCGCATTGTGACATCACAATGCCCTTTCCCCCATTGTGACATCACAATGCAGTTTTCCCCATTGTGACATCACAATGCCCTTTCCCCCATTGTGACATCACAATGCTGTTTTACCCATTGTAACATCACAATTCCATTTCCCCCATTGTGACATCACAATGCCATTTCCCGCATTGTGACAAAACAATACCATTTCCCCCATTGTGACATCACAATGCCGTTTTCCGCATTGTGACATCACAATGTCATTTCCCCCATTGTGACATCACAATGTCGTTTTCCGCATTGTGACATCACAATGCCATTTCCCCCATTGTGACATCACAATGCCGTTTTCCCCATTATGACATCACAATGCCATTTCCCGCATTGTGACAAAACAATACCATTTCCCCCATTGTGACATCACAATGCCATTTCCCACATTGTGACATCACAATGCCGTTTTCTGCATTGTGACATCACAATGCCCTTTCCCCCATTGTGACATCACAATGCACTTTCCCCCATTGTTACATCGCAATGCCGTTTTCCGCATTGTGACATCACAATGCCCTTTCCCCCATTGTGACATCACAATGCCGTTTTCCGCATTGTGACATCACAATGCCCTTTCCCCCATTCTGACATCACAATGCCCTTTCCCCCATTCTGACATCACAATGCCGTTTTCCGCATTGTGACATCACAATGCCCTTTCCCCCATTCTGACATCACAATGCACTTTCCCCCATTGTGACATCACAATGCCGTTTTCCGCATTGTGACATCACAATGCCCTTTCCCCCATTGTGACATCACAATTCAGTTTTCCCCATTGTGACATCACAATGCACTTTCCCCCATTGTGACATCACAATGCACTTTCCCCCATTGTGACATCACAATGCAGTTTTCCCCATTGTGACATCACAATGCCCTTTCCCCCATTGTGACATCACAATGCTGTTTTACCCATTGTAACATCACAATTCCATTTCCCCCATTGTGACATCACAATGCCATTTCCCGCATTGTGACAAAACAATACCATTTCCCCCTTTGTGACATCACAATGCCATTTCCCACATTGTGACATCACAATGCCGTTTTCTGCATTGTGACATCACAATGCCCTTTCCCCCATTGTGATATCACAATGCCCTTTCCCCCATTGTGACATCACAATGCCCTTTCCCCCATTGTGACATCACAATGCATTTTTCCCCATTGTGACATCACAATGCCCTTTCCCCTATTGTGACATCACAATGCCCTTTCCCCCCATTGTGACATCACAATGCCCTTTCCTCCATTGTGACATCACAATGCCATTTCCCCCTTTGTGACATCACAATGCCGTTTTCCGCATTGTGACATCACAATGCCCTTTCCCCCATTCTGACATCACAATGCCCTTTCCCCCATTCTGACATCACAATGCCGTTTTCCGCATTGTGACATCACAATGCCCTTTCCCCTATTGTGACATCACAATGCCCTTTCCCCCCATTGTGACATCACAATGCCCTTTCCTCCATTGTGACATCACAATGCCATTTCCCCCTTTGTGACATCACAATGCCGTTCTCCCCATTGTGACATCACAATGCCCTTTCCCCCATTGTGACATCACAATGCAGTTTTCCCCATTGTGACATCACAATGCCCTTTCCCCCATTGTGACATCACAATGCCCTTTCCCCCATTGTGACATCACAATGCAATTTCCCACATTGTGACATAACAATGCAGTTTTCCCCATTGTGACATCACAATGCCCTTTCTCCCAATGTGACATCACAATGCCGTTTTCCCTATTGTGACATCACTATGCCCTTTCCCCCATTGTGATATCACAATGCAATTTCCCCCATTGTGACATCACAATGCCGTTTTCCGCATTGTGACATCACAATGCCGTTTCCCCCATTGTGACATCACAATGCCATTGCCCCCATTGTGACATCACAATGCCGTTTCCCCCATTGTGACATCACAATGCAGTTTTCCCCATTGTGACATCGCAATGCCCTTTCCCCCATTGTGACATCACAATGCCGTTTTCCCCATTGTGACATCACAATGCCATTTCCCCCATTGTGACATCACAATGCCATTTCCCCCATTGTGACATCACAATGCAGTTTACCCCATTGTGACATCACAATGCCCTTTCCCCCATTGTGACATCACAATGCCGTTTCCCCAATTGTGACATTACAATGCCGTTTTCCCCATTGTGACATCACAATGCCATTTCCCCCATTGTGACATCACAATGCCATTTCCCCCATTGTGACATCAAAATGCCATTTCCCCCATTGTGACATCACAATGCCATTTCCCCCATTGTGACATCACAATGCAGTTTATCACATTGTGACATCACAATGCCCTTTCCCCCATTGTGACATCACAATGCCGTTTTCCCTATTGTGACATCACAATGCCATTTCCTCCATTGTGACATCACAATGCCCTTTCCCCCATTGTGACATCACAATGCCCTTTCCCCCATTGTGACATCACAATGCCATTTCCCCCATTGTGACATCACAATGCCGTTTCCCCCATTGTGACATCACAATGCCGTTTCCCCCATTGTGACATCACAATGCCGTTTCCCCCATTGTGACATCACAATGCCGTTTCCCCCATTGTGACATCACAATGCTGTTTTCCCCATTGTGACATCACAATTCCATGTCGCCCATTGTGACATTACAATGCCGTTTTCCACATTGTGACATCACAATGCCCTTTCGCCCATTGTGACATCACAATGCAGTTTCCCCCATTGTGACATCACAATGCCCTTTCCCCCATTGTGACATCACAATGCCGTTTTCCCTATTGTGACATCACAATGCCATTTCCTCCATTGTGACATCACAATGCCCTTTCCCCATTGTGACATCACAATGCCATTTCCCCCATTGTGACATCACAATGCAGTTTACCCCATTGTGACATCACAATGCCCTTTCCCCCATTGTGACATCACAATGCCTTTTTCCCTATTGTGACATCACAATGCCATTTCCTCCATTGTGACATTACAATGCCCATTCCCCATTGTGACATCACAATGCCCATTCCCCATTGTGACATCACAATGCCATTTCTCACATTGTGACATCAGAATGCCTTTTCCCCCATTGTGACGTCACAATGCAGTTTTCCCCATTGTGACATCACAATGCCCTTTCCACCATTGTGACATAACAATGCAGTTTTCCCCATTGTGACATCACAATGCCCTTTCCCCCATTGTGACATCACAATGCCGTTTTCCGCATTGTGACATCACAATGCCCTTTCCCCCATTGTGACATCACAATGCACTTTCCCCCATTGTGACATCACAATGCACTTTCCCCCATTGTGACATCACAATGCCCTTTCCCCCATTGTGACATCACAATGCCATTTCCCCCATTGTGACATCACAATGCCGTTTTCCCGATTGTGACATCACAATGCCCTTTTCCCCATTGTGACATCACAATGCCATTTCCCCCAGTGTGACATCACAATGCCATTTCCCCCATTGTGACATCACAATGCCATTTCCCCCATTGTGACATCACAATGCAGTTTACCCCATTGTGACATCACAATGCCCTTTCCCCCATTGTGACATCACAATGCCGTTTCCCCATTGGGACATCACAATGCCGTTTCCCCCATTGTGACATCACAATGCCCTTTCCCCCATTGTGACATCACAATGCCCTTTCCCCCATTGTGACATCACAATGCCATTTCCCCCATTGTTGACATCACAATGCCGTTTTCCCCATTGTGACATCACAATGCCCTTTTCCCCATTGTGACATCACAATGCCATTTCCCCCAGTGTGACATCACAATGCCATTTCCCCCATTGTGACATCACAATGCCGTTTTCCCTATTGTGACATCACAATGCCCTTTCCCCCATTGTGGCATCACAATGCCATTTCCGCCATTGTGACATCACAATGCCGTTTCCCCCATTGTGACATCACAATGCAGTTTACCCCATTGTGACATCACAATGCCCTTTCCCCCATTGTGACATCACAATGCCGTTTCCCCCATTGTGACATCACAATGCAGTTTACCCCATTGTGACATCACAATGCCCTTTCCCCCATTGTGACATCACAATGCCGTTTTCCCTACTGTGACATCACAATGCCCTTACCCCATTGTGACATCACAATGCCATTTCCCCCATTGTGACATCACAATGCCGTTTCCCCCATTGTGACATCAGAATGCAGTTTACCCCATTGTGACATCACAATGCCCTTTCCCCCATTGTGACATCACAATGCCGTTTCCCTATTGTGACATCACAATGCCATTTCCTCCATTGTGACATCACAATGCCCTTTCCCCATTGTGACATCACAATGCCCTTTTCCCCATTGTGACATCACAATGCCATTTACCCCAGTGTGACATCACAATGCCATTTCCCCCACTGTGACATCACAATGCCGTTTTCCCTATTGTGACATCACAATGCCCTTTCCCCCATTGTGACATCACAATGCCATTTCCCCCATTGTGACATCACAATGCCGTTTCCCCCATTGTGACATCACAATGCAGTTTACCCCATTGTGACATCACAATGCCCTTTCCCCCATTGTGACATCACAATGCCGTTTTCCCTACTGTGACATCACAATGCCCTTACCCCATTGTGACATCACAATGCCCTTTCCCCCATTGTGACATCACAATGCCGTTTTCCCTATTGTGACATCACAATGCCATTTCCTCCATTGTGACATCACAATGCCCTTTCCCCATTGTGATATCACAATGCCGTTTCCCCCATTGTGACATCACAATGCTGTTATTCCCATTGTGACATCACAATTCCATTTCCCCCATTGTGACATTACAATGCCGTTTTCCCCATTGTGACATCACAATGCCCTTTCCCCCATTGTGACATCACAATGCCGTTTCCACATTGTGACATCACAATGCACTTTCCCCCATTGTGACATCACAATTCCATTTCCCCCATTGTGACATTACAATGCAGTTTTCCCCATTGTGACATCGCAATGCCCTTTCCCCCATTGTGACATCACAATGCCGTTTTCCACATTGTGACATCACAATGCACTTTCCCCCATTGTGACATCACAATGCCATTTCCCCCATTGTGACATTACAATGCCGTTTTCCCTATTGTGACATCACAATGCTCTTTCCCCCATTGTGACATCACAATGCCATTTCACCCATTGTGACATCACAATGCCATTTCCCCCATTGTGACATCACAATGCCATTTCCCCCATTGTGATATCACAATGCCATTTCCCCCATTGTGACATCACAATGCCATTTCCCCCATTGTGACATCACAATGCCGTGTTCTGCATTGTGACATCACAATGCCCTTTCCCCCATTCTGACATCACAATGCAGTTTTCCCCATTGTGACATCGCAATGCCCTTTCCCCCATTGTGACATCACAATGCCATTTTCCCCATTGTGACATCACAATGCCCTTTCCCCCATTGTGACATCACAATGCCATTTCCCCCATTGTGACATCACAATGCCATTTCCCCCATTGTGACATCACAATGCCGTTTTCCCTATTGTGACATCACAATGCCCTTTCCCCCATTGTGACATCACAATGCCATTTCCCCCATTGTGACATCACAATGCCATTTCCCCCATTGTGACATCACAATGCCATTTCCCCCATTGTGACATCACAATGCAGTTTACCCCATTGTGACATCACAATGCCCTTTTCCCCATTGTGACATCACAATGCCGTTTTCCCTATTGTGACATCACAATGCAATTTCATCCATTGTGACATCACAATGCCCTTTCCACATTGTGACATCACAATGCCATTTCCCCCATTGTGACATCACAATGCAGTTTACCCCATTGTGACATCACAATGCCATTTCCCCCATTGTGACATCACAATCCCATTTCCCCCATTGTGACATCACAATGCCGTTTTCTGCATTGTGACATCACAATGCCCTTTCCCCCATTCTGACATCACAATGCAGTTTTCCCCATTGTGACATCGCAATGCCCTTTCCCCCATTGTGACATCACAATTGCGTTTTCCCCATTGTGACACCACAATGCCCTTTCCCCCATTGTGACATCACAATGCCATTTCCCCCATTGTGACATCACAATGCCGTTTTCCCTCTTGTGACATCACAATGCCCTTTCCCCCATTGTGACATCACAATGCCCTTTCCCCCATTGTGACATCACAATGCCATTTCCCCCATTGTGACATCACAATTCCATTTCCCCCATTGTGACATCACAATGCAGTTTACCCCATTGTGACATCACAATGCCCTTTTCCCCATTGTGACATCACAATGCCGTTTTCCCTATTGTGACATCACAATGCCCTTTCCACATTGTGACATCACAATGCCATTTCCCCCATTGTGACATCACAATGCAGTTTACCCCGTTGTGACATCACAATGCCCTTTCCACCATTGTGACATCACAATGCCGTTTTCCCCATTGGGACATCACAATGCTGTTTCCCCCATTGTGACATCACAATCCCATTTCCACCATTGTGACATCACAATGCCGTTTTCTGCATTGTGACATCACAATGCCCTTTCCCCCATTGTGACATCACAATGCAGTTTTCCCCATTGTGACATCACAATGCCCTTTCCCCCATTGTGACATCACAATGCCCTTTCCCCCATTGTGACATCACAATGCAGTTTCCCCCATTGTGACATCACAATGCCCTTTCCCCCATTGTGACATCACAATGCCGTTTTTCCCATTGTGACATCACAATGCCCTTTCCCCCATTGTGACATCACAATGCCATTCCCCCCATTGTGACATCACAATGCCGTTTTCCCTATTGTGACATCACAATGCCCTTTCCTTTATTGTGAGATCACAATGCCCTTTCCACATTGTGACATCACAATGCCATTTCCCCCATTGTGACATCACAATGCCCTTTCCCCATTGTGACATCACAATGCCCTTTCCCCCATTGTGACATCACAATGCCGTTTTCCCCATTGGGACATCACAATGCCGTTTCCCCCATTGTGACATCACAATGCCCTTTCCACCATTGTGACATCACAATGCAGTTTTCCCCATTGTGACATCACAATGCAGTTTTCCCCATTGTGACATCACAATGCAGTTTTCCCCATTGTGACATCACAATGCCATTTCCCCCATTGTGACATAACAATGCCATTTCCCCCATTGTGACATCACAATGCCATTTCCCCCATTGTGACATCACAATGCCGTTTTCTGCATTGTGACATCACAATGCCCTTTCCCCCATTCTGACATCACAATGCAGTTTTCCCCATTGTGACATCGCAATGCCATTTCCCCCATTGTGACATCACAATTGCGTTTTCCCCATTGTGACATCACAATGCCCTTTCCCCCATTGTGACATCACAATGCCATTTCCCCCATTGTGACATCACAATGCCGTTTTCCCTCTTGTGACATCACAATGCCCTTTCCCCCATTGTGACATCACAATGCCCTTTCCCCCATTGTGACATCACAATGCCATTTCCCCCATTGTGACATCACAATTCCATTTCCCCCATTGTGACATCACAATGCAGTTTACCCCATTGTGACATCACAATGCCCTTTTCCCCACTGTGACATCACAATGCCGTTTTCCCTATTGTGACATCACAATGCCCTTTCCCCCATTGTGACATCACAATGCCATTTCCCCCATTGTGACATCACAATGCCGTTTCCCCCATTGTGACATCACAATGCCATTTCCCCCATTGTGACATCAGAATGCAGTTTACCCCATTGTGACATCACAATGCCCTTTCCCCCATTGTGACATCACAATGCCGTTTCCCGCATTGTGACATCACAATGCCATTTCCCCCATTGTGACATCACAATGCAGTTAACCACATTGTGACATCACAATGCCCTTTCCCCCATTGTGACATCACAATGCTGTTTTCCCTATTGTGACATCACAATGCCCTTTCCCCCATTGTGACATCACAATGCCTTTTCCCCCATTGTGACATCACAATGCAGTTTTCCCCATTGTGACTTCACAATGCCCTTACCCCCATTGTGACATCACAATGCCGTTTTCCGCATTGTGACATCACAATGCCCTTTCCCCCATTGTGACATCACAATGCAGTTTACCCCATTGTGACATCACAATGCCCTTTCCCCCATTGTGACATCACAATGCCATTTCCCCCATTGTGACATCACAATGCCGTTTCCCCCATTGTGACATCACAATGCCATTTCCCCCATTGTGACATCACAATGCCATTTCCCCCATTGTGACATCACAATGCCGTTTCCCCCATTGTGACATCACAATGCAGTTTACCCCATTGTGACATCACAATGCCCTTTCCCCCATTGTGACATCACAATGCCGTTTTCCCTATTGTGACATCACAATGCCATTTCCTCCATTGTGACATCACAATGCCCTTTCCCCATTGTGATATCACAATGCCGTTTCCCCCATTGTGACATCACAATGCTGTTTTTCCCATTGTGACATCACAATTCCATTTCCCCTATTGTGACATTACAATGCCGTTTTCCCCATTGTGACATCACAATGCCCTTTCCCCCATTGTGACATCACAATGCAGTTTTCCCCATTGTGACATCGCAATGCCCTTTCCCCCATTGTGACATCACAATGCCGTTTTCCACATTGTGACATCGCAATGCCCTTTCCCCCATTGTGACATCACAATGCCATTTCCCCCATTGTGACATTACAATGCCGTTTTCCCTATTGTGACATCACAATGCTCTTTCCCCCATTGTGACATCACAATGCCCTTTCCCCCATTGTGACATCACAATGCCATTTCCCGTGACATCACAATGCCATTTCCCCCATTGTTGACATCACAATGCCGTTTTCCCCATTGTGACATCACAATGCCCTTTTCCCCATTGTGACATCACAATGCCATTTCCCCCAGTGTGACATCACAATGCCATTTCCCCCATTGTGACATCAGAATGCCGTTTTCCCTATTGTGACATCACAATGCCCTTTTCCCCATTGTGACATCACAATGCCATTTCCCCCAGTGTGACATCACAATGCCGTTTCCCCCATTGTGACATCACAATGCCGTTTTCCCTATTGTGACATCACAATGCCCTTTCCCCCATTGTGGCATCACAATGCCATTTCCGCCATTGTAACATCACAATGCCGTTTCCCCCATTGTGACATCACAATGCAGTTTACCCCATTGTGACATCACAATGCCCTTTCCCCCATTGTGACATCACAATGCCGTTTCCCCCATTGTGACATCACAATGCAGTTTACCCCATTGTGACATCACAATGCCCTTTCCCCCATTGTGACATCACAATGCCGTTTTCCCTACTGTGACATCACAATGCCCTTACCCCATTGTGACATCACAATGCCATTTCCCCCATTGTGACATCACAATGCTGTTTCCCCCATTGTGACATCAGAATGCAGTTTACCCCATTGTGACATCACAATGCCCTTTCCCCCATTGTGACATCACAATGCCGTTTCCCTATTGTGACATCACAATGCCATTTCCTCCATTGTGACATCACAATGCCCTTTCCCCATTGTGACATCACAATGCCCTTTTCCCCATTGTGACATCACAATGCCATTTACCCCAGTGTGACATCACAATGCCGTTTCCCGCATTGTGACATCACAATGCCCTTTCCCCCATTGTGACATCACAATGCCGTTTTCCCTACTGTGACATCACAATGCCCTTACCCCATTGTGACATCACAATGCCATTTCCCCCATTGTGACATCACAATGCTGTTTCCCCCATTGTGACATCAGAATGCAGTTTACCCCATTGTGACATCACAATGCCCTTTCCCCCATTGTGACATCACAATGCCGTTTCCCCCATTGTGACATCACAATGCCATTTCCCCCATTGTGACATCACAATGCCGTTTCCCCCATTGTGACATCAGAATGCAGTTTCCCCCATTGTGACATCACAATGCCCTTTCCCCCATTGTGACATCACAATTCCGTTTCCCGCATTGTGACATCACAATGCCATTTCCCCCATTGTGACATCACAATGCAGTTAACCACATTGTGACATCACAATGCCGTTTCCCCCATTGTGACATCACAATGCAGTTTACCCCATTGTGACATCACAATGCCCTTTCCCCCATTGTGACATCACAATGCCGTTTTCCCTATTGTGACATCACAATGCCATTTCCTCCATTGTGACATCACAATGCCCTTTCCCCATTGTGATATCACAATGCCGTTTCCCCCATTGTGACATCACAATGCTGTTTTTCCCATTGTGACATCACAATTCCATTTCCCCTATTGTGACATTACAATGCCGTTTTCCCCATTGTGACATCACAATGCCCTTTCCCCCATTGTGACATCACAATGCAGTTTTCCCCATTGTGACATCGCAATGCCCTTTCCCCCATTGTGACATCACAATGCCGTTTTCCACATTGTGACATCGCAATGCCCTTTCCCCCATTGTGACATCACAATGCCATTTCCCCCATTGTGACATTACAATGCCGTTTTCCCTATTGTGACATCACAATGCTCTTTCCCCCATTGTGACATCACAATGCCCTTTCCCCCATTGTGACATCACAATGCCATTTCCCGTGACATCACAATGCCATTTCCCCCATTGTTGACATCACAATGCCGTTTTCCCCATTGTGACATCACAATGCCCTTTTCCCCATTGTGACATCACAATGCCATTTCCCCCAGTGTGACATCACAATGCCATTTCCCCCATTGTGACATCAGAATGCCGTTTTCCCTATTGTGACATCACAATGCCCTTTTCCCCATTGTGACATCACAATGCCATTTCCCCCAGTGTGACATCACAATGCCGTTTCCCCCATTGTGACATCACAATGCCGTTTTCCCTATTGTGACATCACAATGCCCTTTCCCCCATTGTGGCATCACAATGCCATTTCCGCCATTGTAACATCACAATGCCGTTTCCCCCATTGTGACATCACAATGCAGTTTACCCCATTGTGACATCACAATGCCCTTTCCCCCATTGTGACATCACAATGCCGTTTCCCCCATTGTGACATCACAATGCAGTTTACCCCATTGTGACATCACAATGCCCTTTCCCCCATTGTGACATCACAATGCCGTTTTCCCTACTGTGACATCACAATGCCCTTACCCCATTGTGACATCACAATGCCATTTCCCCCATTGTGACATCACAATGCTGTTTCCCCCATTGTGACATCAGAATGCAGTTTACCCCATTGTGACATCACAATGCCCTTTCCCCCATTGTGACATCACAATGCCGTTTCCCTATTGTGACATCACAATGCCATTTCCTCCATTGTGACATCACAATGCCCTTTCCCCATTGTGACATCACAATGCCCTTTTCCCCATTGTGACATCACAATGCCATTTACCCCAGTGTGACATCACAATGCCGTTTCCCGCATTGTGACATCACAATGCCCTTTCCCCCATTGTGACATCACAATGCCGTTTTCCCTACTGTGACATCACAATGCCCTTACCCCATTGTGACATCACAATGCCATTTCCCCCATTGTGACATCACAATGCTGTTTCCCCCATTGTGACATCAGAATGCAGTTTACCCCATTGTGACATCACAATGCCCTTTCCCCCATTGTGACATCACAATGCCGTTTCCCCCATTGTGACATCACAATGCCATTTCCCCCATTGTGACATCACAATGCCGTTTCCCCCATTGTGACATCAGAATGCAGTTTCCCCCATTGTGACATCACAATGCCCTTTCCCCCATTGTGACATCACAATGCCGTTTCCCGCATTGTGACATCACAATGCCATTTCCCCCATTGTGACATCACAATGCAGTTAACCACATTGTGACATCACAATGCCCTTTCCCCCATTGTGACATCACAATGCCTTTTCCTCCATTGTGACATCACAATGCAGTTTTCCCCATTGTGACTTCACAATGCCCTTTCCCCCATTGTGACATCACAATGCCGTTTTCCGCATTGTGACATCACAATGCCCTTTCCCCCATTGTGACATCACAATGCAGTTTACCCCATTGTGACATCACAATGCCCTTTCCCCCATTGTGACATCACAATGCCATTTCCCCCATTGTGACATCACAATGCCGTTTCCCCCATTGTGACATCACAATGCCATTTCCCCCATTGTGACATCACAATGCCATTTCCCCCATTGTGACATCACAATGCCATTTCCCCCATTGTGACATCACAATGCCGTTTCCCCCATTGTGACATCACAATGCAGTTTACCCCATTGTGACATCACAATGCCCTTTCCCCCATTGTGACATCACAATGCCGTTTTCCCTATTGTGACATCACAATGCCATTTCCTCCATTGTGACATCACAATGCCCTTTCCCCATTGTGATATCACAATGCCGTTTCCCCCATTGTGACATCACAATGCTGTTTTTCCCATTGTGACATCACAATTCCATTTCCCCCATTGTGACATTACAATGCCGTTTTCCCCATTGTGACATCACAATGCCGTTTTCCCCATTGTGACATCACAATGCCATTCCCCCCATTGTGACATCACAATGCCGTTTTCCCCATTGTGACATCACAATGCCCTTTCCCCCATTGTGACATCACAATGCAGTTTTCCCCATTGTGACATCACAATGCCCTTTCCCCCATTGTGACATCACAATGCCGTTTTCCCCATTGTGACATCACAATGCCCTTTCCCCCATTGTGACATCACAATGCCATTCCCCCCATTGTGACATCACAATGCCCTTTCCCCCATTGTGACATCACAATGCCATTTCCCCCATTGTGACATCACAATGCCGTTTTCCCCATTGTGACATCACAATGCCATTTTCCCCATTGTGACTTCACAATGCCATTTCCCCCATTGTGACATCACAATGCCATTTCCCCCATTGTGACATCACAATGCCGTTTCCCCCATTGTGACATCACAATGCAGTTTACCCCATTGTGACATCACAATGCCCTTTCCCCCATTGTGACATCACAATGCCGTTTTCCCTATTGTGACATCACAATGCCATTTCCTCCATTGTGACATCACAATGCCCTTTCCCCATTGTGATATCACAATGCCGTTTCCCCCATTGTGACATCACAATGCTGTTTTTCCCATTGTGACATCACAATTCCATTTCCCCCATTGTGACATTACAATGCCGTTTTCCCCATTGTGACATCACAATGCCCTTTCCCCCATTGTGACATCACAATGCCGTTTCCACATTGTGACATCACAATGCACTTTCCCCCATTGTGACATCACAATTCCATTTCCCCCATTGTGACATTACAATGCAGTTTTCCCCATTGTGACATCGCAATGCCCTTTCCCCCACTGTGACATCACAATGCCGTTTTCCACATTGTGACATCACAATGCACTTTCCCCCATTGTGACATCACAATGCCATTTCCCCCATTGTGACATTACAATGCCGTTTTCCCTATTGTGACATCACAATGCTCTTTCCCCCATTGTGACATCACAATGCCATTTCACCCATTGTGACATCACAATGCCATTTCCCCCATTGTGACATCACAATGCCATTTCCCCCATTGTGATATCACAATGCCATTTCCCCCATTGTGACATCACAATGCCATTTCCCCCATTGTGACATCACAATGCCGTGTTCTGCATTGTGACATCACAATGCCCTTTCCCCCATTCTGACATCACAATGCAGTTTTCCCCATTGTGACATCGCAATGCCCTTTCCCCCATTGTGACATCACAATGCCATTTTCCCCATTGTGACATCACAATGCCCTTTCCCCCATTGTGACATCACAATGCCATTTCCCCCATTGTGACATCACAATGCCATTTCCCCCATTGTGACATCACAATGCCGTTTTCCCTATTGTGACATCACAATGCCCTTTCCCCCATTGTGACATCACAATGCCATTTCCCCCATTGTGACATCACAATGCCATTTCCCCCATTGTGACATCACAATGCCATTTCCCCCATTGTGACATCACAATGCAGTTTACCCCATTGTGACATCACAATGCCCTTTTCCCCCTTTGTGACATCACAATGCCGTTTTCCCTATTGTGACATCACAATGCAATTTCATCCATTGTGACATCACAATGCCCTTTCCACATTGTGACATCACAATGCCATTTCCCCCATTGTGACATCACAATGCAGTTTACCCCATTGTGACATCACAATGCCATTTCCCCCATTGTGACATCACAATCCCATTTCCCCCATTGTGACATCACAATGCCGTTTTCCGCATTGTGACATCACAATGCCGTTTCCCCCATTGTGACATCACAATGCAGTTTACCCCATTGTGACATCGCAATGCCCTTTCCCCCATTGTGACATCACAATGCCGTTTTCCCTACTGTGACATCACAATGCCCTTACCCCATTGTGACATCACAATGCCATTTCCCCCATTGTGACATCACAATGCCGTTTCCCCCATTGTGACATCAGAATGCAGTTTACCCCATTGTGACATCACAGTGCCCTTTCCCCCATTGTGACATCACAATGCCGTTTCCCTATTGTGACATCACAATGCCATTTCCTCCATTGTGACATCACAATGCCCTTTCCCCATTGTGACATCACAATGCCCTTTTCCCCATTGTGACATCACAATGCCATTTACCCCAGTGTGACATCACAATGCCATTTCCCCCACTGTGACATCACAATGCCCTTTTCCCCATTGTGACATCACAATGCCATTTACCCCAGTGTGACATCACAATGCCATTTCCCCCATTGTGACATCACAATGCCGTTTCTCCAATTGTGACATCACAATGCAGTTTACCCCATTGTGACATCACAATGCCCTTTCCCCCATTGTGACATCACAATGCCGTTTACCCTATTGTGACATCACAATGCTGTTTTTCCCATTGTGACATCACAATTCCATTTCCCCCATTGTGACATCACAATGCAGTTTTCCCCATTGTGACATCACAATGCCCTTTCCCCCATTGTGACATCACAATGTCCTTTCCCCCATTGTGACATCACAATGCCATTTCCCCCATTGTGACATCACAATGCCGTTTCCCCCATTGTGACATCACAATGCCATTTCCTCCATTGTGACATCACAATGCCCTTTCCCCATTGTGATATCACAATGCCGTTTCCCCCATTGTGACATCACAATGCTGTTTTTCCCATTGTGACATCACAATTCCATTTCCCCCATTGTGACATTACAATGCCGTTTTCCCCATTGTGACATCACAATGCCGTTTCCCCCATTGTGACATCACAATGCCATTGCCCCCATTGTGACATCACAATGCCGTTTCCCCCATTGTGACATCACAATGCAGTTTTCCCCATTGTGACATCGCAATGCCCTTTCCCCCATTGTGACATCACAATGCCGTTTTCCCCATTGTGACATCACAATGCCATTTCCCCCATTGTGACATCACAATGCCATTTCCCCCATTGTGACATCACAATGCAGTTTACCCCATTGTGACATCACAATGCCCTTTCCCCCATTGTGACATCACAATGCCGTTTCCCCCATTGTGACATTACAATGCCGTTTTCCCCATTGTGACATCACAATGCCATTTCCCCCATTGTGACATCACAATGCCATTTCCCCCATTGTGACATCAAAATGCCATTTCCCCCATTGTGACATCACAATGCCATTTCCCCCATTGTGACATCACAATGCAGTTTATCACATTGTGACATCACAATGCCCTTTCCCCCATTGTGACATCACAATGCCGTTTTCCGTATTGTGACATCACAATGCCATTTCCTCCATTGTGACATCACAATGCCCTTTCCCCATTGTGACATCACAATGCCCTTTCACCCATTGTGACATCACAATGCCTTTTCCCCCATTGTGACATCACAATGCAGTTTTCCCCATTGTGACATCACAATGCCCTTTCCCCCATTGTGACATCACAATGCTGTTTTCCGCATTGTGACATCACAATGCCCTTTCCCCCATTGTGACATCACAATGCCATTTCCCACATTGTGACATCACAATGCCTTTTCCCCCATTGTGACATCACAATGCACTTTTCCCCATTGTGACATCACAATGCGCTTTCCCCCATTGTGACATCACAATGCCCTTTCCCCCATTGTGACATCACAATGCCCTTTCCCCCATTGTGACATCAAAATGCCATTTCCCCCATTGTGACATCACAATGCCATTTCCCCCATTGTGACATCACAATGCAGTTTACCACATTGTGACATCACAATGCCCTTTCCCCCATTGTGACATCACAATGCCGTTTTCCCTATTGTGACATCACAATGCCATTTCCTCCATTGTGACATCACAATGCCCTTTCCCCATTGTGACATCACAATGCCATTTCCCCCATTGTGACATCACAATGCCATTTCCCCCATTGTGACATCACAATGCAGTTAACCATATTGTGACATCACAATGCCCTTTCCCCCATTGTGACATCACAATGCCGTTTTCCCTATTGTGACATCACAATGCCATTTCCTCCATTGTGACATCACAATGCCCTTTCCCCATTGTGACATCACAATGCCCTTTCACCCATTGTGACATCACAATGCCTTTTCCCCCATTGTGACATCACAATGCAGTTTTCCCCATTGTGACATCACAATGCCCTTTCCCACATTGTGACATCACAATGCCGTTTTCCGCAATGTGACATCACAATGCCCTTTCCCCCATTGTGACATCACAATGCCATTTCCCACATTGTGACATCACAATGCCTTTCCCCCATTGTGACATCACAATGCAGTTTTTACCATTGTGACATCACAATGCCCTTTCCCCCATTGTGACATCACAATGCCGTTTTCCGCATTGTGACATCACAATGCCCTTTCCCCCATTGTGACATCACAATGCAGTTTTCCCCATTGTGACATCACAATGCGCTTTCCCCCATTGTGACATCACAATGCCCTTTCCCCCATTGTGACATCACAATGCCATTTCCCCCATTGTGACATCACAATGCCGTTTCCCCCATTGTGACATCACAATGCCATTTCCCCCATTGTGACATCACAATGCCGTTTCCCCCATTGTGACATCACAATGCTGTTTCCCCCATTGTGACATCACAATGCCGTTTCCCCCATTGTGACATCACAATGCCGTTTCCCCCATTGTGACATCACAATGCCGTTTCCCCCATTGTGACATCACAATGCCGTTTTCCCCATTGTGACATCACAATGCCCTTTCCACCATTGTGACATCACAATGCAGTTTTCCCCATTGTGACATCACAATGCCCTTTCCCCCATTGTGACATCACAATGCCGTTTTCCGCATTGTGACATCACAATGCCCTTTCCCCCATTGTGACATCACAATGCACTTTCCCCCATTGTGACATCACAATGCACTTTCCCCCATTGTGACATCACAATGCCGTTTTCCGCATTGTGACATCACAATGCCCTCTCCCCCATTGTGACATCACAATGCAGTTTTCCCCATTGTGACATCACAATGCGCTTTCCCCCATTGTGACATCACAATGCCCTTTCCCCCATTGTGACATCACAATGCCATTTCCCCCATTGTGACATCACAATGCCGTTTTCCCCATTGTGACATCACAATGCCCTTTTCCCCATTGTGACATCACAATGCCATTTCCCCCAGTGTGACATCACAATGCCATTTCCCCCATTGTGACATCACAATGCCATTTCCCCCATTGTGACATCACAATGCAGTTTACCCCATTGTGACATCACAATGCCCTTTCCCCCATTTTGACATCACAATGCCGTTTTCCCCATTGGGACATCACAATGCCGTTTCCCCCATTGTGACATCACAATGCCCTTTCCCCCATTGTGACATCACAATGCCCTTTCCCCCATTGTGACATCACAATTCCATTTCCCCCATTGTGACATTACAATGCCGTTTTCCCCATTGTGACATCACAATGCCGTTTCCCCCATTGTGACATCACAATGCCATTGCCCCCATTGTGACATCACAATGCCGTTTCCCCCATTGTGACATCACAATGCAGTTTTCCCCATTGTGACATCGCAATGCCCTTTCCCCCATTGTGACATCACAATGCCGTTTTCCCCATTGTGACATCACAATGCCATTTCCCCCATTGTGACATCACAATGCCATTTCCCCCATTGTGACATCACAATGCAGTTTACCCCATTGTGACATCACAATGCCCTTTCCCCCATTGTGACATCACAATGCCGTTTCCCCCATTGTGACATTACAATGCCGTTTTCCCCATTGTGACATCACAATGCCATTTCCCCCATTGTGACATCACAATGCCATTTCCCCCATTGTGACATCAAAATGCCATTTCCCCCATTGTGACATCACAATGCCATTTCCCCCATTGTGACATCACAATGCAGTTTATCACATTGTGACATCACAATGCCCTTTCCCCCATTGTGACATCACAATGCCGTTTTCCGTATTGTGACATCACAATGCCATTTCCTCCATTGTGACATCACAATGCCCTTTCCCCATTGTGACATCACAATGCCCTTTCACCCATTGTGACATCACAATGCCTTTTCCCCCATTGTGACATCACAATGCAGTTTTCCCCATTGTGACATCACAATGCCCTTTCCCCCATTGTGACATCACAATGCTGTTTTCCGCATTGTGACATCACAATGCCCTTTCCCCCATTGTGACATCACAATGCCATTTCCCACATTGTGACATCACAATGCCTTTTCCCCCATTGTGACATCACAATGCACTTTTCCCCATTGTGACATCACAATGCGCTTTCCCCCATTGTGACATCACAATGCCCTTTCCCCCATTGTGACATCACAATGCCCTTTCCCCCATTGTGACATCAAAATGCCATTTCCCCCATTGTGACATCACAATGCCATTTCCCCCATTGTGACATCACAATGCAGTTTACCACATTGTGACATCACAATGCCCTTTCCCCCATTGTGACATCACAATGCCGTTTTCCCTATTGTGACATCACAATGCCATTTCCTCCATTGTGACATCACAATGCCCTTTCCCCATTGTGACATCACAATGCCATTTCCCCCATTGTGACATCACAATGCCATTTCCCCCATTGTGACATCACAATGCAGTTAACCATATTGTGACATCACAATGCCCTTTCCCCCATTGTGACATCACAATGCCGTTTTCCCTATTGTGACATCACAATGCCATTTCCTCCATTGTGACATCACAATGCCCTTTCCCCATTGTGACATCACAATGCCCTTTCACCCATTGTGACATCACAATGCCTTTTCCCCCATTGTGACATCACAATGCAGTTTTCCCCATTGTGACATCACAATGCCCTTTCCCACATTGTGACATCACAATGCCGTTTTCCGCAATGTGACATCACAATGCCCTTTCCCCCATTGTGACATCACAATGCCATTTCCCACATTGTGACATCACAATGCCTTTCCCCCATTGTGGCATCACAATGCAGTTTTTACCATTGTGACATCACAATGCCCTTTCCCCCATTGTGACATCACAATGCCGTTTTCCGCATTGTGACATCACAATGCCCTTTCCCCCATTGTGACATCACAATGCAGTTTTCCCCATTGTGACATCACAATGCGCTTTCCCCCATTGTGACATCACAATGCCCTTTCCCCCATTGTGACATCACAATGCCATTTCCCCCATTGTGACATCACAATGCCGTTTCCCCCATTGTGACATCACAATGCCATTTCCCCCATTGTGACATCACAATGCCGTTTCCCCCATTGTGACATCACAATGCTGTTTCCCCCATTGTGACATCACAATGCCGTTTCCCCCATTGTGACATCACAATGCCGTTTCCCCCATTGTGACATCACAATGCCGTTTCCCCCATTGTGACATCACAATGCCGTTTTCCCCATTGTGACATCACAATGCCCTTTCCACCATTGTGACATCACAATGCAGTTTTCCCCATTGTGACATCACAATGCCCTTTCCCCCATTGTGACATCACAATGCCGTTTTCCGCATTGTGACATCACAATGCCCTTTCCCCCATTGTGACATCACAATGCACTTTCCCCCATTGTGACATCACAATGCACTTTCCCCCATTGTGACATCACAATGCCGTTTTCCGCATTGTGACATCACAATGCCCTCTCCCCCATTGTGACATCACAATGCAGTTTTCCCCATTGTGACATCACAATGCGCTTTCCCCCATTGTGACATCACAATGCCCTTTCCCCCATTGTGACATCACAATGCCATTTCCCCCATTGTGACATCACAATGCCGTTTTCCCCATTGTGACATCACAATGCCCTTTTCCCCATTGTGACATCACAATGCCATTTCCCCCAGTGTGACATCACAATGCCATTTCCCCCATTGTGACATCACAATGCCATTTCCCCCATTGTGACATCACAATGCAGTTTACCCCATTGTGACATCACAATGCCCTTTCCCCCATTTTGACATCACAATGCCGTTTTCCCCATTGGGACATCACAATGCCGTTTCCCCCATTGTGACATCACAATGCCCTTTCCCCCATTGTGACATCACAATGCCCTTTCCCCCATTGTGACATCACAATGCCATTTCCCCCATTGTTGACATCACAATGCCGTTTTCCCCATTGTGACATCACAATGCCCTTTTCCCCATTGTGACATCACAATGCCATTTCCCCCAGTGTGACATCACAATGCCATTTCCCCCATTGTGACATCACAATGCCATTTTCCCTATTGTGACATCACAATGCCCTTTCCCCCATTGTGACATCACAATGCCATTTCCCCCATTGTGACATCACAATGCCGTTTCCCCCATAGTGACATCACAATGCAGTTTACCCCATTGTGACATCACAATGCCCTTTCCCCCATTGTGACATCACAATGCCCTTTCCCCCATTGTGACATCACAATGCAGTTTACCCCATTGTGACATCACAATGCCGTTTTCCCTACTGTGACATCACAATGCCCTTTCCCCATTGTGACATCACAATGCCATTTCCCCCATTGTGACATCACAATGCCGTTTCCCCCATTGTGACATCAGAATGCAGTTTACTCCATTGTGACATCACAATGCCCTTTCCCCCATTGTGACATCACAATGCCGTTTCCCTATTGTGACATCACAATGCCATTTCCTCCATTGTGACATCACAATGCCCTTTCCCTATTGTGACATCACAATGCCATTTCCCGCATTGTGACATCACAATGCCATTTCCCCCATTGTGACATCACAATGCAGTTAACCACATTGTGACATCACAATGCCCTTTCCCCCATTGTGACATCACAATGCCATTTCCCCCATTGTGACATCACAATGCCGTTTCCCCCATTGTGACATCAGAATGCAGTTTCCCCCATTGTGACATCACAATGCCCTTTCCCCCATTGTGACATCACAATGCCGTTTCCCTATTGTGACATCACAATGCCATTTCCTCCATTGTGACATCACAATGCCCTTTCCCCATTGTGACATCACAATGCCATTTCCCGCATTGTGACATCACAATGTTATTTCCCCCATTGTGACATCACAATGCAGTTAACCACATTGTGACATCACAATGCCCTTTCCCCCATTGTGACATCACAATGCTGTTTTCCCTATTGTGACATCACAATGCCATTTCCCACATTGTGACATCACAATGCCTTTTCCCCCATTGTGACATCACAATGCCGTTTTGCGCATTGTGACATCACAATGCCCTTTCCCCCATTGTGACATCACAATGCCATTTCCCACATTGTGACATCACAATGCCTTTTCCCCCATTGTGACATCACAATGCAGTTTTCCCCATTGTGACATCACAATGCCCTTTCCCCCATTGTGACATCACAATGCCGTTTTCCGCATTGTGACATCACAATGCCCTTTCCCCCATTGTGACATCACAATGCAGTTTTCCCCATTGTGACATCACAATGCGCTTTCCCCCATTGTGACATCACAATGCCCTTTCCCCCATTGTGACATCACAATGCCATTTCCCCCATTGTGACATCACAATGCCGTTTCCCCCATTGTGACATCACAATGCCGTTTCCCCCATTGTGACATCACAATGCCGTTTCCCCCATTGTGACATCACAATGCTGTTTTCCCCATTGTGACATCACAATTCCATGTCGCCCATTGTGACATTACAATGCCGTTTTCCACATTGTGACATCACAATGCCCTTTCGCCCATTGTGACATCACAATGCAGTTTCCCCCATTGTGACATCACAATGCCCTTTCCCCCATTGTGACATCACAATGCCGTTTTCCCTATTGTGACATCACAATGCCATTTCCTCCATTGTGACATCACAATGCCCTTTCCCCATTGTGACATCACAATGCCATTTCCCCCATTGTGACATCACAATGCAGTTTACCCCATTGTGACATCACAATGCCCTTTCCCCCATTGTGACATCACAATGCCTTTTTCCCTATTGTGACATCACAATGCCATTTCCTCCATTGTGACATTACAATGCCCATTCCCCATTGTGACATCACAATGCCCATTCCCCATTGTGACATCACAATGCCATTTCTCACATTGTGACATCACAATGCCTTTTCCCCCATTGTGACGTCACAATGCAGTTTTCCCCATTGTGACATCACAATGCCCTTTCCACCATTGTGACATAACAATGCAGTTTTCCCCATTGTGACATCACAATGCCCTTTCCCCCATTGTGACATCACAATGCCGTTTTCCGCATTGTGACATCACAATGCCCTTTCCCCCATTGTGACATCACAATGCACTTTCCCCCATTGTGACATCACAATGCACTTTCCCCCATTGTGACATCACAATGCCCTTTCCCCCATTGTGACATCACAATGCCATTTCCCCCATTGTGACATCACAATGCCGTTTTCCCCATTGTGACATCACAATGCCCTTTTCCCCATTGTGACATCACAATGCCATTTCCCCCAGTGTGACATCACAATGCCATTTCCCCCATTGTGACATTACAATGCCATTTCCCCCATTGTGACATCACAATGCAGTTTACTCCATTGTGACATCACAATGCCCTTTCCCCCATTGTGACATCACAATGCCGTTTCCCCATTGGGACATCACAATGCCGTTTCCCCCATTGTGACATCACAATGCCCTTTCCCCCATTGTGACATCACAATGCCCTTTCCCCCATTGTGACATCACAATGCCATTTCCCCCATTGTTGACATCACAATGCCGTTTTCCCCATTGTGACATCACAATGCCCTTTTCCCCATTGTGACATCACAATGCCATTTCCCCCAGTGTGACATCACAATGCCATTTCCCCCATTGTGACATCACAATGCCGTTTTCCCTATTGTGACATCACAATGCCCTTTCCCCCATTGTGGCATCACAATGCCATTTCCGCCATTGTGACATCACAATGCCGTTTCCCCCATTGTGACATCACAATGCAGTTTACCCCATTGTGACATCACAATGCCCTTTCCCCCATTGTGACATCACAATGCCGTTTCCCCCATTGTGACATCACAATGCAGTTTACCCCATTGTGACATCACAATGCCCTTTCCCCCATTGTGACATCACAATGCCGTTTTCCCTACTGTGACATCACAATGCCCTTACCCCATTGTGACATCACAATGCCATTTCCCCCATTGTGACATCACAATGCCGTTTCCCCCATTGTGACATCAGAATGCAGTTTACCCCATTGTGACATCACAATGCCCTTTCCCCCATTGTGACATCACAATGCCGTTTCCCTATTGTGACATCACAATGCCATTTCCTCCATTGTGACATCACAATGCCCTTTCCCCATTGTGACATCACAATGCCCTTTTCCCCATTGTGACATCACAATGCCATTTACCCCAGTGTGACATCACAATGCCATTTCCCCCACTGTGACATCACAATGCCGTTTTCCCTATTGTGACATCACAATGCCCTTTCCCCCATTGTGACATCACAATGCCATTTCCCCCATTGTGACATCACAATGCCGTTTCCCCCATTGTGACATCACAATGCAGTTTACCCCATTGTGACATCACAATGCCCTTTCCCCCATTGTGACATCACAATGCCGTTTTCCCTACTGTGACATCACAATGCCCTTACCCCATTGTGACATCACAATGCCCTTTCCCCCATTGTGACATCACAATGCCGTTTTCCCTATTGTGACATCACAATGCCATTTCCTCCATTGTGACATCACAATGCCCTTTCCCCATTGTGATATCACAATGCCGTTTCCCCCATTGTGACATCACAATGCTGTTATTCCCATTGTGACATCACAATTCCATTTCCCCCATTGTGACATTACAATGCCGTTTTCCCCATTGTGACATCACAATGCCCTTTCCCCCATTGTGACATCACAATGCCGTTTCCACATTGTGACATCACAATGCACTTTCCCCCATTGTGACATCACAATTCCATTTCCCCCATTGTGACATTACAATGCAGTTTTCCCCATTGTGACATCGCAATGCCCTTTCCCCCATTGTGACATCACAATGCCGTTTCCCCCATTGTGACATCACAATGCCATTTCCCCCATTGTGACATTACAATGCCGTTTTCCCTATTGTGACATCACAATGCTCTTTCCCCCATTGTGACATCACAATGCCATTTCACCCATTGTGACATCACAATGCCATTTCCCCCATTGTGACATCACAATGCCATTTCCCCCATTGTGATATCACAATGCCATTTCCCCCATTGTGACATCACAATGCCATTTCCCCCATTGTGACATCACAATGCCGTGTTCTGCATTGTGACATCACAATGCCCTTTCCCCCATTCTGACATCACAATGCAGTTTTCCCCATTGTGACATCGCAATGCCCTTTCCCCCATTGTGACATCACAATGCCATTTTCCCCATTGTGACATCACAATGCCCTTTCCCCCATTGTGACATCACAATGCCATTTCCCCCATTGTGACATCACAATGCCATTTCCCCCATTGTGACATCACAATGCCGTTTTCCCTATTGTGACATCACAATGCCCTTTCCCCCATTGTGACATCACAATGCCATTTCCCCCATTGTGACATCACAATGCCATTTCCCCCATTGTGACATCACAATGCCATTTCCCCCATTGTGACATCACAATGCAGTTTACCCCATTGTGACATCACAATGCCCTTTTCCCCATTGTGACATCACAATGCCGTTTTCCCTATTGTGACATCACAATGCAATTTCATCCATTGTGACATCACAATGCCCTTTCCACATTGTGACATCACAATGCCATTTCCCCCATTGTGACATCACAATGCAGTTTACCCCATTGTGACATCACAATGCCATTTCCCCCATTGTGACATCACAATCCCATTTCCCCCATTGTTACATCACAATGTTGTTTTCTGCATTGTGACATCACAATGCCCTTTCCCCCATTCTGACATCACAATGCAGTTTTCCCCATTGTGACATCGCAATGCCCTTTCCCCCATTGTGACATCACAATTGCGTTTTCCCCATTGTGACACCACAATGCCCTTTCCCCCATTGTGACATCACAATGCCATTTCCCCCATTGTGACATCACAATGCCGTTTTCCCTCTTGTGACATCACAATGCCCTTTCCCCCATTGTGACATCACAATGCCCTTTCCCCCATTGTGACATCACAATGCCATTTCCCCCATTGTGACATCACAATTCCATTTCCCCCATTGTGACATCACAATGCAGTTTACCCCATTGTGACATCACAATGCCCTTTTCCCCATTGTGACATCACAATGCCGTTTTCCCTATTGTGACATCACAATGCCCTTTCCACATTGTGACATCGCAATGCCATTTCCCCCATTGTGACATCACAATGCAGTTTACCCCGTTGTGACATCACAATGCCCTTTCCACCATTGTGACATCACAATGCCGTTTTCCCCATTGGGACATCACAATGCTGTTTCCCCCATTGTGACATCACAATCCCATTTCCACCATTGTGACATCACAATGCCGTTTTCTGCATTGTGACATCACAATGCCCTTTCCCCCATTGTGACATCACAATGCAGTTTTCCCCATTGTGACATCACAATGCCCTTTCCCCCATTGTGACATCACAATGCCCTTTCCCCCATTGTGACATCACAATGCAGTTTTCCCCATTGTGACATCACAATGCCCTTTCCCCCATTGTGACATCACAATGCCGTTTTTCCCATTGTGACATCACAATGCCCTTTCCCCCATTGTGACATCACAATGCCATTCCCCCCATTGTGACATCACAATGCCGTTTTCCCTATTGTGACATCACAATGCCCTTTCCTTTATTGTGAGATCACAATGCCCTTTCCACATTGTGACATCACAATGCCATTTCCCCCATTGTGACATCACAATGCCCTTTCCCCATTGTGACATCACAATGCCCTTTCCCCCATTGTGACATCACAATGCCGTTTTCCCCATTGGGACATCACAATGCCGTTTCCCCCATTGTGACATCACAATGCCCTTTCCACCATTGTGACATCACAATGCAGTTTTCCCCATTGTGACATCACAATGCAGTTTTCCCCATTGTGACATCACAATGCAGTTTTCCCCATTGTGACATCACAATGCCATTTCCCCCATTGTGACATAACAATGCCATTTCCCCCATTGTGACATCACAATGCCATTTCCCCCATTGTGACATCACAATGCCGTTTTCTGCATTGTGACATCACAATGCCCTTTCCCCCATTCTGACATCACAATGCAGTTTTCCCCATTGTGACATCGCAATGCCATTTCCCCCATTGTGACATCACAATGCCATTTCCCCCATTGTGACATCACAATGCCGTTTTCCCTCTTGTGACATCACAATGCCCTTTCCCCCATTGTGACATCACAATGCCTTTCCCCCATTGTGACATCACAATGCCATTTCCCCCATTGTGACATCACAATTCCATTTCCCCCATTGTGACATCACAATGCAGTTTACCCCATTGTGACATCACAATGCCCTTTTCCCCACTGTGACATCACAATGCCGTTTTCCCTATTGTGACATCACAATGCCCTTTCCCCCATTGTGACATCACAATGCCATTTCCCCTATTGTGACATCACAATGCCGTTTCCCCCATTGTGACATCACAATGCAGTTTACCCCATTGTGACATCACAATGCCCTTTCCCCCATTGTGACATCACAATGCCGTTTCCCCCATTGTGACATCACAATGCCATTTCCCCCATTGTGACATCAGAATGCAGTTTACCCCAATGTGACATCACAATGCCCTTTCCCCATTGTGACATCACAATGCCGTTTCCCGCATTGTGACATCACAATGCCATTTCCCCCATTGTGACATCACAATGCAGTTAACCACATTGTGACATCACAATGCCCTTTCCCCCATTGTGACATCACAATGCTGTTTTCCCTATTGTGACATCACAATGCCCTTTCCCCCATTGTGACATCACAATGCCTTTTCCCCCATTGTGACATCACAATGCAGTTTTCCCCATTGTGACTTCACAATGCCCTTACCCCCATTGTGACATCACAATGCCGTTTTCCGCATTGTGACATCACAATGCCCTTTCCCCCATTGTGACATCACAATGCAGTTTACCCCATTGTGACATCACAATGCCCTTTCCCCCATTGTGACATCACAATGCCATTTCCCCCATTGTGACATCACAATGCCGTTTCCCCCATTGTGACATCACAATGCCATTTCCCCCATTGTGACATCACAATGCCATTTCCCCCATTGTGACATCACAATGCCATTTCCCCCATTGTGACATCACAATGCCGTTTCCCCCATTGTGACATCACAATGCAGTTTACCCCATTGTGACATCACAATGCCCTTTCCCCCATTGTGACATCACAATGCCGTTTTCCCTATTGTGACATCACAATGCCATTTCCTCCATTGTGACATCACAATGCCCTTTCCCCATTGTGATATCACAATGCCGTTTCCCCCATTGTGACATCACAATGCTGTTTTTCCCATTGTGACATCACAATTCCATTTCCCCTATTGTGACATTACAATGCCGTTTTCCCCATTGTGACATCACAATGCCCTTTCCCCCATTGTGACATCACAATGCAGTTTTCCCCATTGTGACATCGCAATGCCCTTTCCCCCATTGTGACATCACAATGCCGTTTTCCACATTGTGACATCGCAATGCCCTTTCCCCCATTGTGACATCACAATGCCATTTCCCCCATTGTGACATTACAATGCCGTTTTCCCTATTGTGACATCACAATGCTCTTTCCCCCATTGTGACATCACAATGCCCTTTCCCCCATTGTGACATCACAATGCCATTTCCCCCATTGTTGACATCACAATGCCGTTTTCCCCATTGTGACATCACAATGCCCTTTTCCCCATTGTGACATCACAATGCCATTTCCCCCAGTGTGACATCACAATGCCATTTCCCCCATTGTGACATCAGAATGCCGTTTTCCCTATTGTGACATCACAATGCCCTTTTCCCCATTGTGACATCACAATGCCATTTCCCCCATTGTGACATCACAATGCCGTTTTCCCCATTGTGACATCACAATGCCATTTTCCCCATTGTGACTTCACAATGCAATTTCCCCCATTGTGACATCACAATGCCATTTCCCCCATTGTGACATCACAATGCCGTTTCCCCCATTGTGACATCACAATGCAGTTTACCCCATTGTGACATCACAATGCCCTTTCCCCCATTGTGACATCACAATGCCGTTTCCCCCATTGTGACATCACAATGCAGTTTACCCCATTGTGACATCACAATGCCCTTTCCCCCATTGTGACATCACAATGCCGTTTTCCCTACTGTGACATCACAATGCCCTTACCCCATTGTGACATCACAATGCCATTTCCCCCATTGTGACATCACAATGCTGTTTCCCCCATTGTGACATCAGAATGCAGTTTACCCCATTGTGACATCACAATGCCCTTTCCCCCATTGTGACATCACAATGCCGTTTCCCTATTGTGACATCACAATGCCATTTCCTCCATTGTGACATCACAATGCCCTTTCCCCATTGTGACATCACAATGCCCTTTTCCCCATTGTGACATCACAATGCCATTTACCCCAGTGTGACATCACAATGCCATTTCCCCCACTGTGACATCACAATGCCGTTTTCCCTATTGTGACATCACAATGCCCTTTCCCCCATTGTGACATCACAATGCCATTTCCCCCATTGTGACATCACAATGCCGTTTCCCCCATTGTGACATCACAATGCAGTTTACCCCATTGTGACATCACAATGCCCTTTCCCCCATTGTGACATCACAATGCCGTTTCCCGCATTGTGACATCACAATGCCATTTCCCCCATTGTGACATCACAATGCAGTTAACCACATTGTGACATCACAATGCCCTTTCCCCCATTGTGACATCACAATGCTGTTTTCCCTATTGTGACATCACAATGCCCTTTCCCCCATTGTGACATCACAATGCCTTTTCCTCCATTGTGACATCACAATGCAGTTTTCCCCATTGTGACTTCACAATGCCCTTTCCCCCATTGTGACATCACAATGCCGTTTTCCGCATTGTGACATCACAATGCCCTTTCCCCCATTGTGACATCACAATGCAGTTTACCCCATTGTGACATCACAATGCCCTTTCCCCCATTGTGACATCACAATGCCATTTCCCCCATTGTGACATCACAATGCCGTTTCCCCCATTGTGACATCACAATGCCATTTCCCCCATTGTGACATCACAATGCCATTTCCCCCATTGTGACATCACAATGCCATTTCCCCCATTGTGACATCACAATGCCGTTTCCCCCATTGTGACATCACAATGCAGTTTACCCCATTGTGACATCACAATGCCCTTTCCCCCATTGTGACATCACAATGCCGTTTTCCCTATTGTGACATCACAATGCCATTTCCTCCATTGTGACATCACAATGCCCTTTCCCCATTGTGATATCACAATGCCGTTTCCCCCATTGTGACATCACAATGCTGTTTTTCCCATTGTGACATCACAATTCCATTTCCCCCATTGTGACATTACAATGCCGTTTTCCCCATTGTGACATCACAATGCCGTTTTCCCCATTGTGACATCACAATGCCATTCCCCCCATTGTGACATCACAATGCCGTTTTCCCCATTGTGACATCACAATGCCCTTTCCCCCATTGTGACATCACAATGCAGTTTTCCCCATTGTGACATCACAATGCCCTTTCCCCCATTGTGACATCACAATGCCGTTTTCCCCATTGTGACATCACAATGCCCTTTCCCCCATTGTGACATCACAATGCCATTCCCCCCATTGTGACATCACAATGCCCTTTCCCCCATTGTGACATCACAATGCCATTTCCCCCATTGTGACATCACAATGCCGTTTTCCCCATTGGGACATCACAATGCTGTTTCCCCCATTGTGACATCACAATCCCATTTCCACCATTGTGACATCACAATGCCGTTTTCTGCATTGTGACATCACAATGCCCTTTCCCCCATTGTGACATCACAATGCAGTTTTCCCCATTGTGACATCACAATGCCCTTTCCCCCATTGTGACATCACAATGCCCTTTCCCCCATTGTGACATCACAATGCAGTTTTCCCCATTGTGACATCACAATGCCCTTTCCCCCATTGTGACATCACAATGCCGTTTTTCCCATTGTGACATCACAATGCCCTTTCCCCCATTGTGACATCACAATGCCATTCCCCCCATTGTGACATCACAATGCCGTTTTCCCTATTGTGACATCACAATGCCCTTTCCTTTATTGTGAGATCACAATGCCCTTTCCACATTGTGACATCACAATGCCATTTCCCCCATTGTGACATCACAATGCCCTTTCCCCATTGTGACATCACAATGCCCTTTCCCCCATTGTGACATCACAATGCCGTTTTCCCCATTGGGACATCACAATGCCGTTTCCCCCATTGTGACATCACAATGCCCTTTCCACCATTGTGACATCACAATGCAGTTTTCCCCATTGTGACATCACAATGCAGTTTTCCCCATTGTGACATCACAATGCAGTTTTCCCCATTGTGACATCACAATGCCATTTCCCCCATTGTGACATAACAATGCCATTTCCCCCATTGTGACATCACAATGCCATTTCCCCCATTGTGACATCACAATGCCGTTTTCTGCATTGTGACATCACAATGCCCTTTCCCCCATTCTGACATCACAATGCAGTTTTCCCCATTGTGACATCGCAATGCCATTTCCCCCATTGTGACATCACAATGCCATTTCCCCCATTGTGACATCACAATGCCGTTTTCCCTCTTGTGACATCACAATGCCCTTTCCCCCATTGTGACATCACAATGCCTTTCCCCCATTGTGACATCACAATGCCATTTCCCCCATTGTGACATCACAATTCCATTTCCCCCATTGTGACATCACAATGCAGTTTACCCCATTGTGACATCACAATGCCCTTTTCCCCACTGTGACATCACAATGCCGTTTTCCCTATTGTGACATCACAATGCCCTTTCCCCCATTGTGACATCACAATGCCATTTCCCCCATTGTGACATCACAATGCCGTTTCCCCCATTGTGACATCACAATGCAGTTTACCCCATTGTGACATCACAATGCCCTTTCCCCCATTGTGACATCACAATGCCGTTTCCCCCATTGTGACATCACAATGCCATTTCCCCCATTGTGACATCAGAATGCAGTTTACCCCAATGTGACATCACAATGCCCTTTCCCCATTGTGACATCACAATGCCGTTTCCCGCATTGTGACATCACAATGCCATTTCCCCCATTGTGACATCACAATGCAGTTAACCACATTGTGACATCACAATGCCCTTTCCCCCATTGTGACATCACAATGCTGTTTTCCCTATTGTGACATCACAATGCCCTTTCCCCCATTGTGACATCACAATGCCTTTTCCCCCATTGTGACATCACAATGCAGTTTTCCCCATTGTGACTTCACAATGCCCTTACCCCCATTGTGACATCACAATGCCGTTTTCCGCATTGTGACATCACAATGCCCTTTCCCCCATTGTGACATCACAATGCAGTTTACCCCATTGTGACATCACAATGCCCTTTCCCCCATTGTGACATCACAATGCCATTTCCCCCATTGTGACATCACAATGCCGTTTCCCCCATTGTGACATCACAATGCCATTTCCCCCATTGTGACATCACAATGCCATTTCCCCCATTGTGACATCACAATGCCATTTCCCCCATTGTGACATCACAATGCCGTTTCCCCCATTGTGACATCACAATGCAGTTTACCCCATTGTGACATCACAATGCCCTTTCCCCCATTGTGACATCACAATGCCGTTTTCCCTATTGTGACATCACAATGCCATTTCCTCCATTGTGACATCACAATGCCCTTTCCCCATTGTGATATCACAATGCCGTTTCCCCCATTGTGACATCACAATGCTGTTTTTCCCATTGTGACATCACAATTCCATTTCCCCTATTGTGACATTACAATGCCGTTTTCCCCATTGTGACATCACAATGCCCTTTCCCCCATTGTGACATCACAATGCAGTTTTCCCCATTGTGACATCGCAATGCCCTTTCCCCCATTGTGACATCACAATGCCGTTTTCCACATTGTGACATCGCAATGCCCTTTCCCCCATTGTGACATCACAATGCCATTTCCCCCATTGTGACATTACAATGCCGTTTTCCCTATTGTGACATCACAATGCTCTTTCCCCCATTGTGACATCACAATGCCCTTTCCCCCATTGTGACATCACAATGCCATTTCCCCCATTGTTGACATCACAATGCCGTTTTCCCCATTGTGACATCACAATGCCCTTTTCCCCATTGTGACATCACAATGCCATTTCCCCCAGTGTGACATCACAATGCCATTTCCCCCATTGTGACATCAGAATGCCGTTTTCCCTATTGTGACATCACAATGCCCTTTTCCCCATTGTGACATCACAATGCCATTTCCCCCATTGTGACATCACAATGCCGTTTTCCCCATTGTGACATCACAATGCCATTTTCCCCATTGTGACTTCACAATGCCATTTCCCCCATTGTGACATCACAATGCCATTTCCCCCATTGTGACATCACAATGCCGTTTCCCCCATTGTGACATCACAATGCAGTTTACCCCATTGTGACATCACAATGCCCTTTCCCCCATTGTGACATCACAATGCCGTTTCCCCCATTGTGACATCACAATGCAGTTTACCCCATTGTGACATCACAATGCCCTTTCCCCCATTGTGACATCACAATGCCGTTTTCCCTACTGTGACATCACAATGCCCTTACCCCATTGTGACATCACAATGCCATTTCCCCCATTGTGACATCACAATGCTGTTTCCCCCATTGTGACATCAGAATGCAGTTTACCCCATTGTGACATCACAATGCCCTTTCCCCCATTGTGACATCACAATGCCGTTTCCCTATTGTGACATCACAATGCCATTTCCTCCATTGTGACATCACAATGCCCTTTCCCCATTGTGACATCACAATGCCCTTTTCCCCATTGTGACATCACAATGCCATTTACCCCAGTGTGACATCACAATGCCATTTCCCCCACTGTGACATCACAATGCCGTTTTCCCTATTGTGACATCACAATGCCCTTTCCCCCATTGTGACATCACAATGCCATTTCCCCCATTGTGACATCACAATGCCGTTTCCCCCATTGTGACATCACAATGCAGTTTACCCCATTGTGACATCACAATGCCCTTTCCCCCATTGTGACATCACAATGCCGTTTCCCCCATTGTGACATCACAATGCCATTTCCCCCATTGTGACATCACAATGCCGTTTCCCCCATTGTGACATCAGAATGCAGTTTACCCCATTGTGACATCACAATGCCCTTTCCCCCATTGTGACATCACAATGCCGTTTCCCGCATTGTGACATCACAATGCCATTTCCCCCATTGTGACATCACAATGCAGTTAACCACATTGTGACATCACAATGCCCTTTCCCCCATTGTGACATCACAATGCTGTTTTCCCTATTGTGACATCACAATGCCCTTTCCCCCATTGTGACATCACAATGCCTTTTCCTCCATTGTGACATCACAATGCAGTTTTCCCCATTGTGACTTCACAATGCCCTTTCCCCCATTGTGACATCACAATGCCGTTTTCCGCATTGTGACATCACAATGCCCTTTCCCCCATTGTGACATCACAATGCAGTTTACCCCATTGTGACATCACAATGCCCTTTCCCCCATTGTGACATCACAATGCCATTTCCCCCATTGTGACATCACAATGCCGTTTCCCCCATTGTGACATCACAATGCCATTTCCCCCATTGTGACATCACAATGCCATTTCCCCCATTGTGACATCACAATGCCATTTCCCCCATTGTGACATCACAATGCCGTTTCCCCCATTGTGACATCACAATGCAGTTTACCCCATTGTGACATCACAATGCCCTTTCCCCCATTGTGACATCACAATGCCGTTTTCCCTATTGTGACATCACAATGCCATTTCCTCCATTGTGACATCACAATGCCCTTTCCCCATTGTGATATCACAATGCCGTTTCCCCCATTGTGACATCACAATGCTGTTTTTCCCATTGTGACATCACAATTCCATTTCCCCCATTGTGACATTACAATGCCGTTTTCCCCATTGTGACATCACAATGCCGTTTTCCCCATTGTGACATCACAATGCCATTCCCCCCATTGTGACATCACAATGCCGTTTTCCCCATTGTGACATCACAATGCCCTTTCCCCCATTGTGACATCACAATGCAGTTTTCCCCATTGTGACATCACAATGCCCTTTCCCCCATTGTGACATCACAATGCCGTTTTCCCCATTGTGACATCACAATGCCCTTTCCCCCATTGTGACATCACAATGCCATTCCCCCCATTGTGACATCACAATGCCCTTTCCCCCATTGTGACATCACAATGCCATTTCCCCCATTGTGACATCACAATGCCGTTTTCCCCATTGTGACATCACAATGCCATTTTCCCCATTGTGACTTCACAATGCCATTTCCCCCATTGTGACATCACAATGCCATTTCCCCCATTGTGACATCACAATGCCGTTTCCCCCATTGTGACATCACAATGCAGTTTACCCCATTGTGACATCACAATGCCCTTTCCCCCATTGTGACATCACAATGCCGTTTTCCCTATTGTGACATCACAATGCCATTTCCTCCATTGTGACATCACAATGCCCTTTCCACATTGTGATATCACAATGCCGTTTCCCCCATTGTGACATCACAATGCTGTTTTTCCCATTGTGACATCACAATTCCATTTCCCCCATTGTGACATTACAATGCCGTTTTCCCCATTGTGACATCACAATGCCCTTTCCCCCATTGTGACATCACAATGCCGTTTCCACATTGTGACATCACAATGCACTTTCCCCCATTGTGACATCACAATTCCATTTCCCCCATTGTGACATTACAATGCAGTTTTCCCCATTGTGACATCGCAATGCCCTTTCCCCCATTGTGACATCACAATGCCGTTTTCCACATTGTGACATCACAATGCACTTTCCCCCATTGTGACATCACAATGCCATTTCCCCCATTGTGACATTACAATGCCGTTTTCCCTATTGTGACATCACAATGCTCTTTCCCCCATTGTGACATCACAATGCCCTTTCCCCCATTGTGACATCACAATGCCCTTTCCCCCATTGTGACATCACAATGCCATTTCCCCCATTGTGACATCACAATTCCATTTCCCCCATTGTGACATCACAATGCAGTTTACCCCATTGTGACATCACAATGCCCTTTTCCCCATTGTGACATCACAATGCCGTTTTCCCTATTGTGACATCACAATGCCCTTTCCACATTGTGACATCGCAATGCCATTTCCCCCATTGTGACATCACAATGCAGTTTACCCCGTTGTGACATCACAATGCCCTTTCCACCATTGTGACATCACAATGCCGTTTTCCCCATTGGGACATCACAATGCTGTTTCCCCCATTGTGACATCACAATCCCATTTCCACCATTGTGACATCACAATGCCGTTTTCTGCATTGTGACATCACAATGCCCTTTCCCCCATTGTGACATCACAATGCAGTTTTCCCCATTGTGACATCACAATGCCCTTTCCCCCATTGTGACATCACAATGCCCTTTCCCCCATTGTGACATCACAATGCAGTTTTCCCCATTGTGACATCACAATGCCCTTTCCCCCATTGTGACATCACAATGCCGTTTTTCCCATTGTGACATCACAATGCCCTTTCCCCCATTGTGACATCACAATGCCATTCCCCCCATTGTGACATCACAATGCCGTTTTCCCTATTGTGACATCACAATGCCCTTTCCTTTATTGTGAGATCACAATGCCCTTTCCACATTGTGACATCACAATGCCATTTCCCCCATTGTGACATCACAATGCCCTTTCCCCATTGTGACATCACAATGCCCTTTCCCCCATTGTGACATCACAATGCCGTTTTCCCCATTGGGACATCACAATGCCGTTTCCCCCATTGTGACATCACAATGCCCTTTCCACCATTGTGACATCACAATGCAGTTTTCCCCATTGTGACATCACAATGCAGTTTTCCCCATTGTGACATCACAATGCAGTTTTCCCCATTGTGACATCACAATGCCATTTCCCCCATTGTGACATAACAATGCCATTTCCCCCATTGTGACATCACAATGCCATTTCCCCCATTGTGACATCACAATGCCGTTTTCTGCATTGTGACATCACAATGCCCTTTCCCCCATTCTGACATCACAATGCAGTTTTCCCCATTGTGACATCGCAATGCCATTTCCCCCATTGTGACATCACAATGCCATTTCCCCCATTGTGACATCACAATGCCGTTTTCCCTCTTGTGACATCACAATGCCCTTTCCCCCATTGTGACATCACAATGCCTTTCCCCCATTGTGACATCACAATGCCATTTCCCCCATTGTGACATCACAATTCCATTTCCCCCATTGTGACATCACAATGCAGTTTACCCCATTGTGACATCACAATGCCCTTTTCCCCACTGTGACATCACAATGCCGTTTTCCCTATTGTGACATCACAATGCCCTTTCCCCCATTGTGACATCACAATGCCATTTCCCCTATTGTGACATCACAATGCCGTTTCCCCCATTGTGACATCACAATGCAGTTTACCCCATTGTGACATCACAATGCCCTTTCCCCCATTGTGACATCACAATGCCGTTTCCCCCATTGTGACATCACAATGCCATTTCCCCCATTGTGACATCAGAATGCAGTTTACCCCAATGTGACATCACAATGCCCTTTCCCCATTGTGACATCACAATGCCATTTCCCCCATTGTGACATCACAATGCCGTTTTCCCTATTGTGACATCACAATGCCCTTTCCCCCATTGTGACATCACAATGCCATTTCCCCCATTGTGACATCACAATGCCATTTCCCCCATTGTGACATCACAATGCCATTTCCCCCATTGTGACATCACAATGCAGTTTACCCCATTGTGACATCACAATGCCCTTTTCCCCATTGTGACATCACAATGCCGTTTTCCCTATTGTGACATCACAATGCAATTTCATCCATTGTGACATCACAATGCCCTTTCCACATTGTGACATCACAATGCCATTTCCCCCATTGTGACATCACAATGCAGTTTACCCCATTGTGACATCACAATGCCATTTCCCCCATTGTGACATCACAATCCCATTTCCCCCATTGTTACATCACAATGTTGTTTTCTGCATTGTGACATCACAATGCCCTTTCCCCCATTCTGACATCACAATGCAGTTTTCCCCATTGTGACATCGCAATGCCCTTTCCCCCATTGTGACATCACAATTGCGTTTTCCCCATTGTGACACCACAATGCCCTTTCCCCCATTGTGACATCACAATGCCATTTCCCCCATTGTGACATCACAATGCCGTTTTCCCTATTGTGACATCACAATGCCCTTTCCCCCATTGTGACATCACAATGCCCTTTCCCCCATTGTGACATCACAATGCCATTTCCCCCATTGTGACATCACAATTCCATTTCCCCCATTGTGACATCACAATGCAGTTTACCCCATTGTGACATCACAATGCCCTTTTCCCCATTGTGACATCACAATGCCGTTTTCCCTATTGTGACATCACAATGCCCTTTCCACATTGTGACATCGCAATGCCATTTCCCCCATTGTGACATCACAATGCAGTTTACCCCGTTGTGACATCACAATGCCCTTTCCACCATTGTGACATCACAATGCCGTTTTCCCCATTGGGACATCACAATGCTGTTTCCCCCATTGTGACATCACAATCCCATTTCCACCATTGTGACATCACAATGCCGTTTTCTGCATTGTGACATCACAATGCCCTTTCCCCCATTGTGACATCACAATGCAGTTTTCCCCATTGTGACATCACAATGCCCTTTCCCCCATTGTGACATCACAATGCCCTTTCCCCCATTGTGACATCACAATGCAGTTTTCCCCATTGTGACATCACAATGCCCTTTCCCCCATTGTGACATCACAATGCCGTTTTTCCCATTGTGACATCACAATGCCCTTTCCCCCATTGTGACATCACAATGCCATTCCCCCCATTGTGACATCACAATGCCGTTTTCCCTATTGTGACATCACAATGCCCTTTCCTTTATTGTGAGATCACAATGCCCTTTCCACATTGTGACATCACAATGCCATTTCCCCCATTGTGACATCACAATGCCCTTTCCCCATTGTGACATCACAATGCCCTTTCCCCCATTGTGACATCACAATGCCGTTTTCCCCATTGGGACATCACAATGCCGTTTCCCCCATTGTGACATCACAATGCCCTTTCCACCATTGTGACATCACAATGCAGTTTTCCCCATTGTGACATCACAATGCAGTTTTCCCCATTGTGACATCACAATGCAGTTTTCCCCATTGTGACATCACAATGCCATTTCCCCCATTGTGACATAACAATGCCATTTCCCCCATTGTGACATCACAATGCCATTTCCCCCATTGTGACATCACAATGCCGTTTTCTGCATTGTGACATCACAATGCCCTTTCCCCCATTCTGACATCACAATGCAGTTTTCCCCATTGTGACATCGCAATGCCATTTCCCCCATTGTGACATCACAATGCCATTTCCCCCATTGTGACATCACAATGCCGTTTTCCCTCTTGTGACATCACAATGCCCTTTCCCCCATTGTGACATCACAATGCCTTTCCCCCATTGTGACATCACAATGCCATTTCCCCCATTGTGACATCACAATTCCATTTCCCCCATTGTGACATCACAATGCAGTTTACCCCATTGTGACATCACAATGCCCTTTTCCCCACTGTGACATCACAATGCCGTTTTCCCTATTGTGACATCACAATGCCCTTTCCCCCATTGTGACATCACAATGCCATTTCCCCTATTGTGACATCACAATGCCGTTTCCCCCATTGTGACATCACAATGCAGTTTACCCCATTGTGACATCACAATGCCCTTTCCCCCATTGTGACATCACAATGCCGTTTCCCCCATTGTGACATCACAATGCCATTTCCCCCATTGTGACATCAGAATGCAGTTTACCCCAATGTGACATCACAATGCCCTTTCCCCATTGTGACATCACAATGCCGTTTCCCGCATTGTGACATCACAATGCCATTTCCCCCATTGTGACATCACAATGCAGTTAACCACATTGTGACATCACAATGCCCTTTCCCCCATTGTGACATCACAATGCTGTTTTCCCTATTGTGACATCACAATGCCCTTTCCCCCATTGTGACATCACAATGCCTTTTCCCCCATTGTGACATCACAATGCAGTTTTCCCCATTGTGACTTCACAATGCCCTTACCCCCATTGTGACATCACAATGCCGTTTTCCGCATTGTGACATCACAATGCCCTTTCCCCCATTGTGACATCACAATGCAGTTTACCCCATTGTGACATCACAATGCCCTTTCCCCCATTGTGACATCACAATGCCCTTTCCCCCATTGTGACATCACAATGCCGTTTTCCCTATTGTGACATCACAATGCCATTTCCTCCATTGTGACATCACAATGCCCTTTCCCCATTGTGATATCACAATGCCGTTTCCCCCATTGTGACATCACAATGCTGTTTTTCCCATTGTGACATCACAATTCCATTTCCCCTATTGTGACATTACAATGCCGTTTTCCCCATTGTGACATCACAATGCCCTTTCCCCCATTGTGACATCACAATGCAGTTTTCCCCATTGTGACATCGCAATGCCCTTTCCCCCATTGTGACATCACAATGCCGTTTTCCACATTGTGACATCGCAATGCCCTTTCCCCCATTGTGACATCACAATGCCATTTCCCCCATTGTGACATTACAATGCCGTTTTCCCTATTGTGACATCACAATGCTCTTTCCCCCATTGTGACATCACAATGCCCTTTCCCCCATTGTGACATCACAATGCCATTTCCCCCATTGTTGACATCACAATGCCGTTTTCCCCATTGTGACATCACAATGCCCTTTTCCCCATTGTGACATCACAATGCCATTTCCCCCAGTGTGACATCACAATGCCATTTCCCCCATTGTGACATCAGAATGCCGTTTTCCCTATTGTGACATCACAATGCCCTTTTCCCCATTGTGACATCACAATGCCATTTCCCCCATTGTGACATCACAATGCCGTTTTCCCCATTGTGACATCACAATGCCATTTTCCCCATTGTGACTTCACAATGCAATTTCCCCCATTGTGACATCACAATGCCATTTCCCCCATTGTGACATCACAATGCCGTTTCCCCCATTGTGACATCACAATGCAGTTTACCCCATTGTGACATCACAATGCCCTTTCCCCCATTGTGACATCACAATGCCGTTTCCCCCATTGTGACATCACAATGCAGTTTACCCCATTGTGACATCACAATGCCCTTTCCCCCATTGTGACATCACAATGCCGTTTTCCCTACTGTGACATCACAATGCCCTTACCCCATTGTGACATCACAATGCCATTTCCCCCATTGTGACATCACAATGCTGTTTCCCCCATTGTGACATCAGAATGCAGTTTACCCCATTGTGACATCACAATGCCCTTTCCCCCATTGTGACATCACAATGCCGTTTCCCTATTGTGACATCACAATGCCATTTCCTCCATTGTGACATCACAATGCCCTTTCCCCATTGTGACATCACAATGCCCTTTTCCCCATTGTGACATCACAATGCCATTTACCCCAGTGTGACATCACAATGCCATTTCCCCCACTGTGACATCACAATGCCGTTTTCCCTATTGTGACATCACAATGCCCTTTCCCCCATTGTGACATCACAATGCCATTTCCCCCATTGTGACATCACAATGCCGTTTCCCCCATTGTGACATCACAATGCAGTTTACCCCATTGTGACATCACAATGCCCTTTCCCCCATTGTGACATCACAATGCCGTTTCCCGCATTGTGACATCACAATGCCATTTCCCCCATTGTGACATCACAATGCAGTTAACCACATTGTGACATCACAATGCCCTTTCCCCCATTGTGACATCACAATGCTGTTTTCCCTATTGTGACATCACAATGCCCTTTCCCCCATTGTGACATCACAATGCCTTTTCCTCCATTGTGACATCACAATGCAGTTTTCCCCATTGTGACTTCACAATGCCCTTTCCCCCATTGTGACATCACAATGCCGTTTTCCGCATTGTGACATCACAATGCCCTTTCCCCCATTGTGACATCACAATGCAGTTTACCCCATTGTGACATCACAATGCCCTTTCCCCCATTGTGACATCACAATGCCATTTCCCCCATTGTGACATCACAATGCCGTTTCCCCCATTGTGACATCACAATGCCATTTCCCCCATTGTGACATCACAATGCCATTTCCCCCATTGTGACATCACAATGCCATTTCCCCCATTGTGACATCACAATGCCGTTTCCCCCATTGTGACATCACAATGCAGTTTACCCCATTGTGACATCACAATGCCCTTTCCCCCATTGTGACATCACAATGCCGTTTTCCCTATTGTGACATCACAATGCCATTTCCTCCATTGTGACATCACAATGCCCTTTCCCCATTGTGATATCACAATGCCGTTTCCCCCATTGTGACATCACAATGCTGTTTTTCCCATTGTGACATCACAATTCCATTTCCCCCATTGTGACATTACAATGCCGTTTTCCCCATTGTGACATCACAATGCCGTTTTCCCCATTGTGACATCACAATGCCATTCCCCCCATTGTGACATCACAATGCCGTTTTCCCCATTGTGACATCACAATGCCCTTTCCCCCATTGTGACATCACAATGCAGTTTTCCCCATTGTGACATCACAATGCCCTTTCCCCCATTGTGACATCACAATGCCGTTTTCCCCATTGTGACATCACAATGCCCTTTCCCCCATTGTGACATCACAATGCCATTCCCCCCATTGTGACATCACAATGCCCTTTCCCCCATTGTGACATCACAATGCCATTTCCCCCATTGTGACATCACAATGCCGTTTTCCCCATTGGGACATCACAATGCTGTTTCCCCCATTGTGACATCACAATCCCATTTCCACCATTGTGACATCACAATGCCGTTTTCTGCATTGTGACATCACAATGCCCTTTCCCCCATTGTGACATCACAATGCAGTTTTCCCCATTGTGACATCACAATGCCCTTTCCCCCATTGTGACATCACAATGCCCTTTCCCCCATTGTGACATCACAATGCAGTTTTCCCCATTGTGACATCACAATGCCCTTTCCCCCATTGTGACATCACAATGCCGTTTTTCCCATTGTGACATCACAATGCCCTTTCCCCCATTGTGACATCACAATGCCATTCCCCCCATTGTGACATCACAATGCCGTTTTCCCTATTGTGACATCACAATGCCCTTTCCTTTATTGTGAGATCACAATGCCCTTTCCACATTGTGACATCACAATGCCATTTCCCCCATTGTGACATCACAATGCCCTTTCCCCATTGTGACATCACAATGCCCTTTCCCCCATTGTGACATCACAATGCCGTTTTCCCCATTGGGACATCACAATGCCGTTTCCCCCATTGTGACATCACAATGCCCTTTCCACCATTGTGACATCACAATGCAGTTTTCCCCATTGTGACATCACAATGCAGTTTTCCCCATTGTGACATCACAATGCAGTTTTCCCCATTGTGACATCACAATGCCATTTCCCCCATTGTGACATAACAATGCCATTTCCCCCCATTGTGACATCACAATGCCATTTCCCCATTGTGACATCACAATGCCGTTTTCTGCATTGTGACATCACAATGCCCTTTCCCCCATTCTGACATCACAATGCAGTTTTCCCCATTGTGACATCGCAATGCCATTTCCCCCATTGTGACATCACAATGCCATTTCCCCATTGTGACATCACAATGCCGTTTTCCCTCTTGTGACATCACAATGCCCTTTCCCCCATTGTGACATCACAATGCCTTTCCCCCATTGTGACATCACAATGCCATTTCCCCCATTGTGACATCACAATTCCATTTCCCCCATTGTGACATCACAATGCAGTTTACCCCATTGTGACATCACAATGCCCTTTTCCCCACTGTGACATCACAATGCCGTTTTCCCTATTGTGACATCACAATGCCCTTTCCCCCATTGTGACATCACAATGCCATTTCCCCCATTGTGACATCACAATGCCGTTTCCCCCATTGTGACATCACAATGCAGTTTACCCCATTGTGACATCACAATGCCCTTTCCCCCATTGTGACATCACAATGCCGTTTCCCCATTGTGACATCACAATGCCATTTCCCCCATTGTGACATCAGAATGCAGTTTACCCAATGTGACATCACAATGCCCTTTCCCCATTGTGACATCACAATGCCGTTTCCCGCATTGTGACATCACAATGCCATTTCCCCCATTGTGACATCACAATGCAGTTAACCACATTGTGACATCACAATGCCCTTTCCCCCATTGTGACATCACAATGCTGTTTTCCCTATTGTGACATCACAATGTCCTTTCCCCCATTGTGACATCACAATGCCTTTTCCCCCATTGTGACATCACAATGCAGTTTTCCCCATTGTGACTTCACAATGCCCTTACCCCCATTGTGACATCACAATGCCGTTTTCCGCATTGTGACATCACAATGCCCTTTCCCCCATTGTGACATCACAATGCAGTTTACCCCATTGTGACATCACAATGCCCTTTCCCCCATTGTGGACATCACAATGCCATTTCCCCATTGTGACATCACAATGCCGTTTCCCCCATTGTGACATCACAATGCCATTTCCACCATTGTGACATCACAATGCCATTTCCCCCATTGTGACATCACAATGCCATTTCCCCCATTGTGACATCACAATGCCGTTTCCCCCATTGTGACATCACAATGCAGTTTACCCCATTGTGACATCACAATGCCCTTTCCCCCATTGTGACATCACAATGCCGTTTTCCCTATTGTGACATCACAATGCCATTTCCTCCATTGTGACATCACAATGCCCTTTCCCCATTGTGATATCACAATGCCGTTTCCCCCATTGTGACATCACAATGCTGTTTTTCCCATTGTGACATCACAATTCCATTTCCCCTATTGTGACATTACAATGCCGTTTTCCCCATTGTGACATCACAATGCCCTTTCCCCCATTGTGACATCACAATGCAGTTTTCCCCATTGTGACATCGCAATGCCCTTTCCCCCATTGTGACATCACAATGCCGTTTTCCACATTGTGACATCGCAATGCCCTTTCCCCCATTGTGACATCACAATGCCATTTCCCCCATTGTGACATTACAATGCCGTTTTCCCTATTGTGACATCACAATGCTCTTTCCCCCATTGTGACATCACAATGCCCTTTCCCCCATTGTGACATCACAATGCCATTTCCCCCATTGTTGACATCACAATGCCGTTTTCCCCATTGTGACATCACAATGCCCTTTTCCCCATTGTGACATCACAATGCCATTTCCCCCAGTGTGACATCACAATGCCATTTCCCCCATTGTGACATCAGAATGCCGTTTTCCCTATTGTGACATCACAATGCCCTTTTCCCCATTGTGACATCACAATGCCATTTCCCCCATTGTGACATCACAATGCCGTTTTCCCCATTGTGACATCACAATGCCATTTTCCCCATTGTGACTTCACAATGCCATTTCCCCCATTGTGACATCACAATGCCATTTCCCCCATTGTGACATCACAATGCCGTTTCCCCCATTGTGACATCACAATGCAGTTTACCCCATTGTGACATCACAATGCCCTTTCCCCCATTGTGACATCACAATGCCGTTTCCCCCATTGTGACATCACAATGCAGTTTACCCCATTGTGACATCACAATGCCCTTTCCCCCATTGTGACATCACAATGCCGTTTTCCCTACTGTGACATCACAATGCCCTTACCCCATTGTGACATCACAATGCCATTTCCCCCATTGTGACATCACAATGCTGTTTCCCCCATTGTGACATCAGAATGCAGTTTACCCCATTGTGACATCACAATGCCCTTTCCCCCATTGTGACATCACAATGCCGTTTCCCTATTGTGACATCACAATGCCATTTCCTCCATTGTGACATCACAATGCCCTTTCCCCATTGTGACATCACAATGCCCTTTTCCCCATTGTGACATCACAATGCCATTTACCCCAGTGTGACATCACAATGCCATTTCCCCCACTGTGACATCACAATGCCGTTTTCCCTATTGTGACATCACAATGCCCTTTCCCCCATTGTGACATCACAATGCCATTTCCCCCATTGTGACATCACAATGCCGTTTCCCCCATTGTGACATCACAATGCAGTTTACCCCATTGTGACATCACAATGCCCTTTCCCCCATTGTGACATCACAATGCCGTTTCCCCCATTGTGACATCACAATGCCATTTCCCCCATTGTGACATCACAATGCCGTTTCCCCCATTGTGACATCAGAATGCAGTTTACCCCATTGTGACATCACAATGCCCTTTCCCCCATTGTGACATCACAATGCCGTTTCCCGCATTGTGACATCACAATGCCATTTCCCCCATTGTGACATCACAATGCAGTTAACCACATTGTGACATCACAATGCCCTTTCCCCCATTGTGACATCACAATGCTGTTTTCCCTATTGTGACATCACAATGCCCTTTCCCCCATTGTGACATCACAATGCCTTTTCCTCCATTGTGACATCACAATGCAGTTTTCCCCATTGTGACTTCACAATGCCCTTTCCCCCATTGTGACATCACAATGCCGTTTTCCGCATTGTGACATCACAATGCCCTTTCCCCCATTGTGACATCACAATGCAGTTTACCCCATTGTGACATCACAATGCCCTTTCCCCCATTGTGACATCACAATGCCATTTCCCCCATTGTGACATCACAATGCCGTTTCCCCCATTGTGACATCACAATGCCATTTCCCCCATTGTGACATCACAATGCCATTTCCCCCATTGTGACATCACAATGCCATTTCCCCCATTGTGACATCACAATGCCGTTTCCCCCATTGTGACATCACAATGCAGTTTACCCCATTGTGACATCACAATGCCCTTTCCCCCATTGTGACATCACAATGCCGTTTTCCCTATTGTGACATCACAATGCCATTTCCTCCATTGTGACATCACAATGCCCTTTCCCCATTGTGATATCACAATGCCGTTTCCCCCATTGTGACATCACAATGCTGTTTTTCCCATTGTGACATCACAATTCCATTTCCCCCATTGTGACATTACAATGCCGTTTTCCCCATTGTGACATCACAATGCCGTTTTCCCCATTGTGACATCACAATGCCATTCCCCCCATTGTGACATCACAATGCCGTTTTCCCCATTGTGACATCACAATGCCCTTTCCCCCATTGTGACATCACAATGCAGTTTTCCCCATTGTGACATCACAATGCCCTTTCCCCCATTGTGACATCACAATGCCGTTTTCCCCATTGTGACATCACAATGCCCTTTCCCCCATTGTGACATCACAATGCCATTCCCCCCATTGTGACATCACAATGCCCTTTCCCCCATTGTGACATCACAATGCCATTTCCCCCATTGTGACATCACAATGCCGTTTTCCCCATTGTGACATCACAATGCCATTTTCCCCATTGTGACTTCACAATGCCATTTCCCCCATTGTGACATCACAATGCCATTTCCCCCATTGTGACATCACAATGCCGTTTCCCCCATTGTGACATCACAATGCAGTTTACCCCATTGTGACATCACAATGCCCTTTCCCCCATTGTGACATCACAATGCCGTTTTCCCTATTGTGACATCACAATGCCATTTCCTCCATTGTGACATCACAATGCCCTTTCCACATTGTGATATCACAATGCCGTTTCCCCCATTGTGACATCACAATGCTGTTTTTCCCATTGTGACATCACAATTCCATTTCCCCCATTGTGACATTACAATGCCGTTTTCCCCATTGTGACATCACAATGCCCTTTCCCCCATTGTGACATCACAATGCCGTTTCCACATTGTGACATCACAATGCACTTTCCCCCATTGTGACATCACAATTCCATTTCCCCCATTGTGACATTACAATGCAGTTTTCCCCATTGTGACATCGCAATGCCCTTTCCCCCATTGTGACATCACAATGCCGTTTTCCACATTGTGACATCACAATGCACTTTCCCCCATTGTGACATCACAATGCCATTTCCCCCATTGTGACATTACAATGCCGTTTTCCCTATTGTGACATCACAATGCTCTTTCCCCCATTGTGACATCACAATGCCATTTCACCCATTGTGACATCACAATGCCATTTCCCCCATTGTGACATCACAATGCCATTTCCCCCATTGTGATATCACAATGCCATTTCCCCCATTGTGACATCACAATGCCATTTCCCCCATTGTGACATCACAATGCCGTGTTCTGCATTGTGACATCACAATGCCCTTTCCCCCATTCTGACATCACAATGCAGTTTTCCCCATTGTGACATCGCAATGCCCTTTCCCCCATTGTGACATCACAATGCCATTTTCCCCATTGTGACATCACAATGCCCTTTCCCCCATTGTGACATCATAATGCCATTTCCCCCATTGTGACATCACAATGCCATTTCCCCCATTGTGACATCACAATGCCGTTTTCCCTATTGTGACATCACAATGCCCTTTCCCCCATTGTGACATCACAATGCCATTTCCCCCATTGTGACATCACAATGCCATTTCCCCCATTGTGACATCACAATGCCATTTCCCCCATTGTGACATCACAATGCAGTTTACCCCATTGTGACATCACAATGCCCTTTTCCCCCTTTGTGACATCACAATGCCGTTTTCCCTATTGTGACATCACAATGCAATTTCATCCATTGTGACATCACAATGCCCTTTCCACATTGTGACATCACAATGCCATTTCCCCCATTGTGACATCACAATGCAGTTTACCCCATTGTGACATCACAATGCCCTTTCCCCCATTGTGACATCACAATGCAGTTTACCCCATTGTGACATCACAATGCCCTTTCCCCCATTGTGACATCACAATGCCATTTCCCCCATTGTGACATCACAATGCCGTTTCCCCCATTGTGACATCACAATGCCATTTCCCCCATTGTGACATCACAATGCCATTTCCCCCATTGTGACATCACAATGCCATTTCCCCCATTGTGACATCACAATGCCGTTTCCCCCATTGTGACATCACAATGCAGTTTACCCCATTGTGACATCACAATGCCCTTTCCCCCATTGTGACATCACAATGCCGTTTTCCCTATTGTGACATCACAATGCCATTTCCTCCATTGTGACATCACAATGCCCTTTCCCCATTGTGATATCACAATGCCGTTTCCCCCATTGTGACATCACAATGCTGTTTTTCCCATTGTGACATCACAATTCCATTTCCCCCATTGTGACATTACAATGCCGTTTTCCCCATTGTGACATCACAATGCCGTTTTCCCCATTGTGACATCACAATGCCATTCCCCCCATTGTGACATCACAATGCCGTTTTCCCCATTGTGACATCACAATGCCCTTTCCCCCATTGTGACATCACAATGCAGTTTTCCCCATTGTGACATCACAATGCCCTTTCCCCCATTGTGACATCACAATGCCGTTTTCCCCATTGTGACATCACAATGCCCTTTCCCCCATTGTGACATCACAATGCCATTCCCCCCATTGTGACATCACAATGCCCTTTCCCCCATTGTGACATCACAATGCCATTTCCCCCATTGTGACATCACAATGCCGTTTTCCCCATTGTGACATCACAATGCCATTTTCCCCATTGTGACTTCACAATGCCATTTCCCCCATTGTGACATCACAATGCCATTTCCCCCATTGTGACATCACAATGCCGTTTCCCCCATTGTGACATCACAATGCAGTTTACCCCATTGTGACATCACAATGCCCTTTCCCCCATTGTGACATCACAATGCCGTTTTCCCTATTGTGACATCACAATGCCATTTCCTCCATTGTGACATCACAATGCCCTTTCCACATTGTGATATCACAATGCCGTTTCCCCCATTGTGACATCACAATGCTGTTTTTCCCATTGTGACATCACAATTCCATTTCCCCCATTGTGACATTACAATGCCGTTTTCCCCATTGTGACATCACAATGCCCTTTCCCCCATTGTGACATCACAATGCCGTTTCCACATTGTGACATCACAATGCACTTTCCCCCATTGTGACATCACAATTCCATTTCCCCCATTGTGACATTACAATGCAGTTTTCCCCGTTGTGACATCGCAATGCCCTTTCCCCCATTGTGACATCACAATGCCGTTTTCCACATTGTGACATCACAATGCACTTTCCCCCATTGTGACATCACAATGCCATTTCCCCCATTGTGACATTACAATGCCGTTTTCCCTATTGTGACATCACAATGCTCTTTCCCCCATTGTGACATCACAATGCCATTTCACCCATTGTGACATCACAATGCCATTTCCCCCATTGTGACATCACAATGCCATTTCCCCCATTGTGATATCACAATGCCATTTCCCCCATTGTGACATCACAATGCCATTTCCCCCATTGTGACATCACAATGCCGTGTTCTGCATTGTGACATCACAATGCCCTTTCCCCCATTCTGACATCACAATGCAGTTTTCCCCATTGTGACATCGCAATGCCCTTTCCCCCATTGTGACATCACAATGCCATTTTCCCCATTGTGACATCACAATGCCCTTTCCCCCATTGTGACATCATAATGCCATTTCCCCCATTGTGACATCACAATGCCATTTCCCCCATTGTGACATCACAATGCCGTTTTCCCTATTGTGACATCACAATGCCCTTTCCCCCATTGTGACATCACAATGCCATTTCCCCCATTGTGACATCACAATGCCATTTCCCCCATTGTGACATCACAATGCCATTTCCCCCATTGTGACATCACAATGCAGTTTACCCCATTGTGACATCACAATGCCCTTTTCCCCCTTTGTGACATCACAATGCCGTTTTCCCTATTGTGACATCACAATGCAATTTCATCCATTGTGACATCACAATGCCCTTTCCACATTGTGACATCACAATGCCATTTCCCCCATTGTGACATCACAATGCAGTTTACCCCATTGTGACATCACAATGCCCTTTCCCCCATTGTGACATCACAATGCAGTTTACCCCATTGTGACATCACAATGCCCTTTCCCCCATTGTGACATCACAATGCCATTTCCCCCATTGTGACATCACAATGCCGTTTCCCCCATTGTGACATCACAATGCCATTTCCCCCATTGTGACATCACAATGCCATTTCCCCCATTGTGACATCACAATGCCATTTCCCCCATTGTGACATCACAATGCCGTTTCCCCCATTGTGACATCACAATGCAGTTTACCCCATTGTGACATCACAATGCCCTTTCCCCCATTGTGACATCACAATGCCGTTTTCCCTATTGTGACATCACAATGCCATTTCCTCCATTGTGACATCACAATGCCCTTTCCCCATTGTGATATCACAATGCCGTTTCCCCCATTGTGACATCACAATGCTGTTTTTCCCATTGTGACATCACAATTCCATTTCCCCCATTGTGACATTACAATGCCGTTTTCCCCATTGTGACATCACAATGCCGTTTTCCCCATTGTGACATCACAATGCCATTCCCCCCATTGTGACATCACAATGCCGTTTTCCCCATTGTGACATCACAATGCCCTTTCCCCCATTGTGACATCACAATGCAGTTTTCCCCATTGTGACATCACAATGCCCTTTCCCCCATTGTGACATCACAATGCCGTTTTCCCCATTGTGACATCACAATGCCCTTTCCCCCATTGTGACATCACAATGCCATTCCCCCCATTGTGACATCACAATGCCCTTTCCCCCATTGTGACATCACAATGCCATTTCCCCCATTGTGACATCACAATGCCGTTTTCCCCATTGTGACATCACAATGCCATTTTCCCCATTGTGACTTCACAATGCCATTTCCCCCATTGTGACATCACAATGCCATTTCCCCCATTGTGACATCACAATGCCGTTTCCCCCATTGTGACATCACAATGCAGTTTACCCCATTGTGACATCACAATGCCCTTTCCCCCATTGTGACATCACAATGCCGTTTTCCCTATTGTGACATCACAATGCCATTTCCTCCATTGTGACATCACAATGCCCTTTCCACATTGTGATATCACAATGCCGTTTCCCCCAATGTGACATCACAATGCTGTTTTTCCCATTGTGACATCACAATTCCATTTCCCCCATTGTGACATTACAATGCCGTTTTCCCCATTGTGACATCACAATGCCCTTTCCCCCATTGTGACATCACAATGCCGTTTCCACATTGTGACATCACAATGCACTTTCCCCCATTGTGACATCACAATTCCATTTCCCCCATTGTGACATTACAATGCAGTTTTCCCCATTGTGACATCGCAATGCCCTTTCCCCCATTGTGACATCACAATGCCGTTTTCCACATTGTGACATCACAATGCACTTTCCCCCATTGTGACATCACAATGCCATTTCCCCCATTGTGACATTACAATGCCGTTTTCCCTATTGTGACATCACAATGCTCTTTCCCCCATTGTGACATCACAATGCCATTTCACCCATTGTGACATCACAATGCCATTTCCCCCATTGTGACATCACAATGCCATTTCCCCCATTGTGATATCACAATGCCATTTCCCCCATTGTGACATCACAATGCCATTTCCCCCATTGTGACATCACAATGCCGTGTTCTGCATTGTGACATCACAATGCCCTTTCCCCCATTCTGACATCACAATGCAGTTTTCCCCATTGTGACATCGCAATGCCCTTTCCCCCATTGTGACATCACAATGCCATTTTCCCCATTGTGACATCACAATGCCCTTTCCCCCATTGTGACATCATAATGCCATTTCCCCCATTGTGACATCACAATGCCATTTCCCCCATTGTGACATCACAATGCCGTTTTCCCTATTGTGACATCACAATGCCCTTTCCCCCATTGTGACATCACAATGCCATTTCCCCCATTGTGACATCACAATGCCATTTCCCCCATTGTGACATCACAATGCCATTTCCCCCATTGTGACATCACAATGCAGTTTACCCCACTGTGACATCACAATGCCCTTTTCCCCCTTTGTGACATCACAATGCCGTTTTCCCTATTGTGACATCACAATGCAATTTCATCCATTGTGACATCACAATGCCCTTTCCACATTGTGACATCACAATGCCATTTCCCCCATTGTGACATCACAATGCAGTTTACCCCATTGTGACATCACAATGCCATTTCCCCCATTGTGACATCACAATCCCATTTCCCCCATTGTGACATCACAATGCCGTTTTCCGCATTGTGACATCACAATGCCCTTTCCCCCATTCTGACATCACAATGCAGTTTTCCCCATTGTGACATCGCAATGCCCTTTCCCCCATTGTGACATCACAATTGCGTTTTCCCCATTGTTACACCACAATGCCCTTTCCCCCATTGTGACATCACAATGCCATTTCCCCCATTGTGACATCACAATGCCGTTTTCCCTCTTGTGACATCACAATGCCCTTTCCCCCATTGTGACATCACAATGCCCTTTCCCCCATTGTGACATCACAATGCCATTTCCCCCATTGTGACATCACAATTCCATTTCCCCCATTGTGACATCACAATGCAGTTTACCCCGTTGTGACATCACAATGCCCTTTCCACCATTGTGACATCACAATGCCGTTTTCCCCATTGGGACATCACAATGCTGTTTCCCCCATTGTGACATCACAATCCCATTTCCACCATTGTGACATCACAATCCCATTTCCACCATTGTGACATCACAATGCCGTTTTCTGCATTGTGACATCACAATGCCCTTTCCCCCATTGTGACATCACAATGCAGTTTTCCCCATTGTGACATCACAATGCCCTTTCCCCCATTGTGACATCACAATGCCCTTCCCCCCATTGTGACATCACAATGCAGTTTTCCCCATTGTGACATCACAATGCCCTTTCCCCCATTGTGACATCACAATGCCGTTTTTCCCATTGTGACATCACAATGCCCTTTCCCCCATTGTGACATCACAATGCCATTCCCCCCATTGTGACATCACAATGCCGTTTTCCCTATTGTGACATCACAATGCCCTTTCTTTTATTGTGAGATCACAATGCCCTTTCCACATTGTGACATCACAATGCCATTTCCCCCATTGTGACATCACAATGCCCTTTCCCCATTGTTACATCACAATGCCCTTTCCCCCATTGTGACATCACAATGCCGTTTTCCCCATTGGGACATCACAATGCAGTTTTCCCCATTGTGACATCACAATGCAGTTTTCCCCATTGTGACATCACAATGCAGTTTTCCCCATTGTGACATCACAATGCCGTTTCCCCCATTGTGACATCACAATGCCATTTCCCCCATTGTGACATCACAATGCCATTTCCCCCATTGTGACATCACAATGCCGTTTTCTGCATTGTGACATCACAATGCCCTTTCCCCCATTCTGACATCACAATGCAGTTTTCCCCATTGTGACATCGCAATGCCCTTTCCCCCATTGTGACATCACAATTGCGTTTTCCCCATTGTGACATCACAATGCCCTTTCCCCCATTGTGACATCACAATGCCATTTCCCCCATTGTGACATCACAATGCCGTTTTCCCTCTTGTGACATCACAATGCCCTTTCCCCCATTGTGACATCACAATGCCATTTCCCCCATTGTGACATCACAATTCCATTTCCCCCATTGTGACATCACAATGCAGTTTACCCCATTGTGACATCACAATGCCCTTTTCCCCATTGTGACATCACAATGCCGTTTTCCCTATTGTGACATCACAATGCCCTTTCCACATTGTGACATCACAATGCCATTTCCCCCATTGTGACATCACAATGCAGTTTACCCCATTGTGACATCACAATGCCCTTTCCACCATTGTGACATCACAATGCCGTTTTCCCTATTGGGACATCACAATGCTGTTTCCCCCATTGTGACATCACAATCCCATTTCCACCATTGTGACATCACAATGCTGTTTTCTGCATTGTGACATCACAATGCCCTTTCCCCCATTGTGACATCACAATGCAGTTTTCCCCATTGTGACATCACAATGCCCTTTCCCCCATTGTGACATCACAATGCCGTTTTCCCCATTGTGACATCACAATGCCCTTTCCCCCATTGTGACATCACAATGCCATTCCCCCATTGTGACATCACAATGCCGTTTTCCCTATTGTGACATCACAATGCCCTTTCCCCCATTGTGACATCACAATGCCATTTCCCCCTTTGTGACATCACAATGCCGTTTCCCCCATTGGGACATCACAATGCAGTTCACCCCATTGTGACATCACAATGCCCTTTCCCCCATTGTGACATCACAATGCCGTTTCCCTATTGTGACATCACAATGCCATTTCCTCCATTGTGACATCACAATGCCCTTTCCCCATTGTGACATCACAATGCCATTTCCCCCATTGTGACATCACAATGCCATTTCCCCCATTGTGACATCACAATGCAGTTAACCACATTGTGACATCACAATGCCCTTTCCCCCATTGTGACATCACAATGCCGTTTTCCCTACTGTGACATCACAATGCCCTTCCCCCATTGTGACATCACAATGCCATTTCCCCCATTGTGACATCACAATGCCGTTTCCCCCATTGTGACATCACAATGCCGTTTCCCCCATTGTGACATCACAATGCCCTTTCCCCCATTGTGACATCACAATGCCGTTTCCCTATTGTGACATCACAATGCCATTTCCTCCATTGTGACATCACAATGCCCTTTCCCCATTGTGACATCACAATGCAGTTTTCCCCATTGTGACATCACAATGCAGTTAACCACATTGTGACATCACACTGCCCTTTCCCCCATTGTGACATCACAATGCCGTTTTCCCTATTGTGACATCACAATGCCCTTTCCCACATTGTGACATCACAATGCCTTTTCCCCCATTGTGACATCACAATGCAGTTTTCCCCATTGTGACATCACAATGCCCTTTCCCCCATTGTGACATCACAATGGCGTTTTCCGCATTGTGACAAGACAATGCCCTTTCCCCCATTGTGACATCACAATGCAGTTTTCCCCATTGTGACATCACAATGCGCTTTCCCCCATTGTGACATCACAATGCCCTTTCCCCCATTGTGACATCACAATGCCATTTCCCCCATTGTGACATCACAATGCCGTTTCCCCCATTGTGACATCACAATGCCGTTTCCCCCATTGTGACATCACAATGCCGTTTTCCCTATAGTGACATCACAATGCAATTTCCTCCATTGTGACATCACAATGCCCTTTCCCCATTGTGACATCACAATGCCCTCTCACCCATTGTGACATCACAATGCCTTTTCCCCCATTGTGACATCACAATGCCCTTTCCCCCATTGTGACATCACAATGCCGTTTCCCTATTGTGACATCACAATGCCATTTCCTCCATTGTGACATCACAATGCCCTTTCCCCATTGTGACATCACAATGCAGTTTTCCCCATTGTGACATCACAATGCAGTTAACCACATTGTGACATCACAATGCCCTTTCCCCCATTGTGACATCACAATGCCGTTTTCCCTATTGTGACATCACAATGCCCTTTCCCCCATTGTGACATCACAATGCAGTTTCCCCATTGTGACATCACAATGCGCTTTCCCCCATTGTGACATCACAATGCCGTTTCCCCCATTGTGACATCACAATGCCATTTCCCCCATTGTGACATCACAATTCCATTTCCCCCATTGTGACATCACAATGCAGTTTTCCCCATTGTGACATCACAATGCCCTTTCCCCCATTGTGACATCACAATGCCCTTTCCCCCATTGTGACATCACAATGCCATTTCCCCCATTGTGACATCACAATGCCGTTTCCCCCATTGTGACATCACAATGCAGTTTACCCCATTGTGACATCACAATGCCCTTTCCCCCATTGTGACATCACAATGCCGTTTTCCCTATTGTGACATCACAATGCCATTTCATCCATTGTGACATCACAATGCCCTTTCCCCATTGTGATATCACAATGCCGTTTCCCCCATTGTGACATCACAATGCTGTTTTTCCTATTGTGACATCACAATTCCATTTCCCCCATTGTGACATTACAATGCCGTTTTCCCCATTGTGACATCACAATGCCGTTTCCCCCATTGTGACATCACAATGCCATTGCCCCCATTGTGACATCACAATGCCGTTTCCCCCATTGTGACATCACAATGCAGTTTTCCCCATTGTGACATCGCAATGCCCTTTCCCCCATTGTGACATCACAATGCCGTTTTCCCCATTGTGACATCACAATGCCATTTCCCCCATTGTGACATCACAATGCCATTTCCCCCACTGTGACATCACAATGCAGTTTACCCCATTGTGACATCACAATGCCCTTTCCCCCATTGTGACATCACAATGCCGTTTTCCCTATTGTGACATCACAATGCCCTTTCCCCCATTGTGACATCACAATGCCGTTTCCCCCATTGTGACATTACAATGCCGTTTTCCCCATTGTGACATCACAATGCCATTTCCCCCATTGTGACATCACAATGCCATTTCCCCCATTGTGACATCAAAATGCCATTTCCCCCATTGTGACATCACAATGCCATTTCCCCCATTGTGACATCACAATGCAGTTTATCACATTGTGACATCACAATGCCCTTTCCCCCATTGTGACATCACAATGCCGTTTTCCCTATTGTGACATCACAATGCCATTTCCTCCATTGTGACATCACAATGCCCTTTCCCCATTGTGACATCACAATGCCCTTTCACCCATTGTGACATCACAATGCCTTTTCCCCCATTGTGACATCACAATGCAGTTTTCCCCATTGTGACATCACAATGCCCTTTCCCCCATTGTGACATCACAATGCTGTTTTCCGCATTGTGACATCACAATGCCCATTCCCCCATTGTGACATCACAATGCCATTTCCCACATTGTGACATCACAATGCCTTTTCCCCCATTGTGACATCACAATGCAGTTTTCCCCATTGTGACATCACAATGCGCTTTCCCCCATTGTGACATCACAATGCCCTTTCCCCCATTGTGACATCACAATGCCCTTTCCCCCATTGTGACATCAAAATGCCATTTCCCCCATTGTGACATCACAATGCCATTTCCCCCATTGTGACATCACAATGCAGTTTACCACATTGTGACATCACAATGCCCTTTCCCCCATTGTGACATCACAATGACGATTTCCCTATTGTGACATCACAATGCCATTTCCTCCATTGTGACATCACAATGCCCTTTCCCCATTGTGACATCACAATGCCATTTCCCCCATTGTGACATCACAATGCCATTTCCCCCATTGTGACATCACAATGCAGTTTACCTTATTGTGACATCACAATGCCCTTTCCCCCATTGTGACATCACAATGCCGTTTTCCCTATTGTGACATCACAATGCCATTTCCTCCATTGTGACATCACAATGCCCTTTCCCCATTGTGACATCACAATGCGCTTTCACCCATTGTGACATCACAATGACTTTTCCCCCATTGTGACATCACAATGCAGTTTTCCCCATTGTGACATCACAATGCCCTTTCCCACATTGTGACATCACAATGCCATTTTCCGCAATGTGACATCACAATGCCCTTTCCCCCATTGTGACATCACAATGCCATTTCCCACATTGTGACATCACAATGCCTTTCCTCCATTGTGACATCACAATGCAGTTTTCCCCATTGTGACATCACAATGCCCTTTCCCCCATTGTGACATCACAATGCCGTTTTCCGCATTGTGACATCACAATGCCCTTTCCCCCATTGTGACATCACAATGCAGTTTTCCCCATTGTGACATCACAATGCGCTTTCCCCCATTGTGACATCACAATGCCCTTTCCCCCATTGTGACATCACAATGCCATTTCCCCCATTGTGACATCACAATGCCGTTTCCCCCATTGTGACATCACAATGCCATTTCCCCCATTGTGACATCACAATGCCGTTTCCCCCATTGTGACATCACAATGCCGTTTCCCCCATTGTGACATCACAATGCAGTTTTCCCCATTGTGACATCACAATGCCCTTTCCCCCATTGTGACATCACAATGCCGTTTTCCGCATTGTGACATCACAATGCCGTTTCCCCCATTGTGACATCACAATGCAGTTTTCCCCATTGTGACATCACAATGCCCTTTCCCCCATTGTGACATCACAATGCCGTTTTCCGCATTGTGACATCACAATGCCCTTTCCCCCATTGTGATATCACAATGCACTTTCCCCCATTGTGACATCACAATGCACTTTCCCCCATTGTGACATCACAATGCCGTTTTCCGCATTGTGACACCACAATGCCCTCTCCCACATTGTGACATCACAATGCAGTTTTCCCCATTGTGACATCACAATGCGCTTTCCCCCATTGTGACATCACAATGCCCTTTCCCCCATTGTGACATCACAATGCCATTTCCCCCATTGTGACATCACAATGCCGTTTTCCCCATTGTGACATCACAATGCCCTTTTCCCCATTGTGACATCACAATGCCATTTCCCCCAGTGTGACATCACAATGCCATTTCCCCCAGTGTGACATCACAATGCCATTTCCCCCATTGTGACATCACAATGCCATTTCCCCCATTGTGACATCACAATGCAGTTTACCCCATTGTGACATCACAATGCCCTTTCCCCCATTTTGACATCACAATGCCGTTTTCCCCATTGGGACATCACAATGCCGTTTCCCCCATTGTGACATCACAATGCCCTTTCCCCCATTGTGACATCACAATGCCCTTTCCCCCATTGTGACATCACAATGCCATTTCCCCCATTGTTGACATCACAATGCCGTTTTCCCCATTGTGACATCACAATGCCCTTTTCCCCATTGTGACATCACAATGCCATTTCCCCCAGTGTGACATCACAATGCCATTTCCCCCATTGTGACATCACAATGCCGTTTTCCCTATTGTGACATCACAATGCCCTTTCCCCCATTGTGACATCACAATGCCATTTCCCCCATTGTGACATCACAATGCCGTTTCCCCCATAGTGACATCACAATGCAGTTTACCCCATTGTGACATCACAATGCCCTTTCCCCCATTGTGACATCACAATGCCCTTTCCCCCATTGTGACATCACAATGCAGTTTACCCCATTGTGACATCACAATGCCGTTTTCCCTACTGTGACATCACAATGCCCAATCCACATTGTGACATCACAATGCCATTTCCCCCATTGTGACATCACAATGCCGTTTCCCCCATTGTGACATCAGAATGCAGTTTACCCCATTGTGACATCACAATGCCCTTTCCCCCATTGTGACATCACAATGCCGTTTCCCTATTGTGACATCACAATGCCATTTCCTCCATTGTGACATCACAATGCCCTTTCCCTATTGTGACATCACAATGCCATTTCCCGCATTGTGACATCACAATGCCATTTCCCCCATTGTGACATCACAATGCAGTTAACCACATTGTGACATCACAATGCCCTTTCCCCCATTGTGACATATCAATGCCATTTCCCCCATTGTGACATCACAATGCCGTTTCCCCCATTGTGACATCAGAATGCAGTTTCCCCCATTGTGACATCACAATGCCCTTTCCCCCATTGTGACATCACAATGCCGTTTCCCTATTGTGACATCACAATGCCATTTCCTCCATTGTGACATCACAATGCCCTTTCCCCATTGTGACATCACAATGCCATTTCCCGCATTGTGACATCACAATGTTATTTCCCCCATTGTGACATCACAATGCAGTTAACCACATTGTGAGATCACAATGCCCTTTCCCCCATTGTGACATCACAATGCTGTTTTCCCTATTGTGACATCACAATGCCATTTCCCACATTGTGACATCACAATGCCTTTTCCCCCATTGTGACATCACAATGCCGTTTTCCGCATTGTGACATCACAATGCCCTTTCCCCCATTGTGACATCACAATGCCATTTCCCACATTGTGACATCACAATGCCTTTTCCCCCATTGTGACATCACAATGCAGTTTTCCCCATTGTGACATCACAATGCCCTTTCCCCCATTGTGACATCACAATGCCGTTTTCCGCATTGTGACATCACAATGCCCTTTCCCCCATTGTGACATCACAATGCAGTTTTCCCCATTGTGACATCACAATGCGCTTTCCCCCATTGTGACATCACAATGCCCTTTCCCCCATTGTGACATCACAATGCCATTTCCCCCATTGTGACATCACAATGCCGTTTCCCCCATTGTGACATCACAATGCCGTTTCCCCCATTGTGACATCACAATGCCGTTTCCCCCATTGTGACATCACAATGCTGTTTTCCCCATTGTGACATCACAATTCCATGTCGCCCATTGTGACATTACAATGCCGTTTTCCCCATTGTGACATCACAATGCCATTTCCTCCATTGTGACATCACAATGCCCTTTCCCCATTGTGACATCACAATGCCATTTCCCCCATTGTGACATCACAATGCAGTTTACCCCATTGTGACATCACAATGCCCTTTCCCCCATTGTGACATCACAATGCCGTTTTCCCTATTGTGACATCACAATGCCATTTCCTCCATTGTGACATTACAATGCCCATTCCCCATTGTGACATCACAATGCCCATTCCCCATTGTGACATCACAATGCGCTTTCCCCCATTGTGACATCACAATGCCCTTTCCCCCATTGTGACATCACAATGCCATTTCCCCCATTGTGACATCACAATGCCGTTTCCCCCATTGTGACATCACAATGCCATTTCCCCCATTGTGACATCACAATGCCGTTTCCCCCATTGTGACATCACAATGCCGTTTCCCCCATTGTGACGTCACAATGCAGTTTTCCCCATTGTGACATCACAATGCCCTTTCCCCCATTGTGACATCACAATGCACTTTCCCCCATTGTGACATCACAATGCCCTTTCCCCCATTGTGACATCACAATGCCATTTCCCCCATTGTGACATCACAATGCCGTTTCCCCCATTGTGACATCACAATGCCGTTTCCCCCATTGTGACATCACAATGCCGTTTCCCCCATTGTGACATCACAATGCTGTTTTCCCCATTGTGACATCACAATTCCATGTCGCCCATTGTGACATTACAATGCCGTTTTCCCCATTGTGACATCACAATGCCCTTTCCCCCATTGTGACATCACAATGCCGTTTTCCCTATTGTGACATCACAATGCCATTTCCTCCATTGTGACATCACAATGCCCTTTCCCCATTGTGACATCACAATGCCATTTCCCCCATTGTGACATCACAATGCAGTTTACCCCATTGTGACATCACAATGCCCTTTCCCCCATTGTGACATCACAATGCCGTTTTCCCTATTGTGACATCACAATGCCATTTCCTCCATTGTGACATCACAATGCCCTTTCCCCATTGTGATATCACAATGCTGTTTCCCCCATTGTGACATCACAATGCTGTTTTTCCCATTGTGACATCACAATTCCATTTCCCCCATTGTGACATTACAATGCCGTTTTCCCCATTGTGACATCACAATGCCCTTTCCCCCATTGTGACATCACAATGCCGTTTCCACATTGTGACATCACAATGCACTTTCCCCCATTGTGACATCACAATTCCATTTCCCCCATTGTGACATTACAATGCAGTTTTCCCCATTGTGACATCGCAATGCCCTTTCCCCCATTGTGACATCACAATGCCGTTTTCCACATTGTGACATCACAATGCACTTTCCCCCATTGTGACATCACAATGCCATTTCCCCCATTGTGACATTACAATGCCGTTTTCCCTATTGTGACATCACAATGCTCTTTCCCCCATTGTGACATCACAATGCCATTTCACCCATTGTGACATCACAATGCCATTTCCCCCATTGTGACATCACAATGCCATTTCCCCCATTGTGATATCACAATGCCATTTCCCCCATTGTGACATCACAATGCCATTTCCCCCATTGTGACATCACAATGCCGTGTTCTGCATTGTGACATCACAATGCCCTTTCCCCCATTCTGACATCACAATGCAGTTTTCCCCATTGTGACATCGCAATGCCCTTTCCCCCATTGTGACATCACAATGCCATTTTCCCCATTGTGACATCACAATGCCCTTTCCCCCATTGTGACATCACAATGCCATTTCCCCCATTGTGACATCACAATGCCATTTCCCCCATTGTGACATCACAATGCCGTTTTCCCTATTGTGACATCACAATGCCCTTTCCCCCATTGTGACATCACAATGCAATTTCCCCCATTGTGACATCACAATGCCATTTCCCCCATTGTGACATCACAATGCCATTTCCCCCATTGTGACATCACAATGCAGTTTACCCCATTGTGACATCACAATGCCCTTTTCCCCCTTTGTGACATCACAATGCCGTTTTCCCTATTGTGACATCACAATGCAATTTCATCCATTGTGACATCACAATGCCCTTTCCACATTGTGACATCACAATGCCATTTCCCCCATTGTGACATCACAATGCAGTTTACCCCATTGTGACATCACAATGCCATTTCCCCCATTGTGACATCACAATCCCATTTCCCCCATTGTGACATCACAATGCCGTTTTCTGCATTGTGACATCACAATGCCCTTTCCCCCATTCTGACATCACAATGCAGTTTTCCCCATTGTGACATCGCAATGCCCTTTCCCCCATTGTGACATCACAATTGCGTTTTCCCCATTGTGACACCACAATGCCCTTTCCCCCATTGTGACATCACAATGCCATTTCCCCCATTGTGACATCACAATGCCGTTTTCCCTCTTGTGACATCACAATGCCCTTTCCCCCATTGTGACATCACAATGCCCTTTCCCCCATTGTGACATCACAATGCCATTTCCCCCATTGTGACATCACAATTCCATTTCCCCCATTGTGACATCACAATGCAGTTTACCCCATTGTGACATCACAATGCCCTTTTCCCCATTGTGACATCACAATGCCGTTTTCCCTATTGTGACATCACAATGCCCTTTCCACATTGTGACATCACAATGCCATTTCCCCCATTGTGACATCACAATACAGTTTACCCCGTTGTGACATCACAATGCCCTTTCCACCATTGTGACATCACAATGCCGTTTTCCCCATTGGGACATCACAATGCTGTTTCCCCCATTGTGACATCACAATCCCATTTCCACCATTGTGACATCACAATGCCGTTTTCTGCATTGTGACATCACAATGCCATTTCCCCCATTGTGACATCACAATTCCATTTCCCCCATTGTGACATCACAATGCAGTTTACCCCATTGTGACATCACAATGCCCTTTTCCCCATTGTGACATCACAATGCCGTTTTCCCTATTGTGACATCACAATGCCCTTTCCACATTGTGACATCACAATGCCATTTCCCCCATTGTGACATCACAATACAGTTTACCCCGTTGTGACATCACAATGCCCTTTCCACCATTGTGACATCACAATGCCGTTTTCCCCATTGGGACATCACAATGCTGTTTCCCCCATTGTGACATCACAATCCCATTTCCACCATTGTGACATCACAATGCCGTTTTCTGCATTGTGACATCACAATGCCCTTTCCCCCATTGTGACATCACAATGCAGTTTTCCCCATTGTGACATCACAATGCCCTTTCCCCCATTGTGACATCACAATGCCCTTTCCCCCATTGTGACATCACAATGCAGTTTTCCCCATTGTGACATCACAATGCCCTTTCCCCCATTGTGACATCACAATGCCGTTTTTCCCATTGTGACATCACAATGCCCTTTCCCCCATTGTGACATCACAATGCCATTCCCCCCATTGTGACATCACAATGCCGTTTTCCCTATTGTGACATCACAATGCCCTTTCCTTTATTGTGAGATCACAATGCCCTTTCCACATTGTGACATCACAATGCCATTTCCCCCATTGTGACATCACAATGCCCTTTCCCCATTGTGACATCACAATGCCCTTTCCCCCATTGTGACATCACAATGCCGTTTTCCCCATTGGGACATCACAATGCCGTTTCCCCCATTGTGACATCACAATGCCCTTTCCACCATTGTGACATCACAATGCAGTTTTCCCCATTGTGACATCACAATGCAGTTTTCCCCATTGTGACATCACAATGCAGTTTTCCCCATTGTGACATCACAATGCCGTTTCCCCCATTGTGACATAACAATGCCATTTCCCCCATTGTGACATCACAATGCCATTTCCCCCATTGTGACATCACAATGCCGTTTTCTGCATTGTGACATCACAATGCCCTTTCCCCCATTCTGACATCACAATGCAGTTTTCCCCATTGTGACATCGCAATGCCATTTCCCCCATTGTGACATCACAATGCCATTTCCCCCATTGTGACATCACAATGCCGTTTTCCCTCTTGTGACATCACAATGCCCTTTCCCCCATTGTGACATCACAATGCCTTTCCCCCATTGTGACATCACAATGCCATTTCCCCCATTGTGACATCACAATTCCATTTCCCCCATTGTGACATCACAATGCAGTTTACCCCATTGTGACATCACAATGCCCTTTTCCCCACTGTGACATCACAATGCCGTTTTCCCTATTGTGACATCACAATGCCCTTTCCCCCATTGTGACATCACAATGCCATTTCCCCTATTGTGACATCACAATGCCGTTTCCCCCATTGTGACATCACAATGCAGTTTACCCCATTGTGACATCACAATGCCCTTTCCCCCATTGTGACATCACAATGCCGTTTCCCCCATTGTGACATCACAATGCCATTTCCCCCATTGTGACATCAGAATGCAGTTTACCCCAATGTGACATCACAATGCCCTTTCCCCATTGTGACATCACAATGCCGTTTCCCGCATTGTGACATCACAATGCCATTTCCCCCATTGTGACATCACAATGCAGTTAACCACATTGTGACATCACAATGCCCTTTCCCCCATTGTGACATCACAATGCTGTTTTCCCTATTGTGACATCACAATGCCCTTTCCCCCATTGTGACATCACAATGCCTTTTCCCCCATTGTGACATCACAATGCAGTTTTCCCCATTGTGACTTCACAATGCCCTTACCCCCATTGTGACATCACAATGCCGTTTTCCGCATTGTGACATCACAATGCCCTTTCCCCCATTGTGACATCACAATGCAGTTTACCCCATTGTGACATCACAATGCCCTTTCCCCCATTGTGACATCACAATGCCATTTCCCCCATTGTGACATCACAATGCCGTTTCCCCCATTGTGACATCACAATGCCATTTCCCCCATTGTGACATCACAATGCCATTTCCCCCATTGTGACATCACAATGCCATTTCCCCCATTGTGACATCACAATGCCGTTTCCCCCATTGTGACATCACAATGCAGTTTACCCCATTGTGACATCACAATGCCCTTTCCCCCATTGTGACATCACAATGCCGTTTTCCCTATTGTGACATCACAATGCCATTTCCTCCATTGTGACATCACAATGCCCTTTCCCCATTGTGATATCACAATGCCGTTTCCCCCATTGTGACATCACAATGCTGTTTTTCCCATTGTGACATCACAATTCCATTTCCCCTATTGTGACATTACAATGCCGTTTTCCCCATTGTGACATCACAATGCCCTTTCCCCCATTGTGACATCACAATGCAGTTTTCCCCATTGTGACATCGCAATGCCCTTTCCCCCATTGTGACATCACAATGCCGTTTTCCACATTGTGACATCGCAATGCCCTTTCCCCCATTGTGACATCACAATGCCATTTCCCCCATTGTGACATTACAATGCCGTTTTCCCTATTGTGACATCACAATGCTCTTTCCCCCATTGTGACATCACAATGCCCTTTCCCCCATTGTGACATCACAATGCCATTTCCCCATTGTTGACATCAACAATGCCGTTTTCCCCATTGTGACATCACAATGCCCTTTTCCCCATTGTGACATCACAATGCCATTTCCCCCAGTGTGACATCACAATGCCATTTCCCCCATTGTGACATCAGAATGCCGTTTTCCCTATTGTGACATCACAATGCCCTTTTCCCCATTGTGACATCACAATGCCATTTCCCCCATTGTGACATCACAATGCCGTTTTCCCCATTGTGACATCACAATGCCATTTTCCCCATTGTGACTTCACAATGCAATTTCCCCCATTGTGACATCACAATGCCATTTCCCCCATTGTGACATCACAATGCCGTTTCCCCCATTGTGACATCACAATGCAGTTTACCCCATTGTGACATCACAATGCCCTTTCCCCCATTGTGACATCACAATGCCGTTTCCCCCATTGTGACATCACAATGCAGTTTACCCCATTGTGACATCACAATGCCCTTTCCCCCATTGTGACATCACAATGCCGTTTTCCCTACTGTGACATCACAATGCCCTTACCCCATTGTGACATCACAATGCCATTTCCCCCATTGTGACATCACAATGCTGTTTCCCCCATTGTGACATCAGAATGCAGTTTACCCCATTGTGACATCACAATGCCCTTTCCCCCATTGTGACATCACAATGCCGTTTCCCTATTGTGACATCACAATGCCATTTCCTCCATTGTGACATCACAATGCCCTTTCCCCATTGTGACATCACAATGCCCTTTTCCCCATTGTGACATCACAATGCCATTTACCCCAGTGTGACATCACAATGCCATTTCCCCCACTGTGACATCACAATGCCGTTTTCCCTATTGTGACATCACAATGCCCTTTCCCCCATTGTGACATCACAATGCCATTTCCCCCATTGTGACATCACAATGCCGTTTCCCCCATTGTGACATCACAATGCAGTTTACCCCATTGTGACATCACAATGCCCTTTCCCCCATTGTGACATCACAATGCCGTTTCCCGCATTGTGACATCACAATGCCATTTCCCCCATTGTGACATCACAATGCAGTTAACCACATTGTGACATCACAATGCCCTTTCCCCCATTGTGACATCACAATGCTGTTTTCCCTATTGTGACATCACAATGCCCTTTCCCCCATTGTGACATCACAATGCCTTTTCCTCCATTGTGACATCACAATGCAGTTTTCCCCATTGTGACTTCACAATGCCCTTTCCCCCATTGTGACATCACAATGCCGTTTTCCGCATTGTGACATCACAATGCCCTTTCCCCCATTGTGACATCACAATGCAGTTTACCCCATTGTGACATCACAATGCCCTTTCCCCCATTGTGACATCACAATGCCATTTCCCCCATTGTGACATCACAATGCCGTTTCCCCCATTGTGACATCACAATGCCATTTCCCCCATTGTGACATCACAATGCCATTTCCCCCATTGTGACATCACAATGCCATTTCCCCCATTGTGACATCACAATGCCGTTTCCCCCATTGTGACATCACAATGCAGTTTACCCCATTGTGACATCACAATGCCCTTTCCCCCATTGTGACATCACAATGCCGTTTTCCCTATTGTGACATCACAATGCCATTTCCTCCATTGTGACATCACAATGCCCTTTCCCCATTGTGATATCACAATGCCGTTTCCCCCATTGTGACATCACAATGCTGTTTTTCCCATTGTGACATCACAATTCCATTTCCCCCATTGTGACATTACAATGCCGTTTTCCCCATTGTGACATCACAATGCCGTTTTCCCCATTGTGACATCACAATGCCATTCCCCCCATTGTGACATCACAATGCCGTTTTCCCCATTGTGACATCACAATGCCCTTTCCCCCATTGTGACATCACAATGCAGTTTTCCCCATTGTGACATCACAATGCCCTTTCCCCCATTGTGACATCACAATGCCGTTTTCCCCATTGTGACATCACAATGCCCTTTCCCCCATTGTGACATCACAATGCCATTCCCCCCATTGTGACATCACAATGCCCTTTCCCCCATTGTGACATCACAATGCCATTTCCCCCATTGTGACATCACAATGCCGTTTTCCCCATTGGGACATCACAATGCTGTTTCCCCCATTGTGACATCACAATCCCATTTCCACCATTGTGACATCACAATGCCGTTTTCTGCATTGTGACATCACAATGCCCTTTCCCCCATTGTGACATCACAATGCAGTTTTCCCCATTGTGACATCACAATGCCCTTTCCCCCATTGTGACATCACAATGCCCTTTCCCCCATTGTGACATCACAATGCAGTTTTCCCCATTGTGACATCACAATGCCCTTTCCCCCATTGTGACATCACAATGCCGTTTTTCCCATTGTGACATCACAATGCCCTTTCCCCCATTGTGACATCACAATGCCATTCCCCCCATTGTGACATCACAATGCCGTTTTCCCTATTGTGACATCACAATGCCCTTTCCTTTATTGTGAGATCACAATGCCCTTTCCACATTGTGACATCACAATGCCATTTCCCCCATTGTGACATCACAATGCCCTTTCCCCATTGTGACATCACAATGCCCTTTCCCCCATTGTGACATCACAATGCCGTTTTCCCCATTGGGACATCACAATGCCGTTTCCCCCATTGTGACATCACAATGCCCTTTCCACCATTGTGACATCACAATGCAGTTTTCCCCATTGTGACATCACAATGCAGTTTTCCCCATTGTGACATCACAATGCAGTTTTCCCCATTGTGACATCACAATGCCATTTCCCCCATTGTGACATAACAATGCCATTTCCCCCATTGTGACATCACAATGCCATTTCCCCCATTGTGACATCACAATGCCGTTTTCTGCATTGTGACATCACAATGCCCTTTCCCCCATTCTGACATCACAATGCAGTTTTCCCCATTGTGACATCGCAATGCCATTTCCCCCATTGTGACATCACAATGCCATTTCCCCCATTGTGACATCACAATGCCGTTTTCCCTCTTGTGACATCACAATGCCCTTTCCCCCATTGTGACATCACAATGCCTTTCCCCCATTGTGACATCACAATGCCATTTCCCCCATTGTGACATCACAATTCCATTTCCCCCATTGTGACATCACAATGCAGTTTACCCCATTGTGACATCACAATGCCCTTTTCCCCACTGTGACATCACAATGCCGTTTTCCCTATTGTGACATCACAATGCCCTTTCCCCCATTGTGACATCACAATGCCATTTCCCCCATTGTGACATCACAATGCCGTTTCCCCCATTGTGACATCACAATGCAGTTTACCCCATTGTGACATCACAATGCCCTTTCCCCCATTGTGACATCACAATGCCGTTTCCCCCATTGTGACATCACAATGCCATTTCCCCCATTGTGACATCAGAATGCAGTTTACCCCAATGTGACATCACAATGCCCTTTCCCCATTGTGACATCACAATGCCGTTTCCCGCATTGTGACATCACAATGCCATTTCCCCCATTGTGACATCACAATGCAGTTAACCACATTGTGACATCACAATGCCCTTTCCCCCATTGTGACATCACAATGCTGTTTTCCCTATTGTGACATCACAATGCCCTTTCCCCCATTGTGACATCACAATGCCTTTTCCCCCATTGTGACATCACAATGCAGTTTTCCCCATTGTGACTTCACAATGCCCTTACCCCCATTGTGACATCACAATGCCGTTTTCCGCATTGTGACATCACAATGCCCTTTCCCCCATTGTGACATCACAATGCAGTTTACCCCATTGTGACATCACAATGCCCTTTCCCCCATTGTGACATCACAATGCCATTTCCCCCATTGTGACATCACAATGCCGTTTCCCCCATTGTGACATCACAATGCCATTTCCCCCATTGTGACATCACAATGCCATTTCCCCCATTGTGACATCACAATGCCATTTCCCCCATTGTGACATCACAATGCCGTTTCCCCCATTGTGACATCACAATGCAGTTTACCCCATTGTGACATCACAATGCCCTTTCCCCCATTGTGACATCACAATGCCGTTTTCCCTATTGTGACATCACAATGCCATTTCCTCCATTGTGACATCACAATGCCCTTTCCCCATTGTGATATCACAATGCCGTTTCCCCCATTGTGACATCACAATGCTGTTTTTCCCATTGTGACATCACAATTCCATTTCCCCTATTGTGACATTACAATGCCGTTTTCCCCATTGTGACATCACAATGCCCTTTCCCCCATTGTGACATCACAATGCAGTTTTCCCCATTGTGACATCGCAATGCCCTTTCCCCCATTGTGACATCACAATGCCGTTTTCCACATTGTGACATCGCAATGCCCTTTCCCCCATTGTGACATCACAATGCCATTTCCCCCATTGTGACATTACAATGCCGTTTTCCCTATTGTGACATCACAATGCTCTTTCCCCCATTGTGACATCACAATGCCCTTTCCCCCATTGTGACATCACAATGCCATTTCCCCCATTGTTGACATCACAATGCCGTTTTCCCCATTGTGACATCACAATGCCCTTTTCCCCATTGTGACATCACAATGCCATTTCCCCCAGTGTGACATCACAATGCCATTTCCCCCATTGTGACATCAGAATGCCGTTTTCCCTATTGTGACATCACAATGCCCTTTTCCCCATTGTGACATCACAATGCCATTTCCCCCATTGTGACATCACAATGCCGTTTTCCCCATTGTGACATCACAATGCCATTTTCCCCATTGTGACTTCACAATGCCATTTCCCCCATTGTGACATCACAATGCCATTTCCCCCATTGTGACATCACAATGCCGTTTCCCCCATTGTGACATCACAATGCAGTTTACCCCATTGTGACATCACAATGCCCTTTCCCCCATTGTGACATCACAATGCCGTTTCCCCCATTGTGACATCACAATGCAGTTTACCCCATTGTGACATCACAATGCCCTTTCCCCCATTGTGACATCACAATGCCGTTTTCCCTACTGTGACATCACAATGCCCTTACCCCATTGTGACATCACAATGCCATTTCCCCCATTGTGACATCACAATGCTGTTTCCCCCATTGTGACATCAGAATGCAGTTTACCCCATTGTGACATCACAATGCCCTTTCCCCCATTGTGACATCACAATGCCGTTTCCCTATTGTGACATCACAATGCCATTTCCTCCATTGTGACATCACAATGCCCTTTCCCCATTGTGACATCACAATGCCCTTTTCCCCATTGTGACATCACAATGCCATTTACCCCAGTGTGACATCACAATGCCATTTCCCCCACTGTGACATCACAATGCCGTTTTCCCTATTGTGACATCACAATGCCCTTTCCCCCATTGTGACATCACAATGCCATTTCCCCCATTGTGACATCACAATGCCGTTTCCCCCATTGTGACATCACAATGCAGTTTACCCCATTGTGACATCACAATGCCCTTTCCCCCATTGTGACATCACAATGCCGTTTCCCCCATTGTGACATCACAATGCCATTTCCCCCATTGTGACATCACAATGCCGTTTCCCCCATTGTGACATCAGAATGCAGTTTACCCCATTGTGACATCACAATGCCCTTTCCCCCATTGTGACATCACAATGCCGTTTCCCGCATTGTGACATCACAATGCCATTTCCCCCATTGTGACATCACAATGCAGTTAACCACATTGTGACATCACAATGCCCTTTCCCCCATTGTGACATCACAATGCTGTTTTCCCTATTGTGACATCACAATGCCCTTTCCCCCATTGTGACATCACAATGCCTTTTCCTCCATTGTGACATCACAATGCAGTTTTCCCCATTGTGACTTCACAATGCCCTTTCCCCCATTGTGACATCACAATGCCGTTTTCCGCATTGTGACATCACAATGCCCTTTCCCCCATTGTGACATCACAATGCAGTTTACCCCATTGTGACATCACAATGCCCTTTCCCCCATTGTGACATCACAATGCCATTTCCCCCATTGTGACATCACAATGCCGTTTCCCCCATTGTGACATCACAATGCCATTTCCCCCATTGTGACATCACAATGCCATTTCCCCCATTGTGACATCACAATGCCATTTCCCCCATTGTGACATCACAATGCCGTTTCCCCCATTGTGACATCACAATGCAGTTTACCCCATTGTGACATCACAATGCCCTTTCCCCCATTGTGACATCACAATGCCGTTTTCCCTATTGTGACATCACAATGCCATTTCCTCCATTGTGACATCACAATGCCCTTTCCCCATTGTGATATCACAATGCCGTTTCCCCCATTGTGACATCACAATGCTGTTTTTCCCATTGTGACATCACAATTCCATTTCCCCCATTGTGACATTACAATGCCGTTTTCCCCATTGTGACATCACAATGCCGTTTTCCCCATTGTGACATCACAATGCCATTCCCCCCATTGTGACATCACAATGCCGTTTTCCCCATTGTGACATCACAATGCCCTTTCCCCCATTGTGACATCACAATGCAGTTTTCCCCATTGTGACATCACAATGCCCTTTCCCCCATTGTGACATCACAATGCCGTTTTCCCCATTGTGACATCACAATGCCCTTTCCCCCATTGTGACATCACAATGCCATTCCCCCCATTGTGACATCACAATGCCCTTTCCCCCATTGTGACATCACAATGCCATTTCCCCCATTGTGACATCACAATGCCGTTTTCCCCATTGTGACATCACAATGCCATTTTCCCCATTGTGACTTCACAATGCCATTTCCCCCATTGTGACATCACAATGCCATTTCCCCCATTGTGACATCACAATGCCGTTTCCCCCATTGTGACATCACAATGCAGTTTACCCCATTGTGACATCACAATGCCCTTTCCCCCATTGTGACATCACAATGCCGTTTTCCCTATTGTGACATCACAATGCCATTTCCTCCATTGTGACATCACAATGCCCTTTCCACATTGTGATATCACAATGCCGTTTCCCCCATTGTGACATCACAATGCTGTTTTTCCCATTGTGACATCACAATTCCATTTCCCCCATTGTGACATTACAATGCCGTTTTCCCCATTGTGACATCACAATGCCCTTTCCCCCATTGTGACATCACAATGCCGTTTCCACATTGTGACATCACAATGCACTTTCCCCCATTGTGACATCACAATTCCATTTCCCCCATTGTGACATTACAATGCAGTTTTCCCCATTGTGACATCGCAATGCCCTTTCCCCCATTGTGACATCACAATGCCGTTTTCCACATTGTGACATCACAATGCACTTTCCCCCATTGTGACATCACAATGCCATTTCCCCCATTGTGACATTACAATGCCGTTTTCCCTATTGTGACATCACAATGCTCTTTCCCCCATTGTGACATCACAATGCCATTTCACCCATTGTGACATCACAATGCCATTTCCCCCATTGTGACATCACAATGCCATTTCCCCCATTGTGATATCACAATGCCATTTCCCCCATTGTGACATCACAATGCCATTTCCCCCATTGTGACATCACAATGCCGTGTTCTGCATTGTGACATCACAATGCCCTTTCCCCCATTCTGACATCACAATGCAGTTTTCCCCATTGTGACATCGCAATGCCCTTTCCCCCATTGTGACATCACAATGCCATTTTCCCCATTGTGACATCACAATGCCCTTTCCCCCATTGTGACATCATAATGCCATTTCCCCCATTGTGACATCACAATGCCATTTCCCCCATTGTGACATCACAATGCCGTTTTCCCTATTGTGACATCACAATGCCCTTTCCCCCATTGTGACATCACAATGCCATTTCCCCCATTGTGACATCACAATGCCATTTCCCCCATTGTGACATCACAATGCCATTTCCCCCATTGTGACATCACAATGCAGTTTACCCCATTGTGACATCACAATGCCCTTTTCCCCCTTTGTGACATCACAATGCCGTTTTCCCTATTGTGACATCACAATGCAATTTCATCCATTGTGACATCACAATGCCCTTTCCACATTGTGACATCACAATGCCATTTCCCCCATTGTGACATCACAATGCAGTTTACCCCATTGTGACATCACAATGCCCTTTCCCCCATTGTGACATCACAATGCAGTTTACCCCATTGTGACATCACAATGCCCTTTCCCCCATTGTGACATCACAATGCCATTTCCCCCATTGTGACATCACAATGCCGTTTCCCCCATTGTGACATCACAATGCCATTTCCCCCATTGTGACATCACAATGCCATTTCCCCCATTGTGACATCACAATGCCATTTCCCCCATTGTGACATCACAATGCCGTTTCCCCCATTGTGACATCACAATGCAGTTTACCCCATTGTGACATCACAATGCCCTTTCCCCCATTGTGACATCACAATGCCGTTTTCCCTATTGTGACATCACAATGCCATTTCCTCCATTGTGACATCACAATGCCCTTTCCCCATTGTGATATCACAATGCCGTTTCCCCCATTGTGACATCACAATGCTGTTTTTCCCATTGTGACATCACAATTCCATTTCCCCATTGTGACATTACAATGCCGTTTTCCCCATTGTGACATCACAATGCCGTTTTCCCCATTGTGACATCACAATGCCATTCCCCCCATTGTGACATCACAATGCCGTTTTCCCCCATTGTGACATCACAATGCCCTTTCCCCCATTGTGACATCACAATGCAGTTTTCCCCATTGTGACATCACAATGCCCTTTCCCCCATTGTGACATCACAATGCCGTTTTCCCCATTGTGACATCACAATGCCCTTTCCCCCATTGTGACATCACAATGCCATTCCCCCCATTGTGACATCACAATGCCCTTTCCCCCATTGTGACATCACAATGCCATTTCCCCCATTGTGACATCACAATGCCGTTTTCCCCATTGTGACATCACAATGCCATTTTCCCCATTGTGACTTCACAATGCCATTTCCCCCATTGTGACATCACAATGCCATTTCCCCCATTGTGACATCACAATGCCGTTTCCCCCATTGTGACATCACAATGCAGTTTACCCCATTGTGACATCACAATGCCCTTTCCCCCATTGTGACATCACAATGCCGTTTTCCCTATTGTGACATCACAATGCCATTTCCTCCATTGTGACATCACAATGCCCTTTCCACATTGTGATATCACAATGCCGTTTCCCCCATTGTGACATCACAATGCTGTTTTTCCCATTGTGACATCACAATTCCATTTCCCCCATTGTGACATTACAATGCCGTTTTCCCCATTGTGACATCACAATGCCCTTTCCCCCATTGTGACATCACAATGCCGTTTCCACATTGTGACATCACAATGCACTTTCCCCCATTGTGACATCACAATTCCATTTCCCCCATTGTGACATTACAATGCAGTTTTCCCCATTGTGACATCGCAATGCCCTTTCCCCCATTGTGACATCACAATGCCGTTTTCCACATTGTGACATCACAATGCACTTTCCCCCATTGTGACATCACAATGCCATTTCCCCCATTGTGACATTACAATGCCGTTTTCCCTATTGTGACATCACAATGCTCTTTCCCCCATTGTGACATCACAATGCCATTTCACCCATTGTGACATCACAATGCCATTTCCCCCATTGTGACATCACAATGCCATTTCCCCCATTGTGATATCACAATGCCATTTCCCCCATTGTGACATCACAATGCCATTTCCCCCATTGTGACATCACAATGCCGTGTTCTGCATTGTGACATCACAATGCCCTTTCCCCCATTCTGACATCACAATGCAGTTTTCCCCATTGTGACATCGCAATGCCCTTTCCCCCATTGTGACATCACAATGCCATTTTCCCCATTGTGACATCACAATGCCCTTTCCCCCATTGTGACATCATAATGCCATTTCCCCCATTGTGACATCACAATGCCATTTCCCCCATTGTGACATCACAATGCCGTTTTCCCTATTGTGACATCACAATGCCCTTTCCCCCATTGTGACATCACAATGCCATTTCCCCCATTGTGACATCACAATGCCATTTCCCCCATTGTGACATCACAATGCCATTTCCCCCATTGTGACATCACAATGCAGTTTACCCCATTGTGACATCACAATGCCCTTTTCCCCCTTTGTGACATCACAATGCCGTTTTCCCTATTGTGACATCACAATGCAATTTCATCCATTGTGACATCACAATGCCCTTTCCACATTGTGACATCACAATGCCATTTCCCCCATTGTGACATCACAATGCAGTTTACCCCATTGTGACATCACAATGCCCTTTCCCCCATTGTGACATCACAATGCAGGTTTACCCCATTGTGACATCACAATGCCCTTTCCCCCATTGTGACATCACAATGCCATTTCCCCCATTGTGACATCACAATGCCGTTTCCCCCATTGTGACATCACAATGCCATTTCCCCCATTGTGACATCACAATGCCATTTCCCCCATTGTGACATCACAATGCCATTTCCCCCATTGTGACATCACAATGCCGTTTCCCCCATTGTGACATCACAATGCAGTTTACCCCATTGTGACATCACAATGCCCTTTCCCCCATTGTGACATCACAATGCCGTTTTCCCTATTGTGACATCACAATGCCATTTCCTCCATTGTGACATCACAATGCCCTTTCCCCATTGTGATATCACAATGCCGTTTCCCCCATTGTGACATCACAATGCTGTTTTTCCCATTGTGACATCACAATTCCATTTCCCCCATTGTGACATTACAATGCCGTTTTCCCCATTGTGACATCACAATGCCGTTTTCCCCATTGTGACATCACAATGCCATTCCCCCCATTGTGACATCACAATGCCGTTTTCCCCATTGTGACATCACAATGCCCTTTCCCCCATTGTGACATCACAATGCAGTTTTCCCCATTGTGACATCACAATGCCCTTTCCCCCATTGTGACATCACAATGCCGTTTTCCCCATTGTGACATCACAATGCCCTTTCCCCCATTGTGACATCACAATGCCATTCCCCCCATTGTGACATCACAATGCCCTTTCCCCCATTGTGACATCACAATGCCATTTCCCCCATTGTGACATCACAATGGCCGTTTTTCCCCCATTGTGACATCACAATGCCATTTTCCCCATTGTGACTTCACAATGCCATTTCCCCCATTGTGACATCACAATGCCATTTCCCCCATTGTGACATCACAATGCCGTTTCCCCCATTGTGACATCACAATGCAGTTTACCCCCATTGTGACATCACAATGCCCTTTCCCCCATTGTGACATCACAATGCCGTTTTCCCTATTGTGACATCACAATGCCATTTCCTCCATTGTGACATCACAATGCCCTTTCCACATTGTGATATCACAATGCCGTTTCCCCCAATGTGACATCACAATGCTGTTTTTCCCATTGTGACATCACAATTCCATTTCCCCCATTGTGACATTACAATGCCGTTTTCCCCATTGTGACATCACAATGCCCTTTCCCCCATTGTGACATCACAATGCCGTTTCCACATTGTGACATCACAATGCACTTTCCCCCATTGTGACATCACAATTCCATTTCCCCCATTGTGACATTACAATGCAGTTTTCCCCATTGTGACATCGCAATGCCCTTTCCCCCATTGTGACATCACAATGCCGTTTTCCACATTGTGACATCACAATGCACTTTCCCCCATTGTGACATCACAATGCCATTTCCCCCATTGTGACATTACAATGCCGTTTTCCCTATTGTGACATCACAATGCTCTTTCCCCCATTGTGACATCACAATGCCATTTCACCCATTGTGACATCACAATGCCATTTCCCCCATTGTGACATCACAATGCCATTTCCCCCATTGTGATATCACAATGCCATTTCCCCCATTGTGACATCACAATGCCATTTCCCCCATTGTGACATCACAATGCCGTGTTCTGCATTGTGACATCACAATGCCCTTTCCCCCATTCTGACATCACAATGCAGTTTTCCCCATTGTGACATCGCAATGCCCTTTCCCCCATTGTGACATCACAATGCCATTTTCCCCATTGTGACATCACAATGCCCTTTCCCCCATTGTGACATCATAATGCCATTTCCCCCATTGTGACATCACAATGCCATTTCCCCCATTGTGACATCACAATGCCGTTTTCCCTATTGTGACATCACAATGCCCTTTCCCCCATTGTGACATCACAATGCCATTTCCCCCATTGTGACATCACAATGCCATTTCCCCCATTGTGACATCACAATGCCATTTCCCCCATTGTGACATCACAATGCAGTTTACCCCACTGTGACATCACAATGCCCTTTTCCCCCTTTGTGACATCACAATGCCGTTTTCCCTATTGTGACATCACAATGCAATTTCATCCATTGTGACATCACAATGCCCTTTCCACATTGTGACATCACAATGCCATTTCCCCCATTGTGACATCACAATGCAGTTTACCCCATTGTGACATCACAATGCCATTTCCCCCATTGTGACATCACAATCCCATTTCCCCCATTGTGACATCACAATGCCGTTTTCCGCATTGTGACATCACAATGCCCTTTCCCCCATTCTGACATCACAATGCAGTTTTCCCCATTGTGACATCGCAATGCCCTTTCCCCCATTGTGACATCACAATTGCGTTTTCCCCATTGTTACACCACAATGCCCTTTCCCCCATTGTGACATCACAATGCCATTTCCCCCATTGTGACATCACAATGCCGTTTTCCCTCTTGTGACATCACAATGCCCTTTCCCCCATTGTGACATCACAATGCCCTTTCCCCCATTGTGACATCACAATGCCATTTCCCCCATTGTGACATCACAATTCCATTTCCCCCATTGTGACATCACAATGCAGTTTACCCCGTTGTGACATCACAATGCCCTTTCCACCATTGTGACATCACAATGCCGTTTTCCCCATTGGGACATCACAATGCTGTTTCCCCCATTGTGACATCACAATCCCATTTCCACCATTGTGACATCACAATCCCATTTCCACCATTGTGACATCACAATGCCGTTTTCTGCATTGTGACATCACAATGCCCTTTCCCCCATTGTGACATCACAATGCAGTTTTCCCCATTGTGACATCACAATGCCCTTTCCCCATTGTGACATCACAATGCCCTTCCCCCCATTGTGACATCACAATGCAGTTTTCCCCATTGTGACATCACAATGCCCTTTCCCCCATTGTGACATCACAATGCCGTTTTTCCCATTGTGACATCACAATGCCCTTTCCCCCATTGTGACATCACAATGCCATTCCCCCCATTGTGACATCACAATGCCGTTTTCCCTATTGTGACATCACAATGCCCTTTCTTTTATTGTGAGATCACAATGCTCTTTCCACATTGTGACATCACAATGCCATTTCCCCCATTGTGACATCACAATGCCCTTTCCCCATTGTTACATCACAATGCCCTTTCCCCCATTGTGACATCACAATGCCGTTTTCCCCATTGGGACATCACAATGCAGTTTTCCCCATTGTGACATCACAATGCAGTTTTCCCCATTGTGACATCACAATGCAGTTTTCCCCATTGTGACATCACAATGCCGTTTCCCCCATTGTGACATCACAATGCCATTTCCCCCATTGTGACATCACAATGCCATTTCCCCCATTGTGACATCACAATGCCGTTTTCTGCATTGTGACATCACAATGCCCTTTCCCCCATTCTGACATCACAATGCAGTTTTCCCCATTGTGACATCGCAATGCCCTTTCCCCCATTGTGACATCACAATTGCGTTTTCCCCATTGTGACATCACAATGCCCTTTCCCCCATTGTGACATCACAATGCCATTTCCCCCATTGTGACATCACAATGCCGTTTTCCCTCTTGTGACATCACAATGCCCTTTCCCCCATTGTGACATCACAATGCCATTTCCCCCATTGTGACATCACAATTCCATTTCCCCCATTGTGACATCACAATGCAGTTTACCCCATTGTGACATCACAATGCCCTTTTCCCCATTGTGACATCACAATGCCGTTTTCCCTATTGTGACATCACAATGCCCTTTCCACATTGTGACATCACAATGCCATTTCCCCCATTGTGACATCACAATGCAGTTTACCCCATTGTGACATCACAATGCCCTTTCCACCATTGTGACATCACAATGCCGTTTTCCCTATTGGGACATCACAATGCTGTTTCCCCCATTGTGACATCACAATCCCATTTCCACCATTGTGACATCACAATGCTGTTTTCTGCATTGTGACATCACAATGCCCTTTCCCCCATTGTGACATCACAATGCAGTTTTCCCCATTGTGACATCACAATGCCCTTTCCCCCATTGTGACATCACAATGCCGTTTTCCCCATTGTGACATCACAATGCCCTTTCCCCCATTGTGACATCACAATGCCATTCCCCCATTGTGACATCACAATGCCGTTTTCCCTATTGTGACATCACAATGCCCTTTCCCCCATTGTGACATCACAATGCCATTTCCCCCTTTGTGACATCACAATGCCGTTTCCCCCATTGGGACATCACAATGCAGTTCACCCCATTGTGACATCACAATGCCCTTTCCCCCATTGTGACATCACAATGCCGTTTCCCTATTGTGACATCACAATGCCATTTCCTCCATTGTGACATCACAATGCCCTTTCCCCATTGTGACATCACAATGCCATTTCCCCCATTGTGACATCACAATGCCATTTCCCCCATTGTGACATCACAATGCAGTTAACCACATTGTGACATCACAATGCCCTTTCCCCCATTGTGACATCACAATGCCGTTTTCCCTACTGTGACATCACAATGCCCTTCCCCCATTGTGACATCACAATGCCATTTCCCCCATTGTGACATCACAATGCCGTTTCCCCCATTGTGACATCACAATGCCGTTTCCCCCATTGTGACATCACAATGCCCTTTCCCCCATTGTGACATCACAATGCCGTTTCCCTATTGTGACATCACAATGCCATTTCCTCCATTGTGACATCACAATGCCCTTTCCCCATTGTGACATCACAATGCAGTTTTCCCCATTGTGACATCACAATGCAGTTAACCACATTGTGACATCACACTGCCCTTTCCCCCATTGTGACATCACAATGCCGTTTTCCCTATTGTGACATCACAATGCCCTTTCCCACATTGTGACATCACAATGCCTTTTCCCCCATTGTGACATCACAATGCAGTTTTCCCCATTGTGACATCACAATGCCCTTTCCCCCATTGTGACATCACAATGGCGTTTTCCGCATTGTGACAAGACAATGCCCTTTCCCCCATTGTGACATCACAATGCAGTTTTCCCCATTGTGACATCACAATGCGCTTTCCCCCATTGTGACATCACAATGCCCTTTCCCCCATTGTGACATCACAATGCCATTTCCCCCATTGTGACATCACAATGCCGTTTCCCCCATTGTGACATCACAATGCCGTTTCCCCCATTGTGACATCACAATGCCGTTTTCCCTATAGTGACATCACAATGCAATTTCCTCCATTGTGACATCACAATGCCCTTTCCCCATTGTGACATCACAATGCCCTCTCACCCATTGTGACATCACAATGCCTTTTCCCCCATTGTGACATCACAATGCCCTTTCCCCCATTGTGACATCACAATGCCGTTTCCCTATTGTGACATCACAATGCCATTTCCTCCATTGTGACATCACAATGCCCTTTCCCCATTGTGACATCACAATGCAGTTTTCCCCATTGTGACATCACAATGCAGTTAACCACATTGTGACATCACAATGCCCTTTCCCCCATTGTGACATCACAATGCCGTTTTCCCTATTGTGACATCACAATGCCCTTTCCCCCATTGTGACATCACAATGCAGTTTCCCCATTGTGACATCACAATGCGCTTTCCCCCATTGTGACATCACAATGCCGTTTCCCCCATTGTGACATCACAATGCCATTTCCCCCATTGTGACATCACAATTCCATTTCCCCCATTGTGACATCACAATGCAGTTTTCCCCATTGTGACATCACAATGCCCTTTCCCCCATTGTGACATCACAATGCCCTTTCCCCCATTGTGACATCACAATGCCATTTCCCCCATTGTGACATCACAATGCCGTTTCCCCCATTGTGACATCACAATGCAGTTTACCCCATTGTGACATCACAATGCCCTTTCCCCCATTGTGACATCACAATGCCGTTTTCCCTATTGTGACATCACAATGCCATTTCATCCATTGTGACATCACAATGCCCTTTCCCCATTGTGATATCACAATGCCGTTTCCCCCATTGTGACATCACAATGCTGTTTTTCCTATTGTGACATCACAATTCCATTTCCCCCATTGTGACATTACAATGCCGTTTTCCCCATTGTGACATCACAATGCCGTTTCCCCCATTGTGACATCACAATGCCATTGCCCCCATTGTGACATCACAATGCCGTTTCCCCCATTGTGACATCACAATGCAGTTTTCCCCATTGTGACATCGCAATGCCCTTTCCCCCATTGTGACATCACAATGCCGTTTTCCCCATTGTGACATCACAATGCCATTTCCCCCATTGTGACATCACAATGCCATTTCCCCCACTGTGACATCACAATGCAGTTTACCCCATTGTGACATCACAATGCCCTTTCCCCCATTGTGACATCACAATGCCGTTTTCCCTATTGTGACATCACAATGCCCTTTCCCCCATTGTGACATCACAATGCCGTTTCCCCCATTGTGACATTACAATGCCGTTTTCCCCATTGTGACATCACAATGCCATTTCCCCCATTGTGACATCACAATGCCATTTCCCCCATTGTGACATCAAAATGCCATTTCCCCCATTGTGACATCACAATGCCATTTCCCCCATTGTGACATCACAATGCAGTTTATCACATTGTGACATCACAATGCCCTTTCCCCCATTGTGACATCACAATGCCGTTTTCCCTATTGTGACATCACAATGCCATTTCCTCCATTGTGACATCACAATGCCCTTTCCCCATTGTGACATCACAATGCCCTTTCACCCATTGTGACATCACAATGCCTTTTCCCCCATTGTGACATCACAATGCAGTTTTCCCCATTGTGACATCACAATGCCCTTTCCCCCATTGTGACATCACAATGCTGTTTTCCGCATTGTGACATCACAATGCCCATTCCCCCATTGTGACATCACAATGCCATTTCCCACATTGTGACATCACAATGCCTTTTCCCCCATTGTGACATCACAATGCAGTTTTCCCCATTGTGACATCACAATGCGCTTTCCCCCATTGTGACATCACAATGCCCTTTCCCCCATTGTGACATCACAATGCCCTTTCCCCCATTGTGACATCAAAATGCCATTTCCCCCATTGTGACATCACAATGCCATTTCCCCCATTGTGACATCACAATGCAGTTTACCACATTGTGACATCACAATGCCCTTTCCCCCATTGTGACATCACAATGACGATTTCCCTATTGTGACATCACAATGCCATTTCCTCCATTGTGACATCACAATGCCCTTTCCCCATTGTGACATCACAATGCCATTTCCCCCATTGTGACATCACAATGCCATTTCCCCCATTGTGACATCACAATGCAGTTTACCTTATTGTGACATCACAATGCCCTTTCCCCCATTGTGACATCACAATGCCGTTTTCCCTATTGTGACATCACAATGCCATTTCCTCCATTGTGACATCACAATGCCCTTTCCCCATTGTGACATCACAATGCGCTTTCACCCATTGTGACATCACAATGACTTTTCCCCCATTGTGACATCACAATGCAGTTTTCCCCATTGTGACATCACAATGCCCTTTCCCACATTGTGACATCACAATGCCATTTTCCGCAATGTGACATCACAATGCCCTTTCCCCCATTGTGACATCACAATGCCATTTCCCACATTGTGACATCACAATGCCTTTCCTCCATTGTGACATCACAATGCAGTTTTCCCCATTGTGACATCACAATGCCCTTTCCCCCATTGTGACATCACAATGCCGTTTTCCGCATTGTGACATCACAATGCCCTTTCCCCCATTGTGACATCACAATGCAGTTTTCCCCATTGTGACATCACAATGCGCTTTCCCCCATTGTGACATCACAATGCCCTTTCCCCCATTGTGACATCACAATGCCATTTCCCCCATTGTGACATCACAATGCCGTTTCCCCCATTGTGACATCACAATGCCATTTCCCCCATTGTGACATCACAATGCCGTTTCCCCCATTGTGACATCACAATGCCGTTTCCCCCATTGTGACATCACAATGCAGTTTTCCCCATTGTGACATCACAATGCCCTTTCCCCCATTGTGACATCACAATGCCGTTTTCCGCATTGTGACATCACAATGCCGTTTCCCCCATTGTGACATCACAATGCAGTTTTCCCCATTGTGACATCACAATGCCCTTTCCCCCATTGTGACATCACAATGCCGTTTTCCGCATTGTGACATCACAATGCCCTTTCCCCCATTGTGATATCACAATGCACTTTCCCCCATTGTGACATCACAATGCACTTTCCCCCATTGTGACATCACAATGCCGTTTTCCGCATTGTGACACCACAATGCCCTCTCCCACATTGTGACATCACAATGCAGTTTTCCCCATTGTGACATCACAATGCGCTTTCCCCCATTGTGACATCACAATGCCCTTTCCCCCATTGTGACATCACAATGCCATTTCCCCCATTGTGACATCACAATGCCGTTTTCCCCATTGTGACATCACAATGCCCTTTTCCCCATTGTGACATCACAATGCCATTTCCCCCAGTGTGACATCACAATGCCATTTCCCCCAGTGTGACATCACAATGCCATTTCCCCCATTGTGACATCACAATGCCATTTCCCCCATTGTGACATCACAATGCAGTTTACCCCATTGTGACATCACAATGCCCTTTCCCCCATTTTGACATCACAATGCCGTTTTCCCCATTGGGACATCACAATGCCGTTTCCCCCATTGTGACATCACAATGCCCTTTCCCCCATTGTGACATCACAATGCCCTTTCCCCCATTGTGACATCACAATGCCATTTCCCCCATTGTTGACATCACAATGCCGTTTTCCCCATTGTGACATCACAATGCCCTTTTCCCCATTGTGACATCACAATGCCATTTCCCCCAGTGTGACATCACAATGCCATTTCCCCCATTGTGACATCACAATGCCGTTTTCCCTATTGTGACATCACAATGCCCTTTCCCCCATTGTGACATCACAATGCCATTTCCCCCATTGTGACATCACAATGCCGTTTCCCCCATAGTGACATCACAATGCAGTTTACCCCATTGTGACATCACAATGCCCTTTCCCCCATTGTGACATCACAATGCCCTTTCCCCCATTGTGACATCACAATGCAGTTTACCCCATTGTGACATCACAATGCCGTTTTCCCTACTGTGACATCACAATGCCCAATCCACATTGTGACATCACAATGCCATTTCCCCCATTGTGACATCACAATGCCGTTTCCCCCATTGTGACATCAGAATGCAGTTTACCCCATTGTGACATCACAATGCCCTTTCCCCCATTGTGACATCACAATGCCGTTTCCCTATTGTGACATCACAATGCCATTTCCTCCATTGTGACATCACAATGCCCTTTCCCTATTGTGACATCACAATGCCATTTCCCGCATTGTGACATCACAATGCCATTTCCCCCATTGTGACATCACAATGCAGTTAACCACATTGTGACATCACAATGCCCTTTCCCCCATTGTGACATATCAATGCCATTTCCCCCATTGTGACATCACAATGCCGTTTCCCCCATTGTGACATCAGAATGCAGTTTCCCCCATTGTGACATCACAATGCCCTTTCCCCCATTGTGACATCACAATGCCGTTTCCCTATTGTGACATCACAATGCCATTTCCTCCATTGTGACATCACAATGCCCTTTCCCCATTGTGACATCACAATGCCATTTCCCGCATTGTGACATCACAATGTTATTTCCCCCATTGTGACATCACAATGCAGTTAACCACATTGTGAGATCACAATGCCCTTTCCCCCATTGTGACATCACAATGCTGTTTTCCCTATTGTGACATCACAATGCCATTTCCCACATTGTGACATCACAATGCCTTTTCCCCCATTGTGACATCACAATGCCGTTTTCCGCATTGTGACATCACAATGCCCTTTCCCCCATTGTGACATCACAATGCCATTTCCCACATTGTGACATCACAATGCCTTTTCCCCCATTGTGACATCACAATGCAGTTTTCCCCATTGTGACATCACAATGCCCTTTCCCCCATTGTGACATCACAATGCCGTTTTCCGCATTGTGACATCACAATGCCCTTTCCCCCATTGTGACATCACAATGCAGTTTTCCCCATTGTGACATCACAATGCGCTTTCCCCCATTGTGACATCACAATGCCCTTTCCCCCATTGTGACATCACAATGCCATTTCCCCCATTGTGACATCACAATGCCGTTTCCCCCATTGTGACATCACAATGCCGTTTCCCCCATTGTGACATCACAATGCCGTTTCCCCCATTGTGACATCACAATGCTGTTTTCCCCATTGTGACATCACAATTCCATGTCGCCCATTGTGACATTACAATGCCGTTTTCCCCATTGTGACATCACAATGCCATTTCCTCCATTGTGACATCACAATGCCCTTTCCCCATTGTGACATCACAATGCCATTTCCCCCATTGTGACATCACAATGCAGTTTACCCCATTGTGACATCACAATGCCCTTTCCCCCATTGTGACATCACAATGCCGTTTTCCCTATTGTGACATCACAATGCCATTTCCTCCATTGTGACATTACAATGCCCATTCCCCATTGTGACATCACAATGCCCATTCCCCATTGTGACATCACAATGCGCTTTCCCCCATTGTGACATCACAATGCCCTTTCCCCCATTGTGACATCACAATGCCATTTCCCCCATTGTGACATCACAATGCCGTTTCCCCCATTGTGACATCACAATGCCATTTCCCCCATTGTGACATCACAATGCCGTTTCCCCCATTGTGACATCACAATGCCGTTTCCCCCATTGTGACGTCACAATGCAGTTTTCCCCATTGTGACATCACAATGCCCTTTCCCCCATTGTGACATCACAATGCACTTTCCCCCATTGTGACATCACAATGCCCTTTCCCCCATTGTGACATCACAATGCCATTTCCCCCATTGTGACATCACAATGCCGTTTCCCCCATTGTGACATCACAATGCCGTTTCCCCCATTGTGACATCACAATGCCGTTTCCCCCATTGTGACATCACAATGCTGTTTTCCCCATTGTGACATCACAATTCCATGTCGCCCATTGTGACATTACAATGCCGTTTTCCCCATTGTGACATCACAATGCCCTTTCCCCCATTGTGACATCACAATGCCGTTTTCCCTATTGTGACATCACAATGCCATTTCCTCCATTGTGACATCACAATGCCCTTTCCCCATTGTGACATCACAATGCCATTTCCCCCATTGTGACATCACAATGCAGTTTACCCCATTGTGACATCACAATGCCCTTTCCCCCATTGTGACATCACAATGCCGTTTTCCCTATTGTGACATCACAATGCCATTTCCTCCATTGTGACATCACAATGCCCTTTCCCCATTGTGATATCACAATGCTGTTTCCCCCATTGTGACATCACAATGCTGTTTTTCCCATTGTGACATCACAATTCCATTTCCCCCATTGTGACATTACAATGCCGTTTTCCCCATTGTGACATCACAATGCCCTTTCCCCCATTGTGACATCACAATGCCGTTTCCACATTGTGACATCACAATGCACTTTCCCCCATTGTGACATCACAATTCCATTTCCCCCATTGTGACATTACAATGCAGTTTTCCCCATTGTGACATCGCAATGCCCTTTCCCCCATTGTGACATCACAATGCCGTTTTCCACATTGTGACATCACAATGCACTTTCCCCCATTGTGACATCACAATGCCATTTCCCCCATTGTGACATTACAATGCCGTTTTCCCTATTGTGACATCACAATGCTCTTTCCCCCATTGTGACATCACAATGCCATTTCACCCATTGTGACATCACAATGCCATTTCCCCCATTGTGACATCACAATGCCATTTCCCCCATTGTGATATCACAATGCCATTTCCCCCATTGTGACATCACAATGCCATTTCCCCCATTGTGACATCACAATGCCGTGTTCTGCATTGTGACATCACAATGCCCTTTCCCCCATTCTGACATCACAATGCAGTTTTCCCCATTGTGACATCGCAATGCCCTTTCCCCCATTGTGACATCACAATGCCATTTTCCCCATTGTGACATCACAATGCCCTTTCCCCCATTGTGACATCACAATGCCATTTCCCCCATTGTGACATCACAATGCCATTTCCCCCATTGTGACATCACAATGCCGTTTTCCCTATTGTGACATCACAATGCCCTTTCCCCCATTGTGACATCACAATGCAATTTCCCCCATTGTGACATCACAATGCCATTTCCCCCATTGTGACATCACAATGCCATTTCCCCCATTGTGACATCACAATGCAGTTTACCCCATTGTGACATCACAATGCCCTTTTCCCCCTTTGTGACATCACAATGCCGTTTTCCCTATTGTGACATCACAATGCAATTTCATCCATTGTGACATCACAATGCCCTTTCCACATTGTGACATCACAATGCCATTTCCCCCATTGTGACATCACAATGCAGTTTACCCCATTGTGACATCACAATGCCATTTCCCCCATTGTGACATCACAATCCCATTTCCCCCATTGTGACATCACAATGCCGTTTTCTGCATTGTGACATCACAATGCCCTTTCCCCCATTCTGACATCACAATGCAGTTTTCCCCATTGTGACATCGCAATGCCCTTTCCCCCATTGTGACATCACAATTGCGTTTTCCCCATTGTGACACCACAATGCCCTTTCCCCCATTGTGACATCACAATGCCATTTCCCCCATTGTGACATCACAATGCCGTTTTCCCTCTTGTGACATCACAATGCCCTTTCCCCCATTGTGACATCACAATGCCCTTTCCCCCATTGTGACATCACAATGCCATTTCCCCCATTGTGACATCACAATTCCATTTCCCCCATTGTGACATCACAATGCAGTTTACCCCATTGTGACATCACAATGCCCTTTTCCCCATTGTGACATCACAATGCCGTTTTCCCTATTGTGACATCACAATGCCCTTTCCACATTGTGACATCACAATGCCATTTCCCCCATTGTGACATCACAATACAGTTTACCCCCGTTGTGACATCACAATGCCCTTTCCACCATTGTGACATCACAATGCCGTTTTCCCCCATTGGGACATCACAATGCTGTTTCCCCCATTGTGACATCACAATCCCATTTCCACCATTGTGACATCACAATGCCGTTTTCTGCATTGTGACATCACAATGCCATTTCCCCCATTGTGACATCACAATTCCATTTCCCCCATTGTGACATCACAATGCAGTTTACCCCATTGTGACATCACAATGCCCTTTTCCCCATTGTGACATCACAATGCCGTTTTCCCTATTGTGACATCACAATGCCCTTTCCACATTGTGACATCACAATGCCATTTCCCCCATTGTGACATCACAATACAGTTTACCCCGTTGTGACATCACAATGCCCTTTCCACCATTGTGACATCACAATGCCGTTTTCCCCATTGGGACATCACAATGCTGTTTCCCCCATTGTGACATCACAATCCCATTTCCACCATTGTGACATCACAATGCCGTTTTCTGCATTGTGACATCACAATGCCCTTTCCCCCATTGTGACATCACAATGCAGTTTTCCCCATTGTGACATCACAATGCCCTTTCCCCCATTGTGACATCACAATGCCCTTTCCCCCATTGTGACATCACAATGCAGTTTTCCCCATTGTGACATCACAATGCCCTTTCCCCCATTGTGACATCACAATGCCGTTTTTCCCATTGTGACATCACAATGCCCTTTCCCCCATTGTGACATCACAATGCCATTCCCCCCATTGTGACATCACAATGCCGTTTTCCCTATTGTGACATCACAATGCCCTTTCCTTTATTGTGAGATCACAATGCCCTTTCCACATTGTGACATCACAATGCCATTTCCCCCATTGTGACATCACAATGCCCTTTCCCCATTGTTACATCACAATGCCCTTTCCCCCATTGTGACATCACAATGCCGTTTTCCCCATTGGGACATCACAATGCCGTTTCCCCCATTGTGACATCACAATGCCCTTTCCACCATTGTGACATCACAATGCAGTTTTCCCCATTGTGACATCACAATGCAGTTTTCCCCATTGTGACATCACAATGCAGTTTTCCCCATTGTGACATCACAATGCCGTTTCCCCCATTGTGACATCACAATGCCATTTCCCCCATTGTGACATCACAATGCCATTTCCCCCATTGTGACATCACAATGCCGTTTTCTGCATTGTGACATCACAATGCCCTTTCCCCCATTCTGACATCACAATGCAGTTTTCCCCATTGTGACATCGCAATGCCCTTTCCCCCATTGTGACATCACAATTGCGTTTTCCCCATTGTGACATCACAATGCCCTTTCCCCCATTGTGACATCACAATGCCATTTCCCCCATTGTGACATCACAATGCCGTTTTCCCTCTTGTGACATCACAATGCCCTTTCCCCCATTGTGACATCACAATTCCATTTCCCCCATTGTGACATCACAATGCAGTTTACCCCATTGTGACATCACAATGCCCTTTTCCCCATTGTGACATCACAATGCCGTTTTCCCTATTGTGACATCACAATGCCCTTTCCACATTGTGACATCACAATGCCATTTCCCCCATTGTGACATCACAATGCAGTTTACCCCATTGTGACATCACAATGCCCTTTCCACCATTGTGACATCACAATGCCGTTTTCCCTATTGGGACATCACAATGCTGTTTCCCCCATTGTGACATCACAATGCCATTTCCCCCATTGTGACATCACAATGCCGTTTTCTGCATTGTGACATCACAATGCCCTTTCCCCCATTCTGACATCACAATGCAGTTTTCCCCATTGTGACATCGCAATGCCCTTTCCCCCATTGTGACATCACAATTGCGTTTTCCCCATTGTGACATCACAATGCCCTTTCCCCCATTGTGACATCACAATGCCATTTCCCCCATTGTGACATCACAATGCCGTTTTCCCTCTTGTGACATCACAATGCCCTTTCCCCCATTGTGACATCACAATTCCATTTCCCCCATTGTGACATCACAATGCAGTTTACCCCATTGTGACATCACAATGCCCTTTTCCCCATTGTGACATCACAATGCCGTTTTCCCTATTGTGACATCACAATGCCCTTTCCACATTGTGACATCACAATGCCATTTCCCCCATTGTGACATCACAATGCAGTTTACCCCATTGTGACATCACAATGCCCTTTCCACCATTGTGACATCACAATGCCGTTTTCCCTATTGGGACATCACAATGCTGTTTCCCCCATTGTGACATCACAATCCCATTTCCACCATTGTGACATCACAATGCTGTTTTCTGCATTGTGACATCACAATGCCCTTTCCCCCATTGTGACATCACAATGCAGTTTTCCCCATTGTGACATCACAATGCCCTTTCCCCCATTGTGACATCACAATGCCGTTTTCCCCATTGTGACATCACAATGCCCTTTCCCCCATTGTGACATCACAATGCCATTCCCCCATTGTGACATCACAATGCCGTTTTCCCTATTGTGACATCACAATGCCCTTTCCCCCATTGTGACATCACAATGCCATTTCCCCCTTTGTGACATCACAATGCCGTTTCCCCCATTGGGACATCACAATGCAGTTCACCCCATTGTGACATCACAATGCCCTTTCCCCCATTGTGACATCACAATGCCGTTTCCCTATTGTGACATCACAATGCCATTTCCTCCATTGTGACATCACAATGCCCTTTCCCCATTGTGACATCACAATGCCATTTCCCCCATTGTGACATCACAATGCCATTTCCCCCATTGTGACATCACAATGCAGTTAACCACATTGTGACATCACAATGCCCTTTCCCCCATTGTGACATCACAATGCCGTTTTCCCTACTGTGACATCACAATGCCCTTCCCCCATTGTGACATCACAATGCCATTTCCCCCATTGTGACATCACAATGCCGTTTCCCCCATTGTGACATCACAATGCCGTTTCCCCCATTGTGACATCACAATGCCCTTTCCCCCATTGTGACATCACAATTGCGTTTTCCCCATTGTGACATCACAATGCCCTTTCCCCCATTGTGACATCACAATGCCATTTCCCCCATTGTGACATCACAATGCCGTTTTCCCTCTTGTGACATCACAATGCCCTTTCCCCCATTGTGACATCACAATGCCCTTTCCCCCATTGTGACATCACAATGCCATTTCCCCCATTGTGACATCACAATTCCATTTCCCCCATTGTGACATCACAATGCAGTTTACCCCATTGTGACATCACAATGCCCTTTTCCCTATTGTGACATCACAATGCCGTTTTCCCTATTGTGACATCACAATGCCCTTTCCACATTGTGACATCACAATGCCATTTCCCCCATTGTGACATCACAATGCAGTTTACCCCATTGTGACATCACAATGCCCTTTCCACCATTGTGACATCACAATGCCGTTTTCCCCATTGGGACATCACAATGCTGTTTCCCCCATTGTGACATCACAATCCCATTTCCACCATTGTGACATCACAATGCCGTTTTCTGCATTGTGACATCACAATGCCCTTTCCCCCATTGTGACATCACAATGCAGTTTTCCCCATTGTGACATCACAATGCCCTTTCCCCCATTGTGACATCACAATTCCGTTTTCCCCATTGTGACATCACAATGCCCTTTCCCCCATTGTGACATCACAATGCCATTCCCCCCATTGTGACATCACAATGCCGTTTTCCCTATTGTGACATCACAATGCCCTTTCCCCCATTGTGACATCACAATGCCATTTCCCCCTTTGTGACATCACAATGCCGTTTCCCCCATTGGGACATCACAATGCAGTTCACCCCATTGTGACATCACAATGCCCTTTCCCCCATTGTGACATCACAATGCCGTTTCCCTATTGTGACATCACAATGCCATTTCCTCCATTGTGACATCACAATGCCCTTTCCCCATTGTGACATCACAATGCCATTTCCCCCATTGTGACATCACAATGCCATTCCCCCCATTGTGACATCACAATGCAGTTAACCACATTGTGACATCACAATGCCCTTTCCCCCATTGTGACATCACAATGCCGTTTTCCCTACTGTGACATCACAATGCCCTTCCCCCATTGTGACATCACAATGCCATTTCCCCCATTGTGACATCACAATGCCGTTTCCCCCATTGTGACATCACAATGCCGTTTCCCCCATTGTGACATCACAATGCCCTTTCCCCCATTGTGACATCACAATGCCGTTTCCCTATTGTGACATCACAATGCCATTTCCTCCATTGTGACATCACAATGCCCTTTCCCCATTGTGACATCACAATGCAGTTTTCCCCATTGTGACATCACAATGCAGTTAACCACATTGTGACATCACAATGCCCTTTCCCCCATTGTGACATCACAATGCCGTTTTCCCTATTGTGACATCACAATGCCCTTTCCCACATTGTGACATCACAATGCCTTTTCCCCCATTGTGACATCACAATGCAGTTTTCCCCATTGTGACATCACAATGCCCTTTCCCCCATTGTGACATCACAATGCCGTTTTCCGCATTGTGACAAGACAATGCCCTTTCCCCCATTGTGACATCACAATGCAGTTTTCCCCATTGTGACATCACAATGCGCTTTCCCCCATTGTGACATCACAATGCCCTTTCCCCCATTGTGACATCACAATGCCATTTCCCCCATTGTGACATCACAATGCCGTTTCCCCCATTGTGACATCACAATGCCGTTTCCCCCATTGTGACATCACAATGCCGTTTTCCCTATAGTGACATCACAATGCAATTTCCTCCATTGTGACATCACAATGCCCTTTCCCCATTGTGACATCACAATGCCCTCTCACCCATTGTGACATCACAATGCCTTTTCCCCCATTGTGACATCACAATGCAGTTTTCCCCATTGTGACATTACAATGCCGTTTTCCGCATTGTGACATCACAATGCCCTTTCCCCTATTGTGACATCACAATGCCATTTCCCACATTGTGACATCACAATGCCTTTTCCCCCATTGTGACATCACAATGCAGTTTTCCCCATTGTGACATCACAATGCCCTTTCCCCCATTGTGACATCACAATGCCGTTTTCCGCATTGTGACATCACAATGCCCTTTCCCCCATTGTGACATCACAATGCAGTTTCCCCATTGTGACATCACAATGCGCTTTCCCCCATTGTGACATCACAATGCCGTTTCCCCCATTGTGACATCACAATGCCATTTCCCCCATTGTGACATCACAATTCCATCTCCCCCATTGTGACATCACAATGCAGTTTTCCCCATTGTGACATCACAATGCCCTTTCCCCCATTGTGACATCACAATGCCCTTTCCCCCATTGTGACATCACAATGCCATTTCCCCCATTGTGACATCACAATGCCGTTTCCCCCATTGTGACATCACAATGCAGTTTACCCCATTGTGACATCACAATGCCCTTTCCCCCATTGTGACATCACAATGCCGTTTTCCCTATTGTGACATCACAATGCCATTTCCTCCATTGTGACATCACAATGCCCTTTCCCCATTGTGATATCACAATGCCGTTTCCCCCATTGTGACATCACAATGCTGTTTTTCCTATTGTGACATCACAATTCCATTTCCCCCATTGTGACATTACAATGCCGTTTTCCCCATTGTGACATCACAATGCCGTTTCCCCCATTGTGACATCACAATGCCATTGCCCCAATTGTGACATCACAATGCCGTTTCCCCCATTGTGACATCACAATGCAGTTTTCCCCATTGTGACATCGCAATGCCCTTTCCCCCATTGTGACATCACAATGCCGTTTTCCCCATTGTGACATCACAATGCCATTTCCCCCATTGTGACATCACAATGCCATTTCCCCCACTGTGACATCACAATGCAGTTTACCCCATTGTGACATCACAATGCCCTTTCCCCCATTGTGACATCACAATGCCGTTTTCCCTATTGTGACATCACAATGCCCTTTCCCCCATTGTGACATCACAATGCCGTTTCCCCCATTGTGACATTACAATGCCGTTTTCCCCATTGTGACATCACAATGCCATTTCCCCCATTGTGACATCACAATGCCATTTCCCCCATTGTGACATCAAAATGCCATTTCCCCCATTGTGACATCACAATGCCATTTCCCCCATTGTGACATCACAATGCAGTTTATCACATTGTGACATCACAATGCCCTTTCCCCCATTGTGACATCACAATGCCGTTTTCCCTATTGTGACATCACAATGCCATTTCCTCCATTGTGACATCACAATGCACTTTCCCCATTGTGACATCACAATGCCCTTTCACCCATTGTGACATCACAATGCCTTTTCCCCCATTGTGACATCACAATGCAGTTTTCCCCATTGTGACATCACAATGCCCTTTCCCCCATTGTGACATCACAATGCTGTTTTCCGCATTGTGACATCACAATGCCCATTCCCCCATTGTGACATCACAATGCCATTTCCCACATTGTGACATCACAATGCCTTTTCCCCCATTGTGACATCACAATGCAGTTTTCCCCATTGTGACATCACAATGCGCTTTCCCCCATTGTGACATCACAATGCCCTTTCCCCCATTGTGACATCACAATGCCCTTTCCCCCATTGTGACATCAAAATGCCATTTCCCCCATTGTGACATCACAATGCCATTTCCCCCATTGTGACATCACAATGCAGTTTACCACATTGTGACATCACAATGCCCTTTCCCCCATTGTGACATCACAATGACGATTTCCCTATTGTGACATCACAATGCCATTTCCTCCATTGTGACATCACAATGCCCTTTCCCCATTGTGACATCACAATGCCATTTCCCCCATTGTGACATCACAATGCCATTTCCCCCATTGTGACATCACAATGCAGTTTACCTTATTGTGACATCACAATGCCCTTTCCCCCATTGTGACATCACAATGCCGTTTTCCCTATTGTGACATCACAATGCCATTTCCTCCATTGTGACATCACAATGCCCTTTCCCCATTGTGACATCACAATGCGCTTTCACCCATTGTGACATCACAATGACTTTTCCCCCATTGTGACATCACAATGCAGTTTTCCCCATTGTGACATCACAATGCCCTTTCCCACATTGTGACATCACAATGCCATTTTCCGCAATGTGACATCACAATGCCCTTTCCCCCATTGTGACATCACAATGCCATTTCCCACATTGTGACATCACAATGCCTTTCCCCCATTGTGACATCACAATGCAGTTTTCCCCATTGTGACATCACAATGCCCTTTCCCCCATTGTGACATCACAATGCCGTTTTCCGCATTGTGACATCACAATGCCCTTTCCCCCATTGTGACATCACAATGCAGTTTTCCCCATTGTGACATCACAATGCGCTTTCCCCCATTGTGACATCACAATGCCCTTTCCCCCATTGTGACATCACAATGCCATTTCCCCCATTGTGACATCACAATGCCGTTTCCCCCATTGTGACATCACAATGCCATTTCCCCCATTGTGACATCACAATGCCGTTTCCCCCATTGTGACATCACAATGCCGTTTCCCCCATTGTGACATCACAATGCAGTTTTCCCCATTGTGACATCACAATGCCCTTTCCCCCATTGTGACATCACAATGCCGTTTTCCGCATTGTGACATCACAATGCCCTTTCCCCCATTGTGATATCACAATGCACTTTCCCCCATTGTGACATCACAATGCACTTTCCCCCATTGTGACATCACAATGCCGTTTTCCGCATTGTGACACCACAATGCCCTCTCCCACATTGTGACATCACAATGCAGTTTTCCCCATTGTGACATCACAATGCGCTTTCCCCCATTGTGACATCACAATGCCCTTTCCCCCATTGTGACATCACAATGCCATTTCCCCCATTGTGACATCACAATGCCGTTTTCCCCATTGTGACATCACAATGCCCTTTTCCCCATTGTGACATCACAATGCCATTTCCCCCAGTGTGACATCACAATGCCATTTCCCCCATTGTGACATCACAATGCCATTTCCCCCATTGTGACATCACAATGCAGTTTACCCCATTGTGACATCACAATGCCCTTTCCCCCATTTTGACATCACAATGCCGTTTTCCCCATTGGGACATCACAATGCCGTTTCCCCCATTGTGACATCACAATGCCCTTTCCCCCATTGTGACATCACAATGCCCTTTCCCCCATTGTGACATCACAATGCCATTTCCCCCATTGTTGACATCACAATGCCGTTTTCCCCATTGTGACATCACAATGCCCTTTTCCCCATTGTGACATCACAATGCCATTTCCCCCAGTGTGACATCACAATGCCATTTCCCCCATTGTGACATCACAATGCCGTTTTCCCTATTGTGACATCACAATGCCCTTTCCCCCATTGTGACATCACAATGCCATTTCCCCCATTGTGACATCACAATGCCGTTTCCCCCATAGTGACATCACAATGCAGTTTACCCCATTGTGACATCACAATGCCCTTTCCCCCATTGTGACATCACAATGCCCTTTCCCCCATTGTGACATCACAATGCAGTTTACCCCATTGTGACATCACAATGCCGTTTTCCCTACTGTGACATCACAATGCCCAATCCCCATTGTGACATCACAATGCCATTTCCCCCATTGTGACATCACAATGCCGTTTCCCCCATTGTGACATCAGAATGCAGTTTACCCCATTGTGACATCACAATGCCCTTTCCCCCATTGTGACATCACAATGCCGTTTCCCTATTGTGACATCACAATGCCATTTCCTCCATTGTGACATCACAATGCCCTTTCCCTATTGTGACATCACAATGCCATTTCCCGCATTGTGACATCACAATGCCATTTCCCCCATTGTGACATCACAATGCAGTTAACCACATTGTGACATCACAATGCCCTTTCCCCCATTGTGACATATCAATGCCATTTCCCCCATTGTAACATCACAATGCCGTTTCCCCCATTGTGACATCAGAATGCAGTTTCCCCCATTGTGACATCACAATGCCCTTTCCCCCATTGTGACATCACAATGCCGTTTCCCTATTGTGACATCACAATGCCATTTCCTCCATTGTGACATCACAATGCCCTTTCCCCATTGTGACATCACAATGCCATTTCCCGCATTGTGACATCACAATGTTATTTCCCCCATTGTGACATCACAATGCAGTTAACCACATTGTGAGATCACAATGCCCTTTCCCCCATTGTGACATCACAATGCTGTTTTCCCTATTGTGACATCACAATGCCATTTCCCACATTGTGACATCACAATGCCTTTTCCCCCATTGTGACATCACAATGCCGTTTTCCGCATTGTGACATCACAATGCCCTTTCCCCCATTGTGACATCACAATGCCATTTCCCACATTGTGACATCACAATGCCTTTTCCCCCATTGTGACATCACAATGCAGTTTTCCCCATTGTGACATCACAATGCCCTTTCCCCCATTGTGACATCACAATGCCGTTTTCCGCATTGTGACATCACAATGCCCTTTCCCCCATTGTGACATCACAATGCAGTTTTCCCCATTGTGACATCACAATGCGCTTTCCCCCATTGTGACATCACAATGCCCTTTCCCCCATTGTGACATCACAATGCCATTTCCCCCATTGTGACATCACAATGCCGTTTCCCCCATTGTGACATCACAATGCCGTTTCCCCCATTGTGACATCACAATGCCGTTTCCCCCATTGTGACATCACAATGCTGTTTTCCCCATTGTGACATCACAATTCCATGTCGCCCATTGTGACATTACAATGCCGTTTTCCCCATTGTGACATCACAATGCCATTTCCTCCATTGTGACATCACAATGCCCTTTCCCCATTGTGACATCACAATGCCATTTCCCCCATTGTGACATCACAATGCAGTTTACCCCATTGTGACATCACAATGCCCTTTCCCCCATTGTGACATCACAATGCCGTTTTCCCTATTGTGACATCACAATGCCATTTCCTCCATTGTGACATTACAATGCCCATTCCCCATTGTGACATCACAATGCCCATTCCCCATTGTGACATCACAATGCGCTTTCCCCCATTGTGACATCACAATGCCCTTTCCCCCATTGTGACATCACAATGCCATTTCCCCCATTGTGACATCACAATGCCGTTTCCCCCATTGTGACATCACAATGCCATTTCCCCCATTGTGACATCACAATGCCGTTTCCCCCATTGTGACATCACAATGCCGTTTCCCCCATTGTGACGTCACAATGCAGTTTTCCCCATTGTGACATCACAATGCCCTTTCCCCCATTGTGACATCACAATGCACTTTCCCCCATTGTGACATCACAATGCCCTTTCCCCCATTGTGACATCACAATGCCATTTCCCCCATTGTGACATCACAATGCCGTTTCCCCCATTGTGACATCACAATGCCGTTTCCCCCATTGTGACATCACAATGCCGTTTCCCCCATTGTGACATCACAATGCTGTTTTCCCCATTGTGACATCACAATTCCATGTCGCCCATTGTGACATTACAATGCCGTTTTCCCCATTGTGACATCACAATGCCCTTTCCCCCATTGTGACATCACAATGCCGTTTTCCCTATTGTGACATCACAATGCCATTTCCTCCATTGTGACATCACAATGCCCTTTCCCCATTGTGACATCACAATGCCATTTCCCCCATTGTGACATCACAATGCAGTTTACCCCATTGTGACATCACAATGCCCTTTCCCCCATTGTGACATCACAATGCCGTTTTCCCTATTGTGACATCACAATGCCATTTCCTCCATTGTGACATCACAATGCCCTTTCCCCATTGTGATATCACAATGCCGTTTCCCCCATTGTGACATCACAATGCTGTTTTTCCCATTGTGACATCACAATTCCATTTCCCCCATTGTGACATTACAATGCCGTTTTCCCCATTGTGACATCACAATGCCCTTTCCCCCATTGTGACATCACAATGCCGTTTCCACATTGTGACATCACAATGCACTTTCCCCCATTGTGACATCACAATTCCATTTCCCCCATTGTGACATTACAATGCAGTTTTCCCCATTGTGACATCGCAATGCCCTTTCCCCCATTGTGACATCACAATGCCGTTTTCCACATTGTGACATCACAATGCACTTTCCCCCATTGTGACATCACAATGCCATTTCCCCCATTGTGACATTACAATGCCGTTTTCCCTATTGTGACATCACAATGCTCTTTCCCCCATTGTGACATCACAATGCCATTTCACCCATTGTGACATCACAATGCCATTTCCCCCATTGTGACATCACAATGCCATTTCCCCCATTGTGATATCACAATGCCATTTCCCCCATTGTGACATCACAATGCCATTTCCCCCATTGTGACATCACAATGCCGTGTTCTGCATTGTGACATCACAATGCCCTTTCCCCCATTCTGACATCACAATGCAGTTTTCCCCATTGTGACATCGCAATGCCCTTTCCCCCATTGTGACATCACAATGCCATTTTCCCCATTGTGACATCACAATGCCCTTTCCCCCATTGTGACATCACAATGCCATTTCCCCCATTGTGACATCACAATGCCATTTCCCCCATTGTGACATCACAATGCCGTTTTCCCTATTGTGACATCACAATGCCCTTTCCCCCATTGTGACATCACAATGCAATTTCCCCCATTGTGACATCACAATGCCATTTCCCCCATTGTGACATCACAATGCCATTTCCCCCATTGTGACATCACAATGCAGTTTACCCCATTGTGACATCACAATGCCCTTTTCCCCCTTTGTGACATCACAATGCCGTTTTCCCTATTGTGACATCACAATGCAATTTCATCCATTGTGACATCACAATGCCCTTTCCACATTGTGACATCACAATGCCATTTCCCCCATTGTGACATCACAATGCAGTTTACCCCATTGTGACATCACAATGCCATTTCCCCCATTGTGACATCACAATCCCATTTCCCCCATTGTGACATCACAATGCCGTTTTCTGCATTGTGACATCACAATGCCCTTTCCCCCATTCTGACATCACAATGCAGTTTTCCCCATTGTGACATCGCAATGCCCTTTCCCCCATTGTGACATCACAATTGCGTTTTCCCCATTGTGACACCACAATGCCCTTTCCCCCATTGTGACATCACAATGCCATTTCCCCCATTGTGACATCACAATGCCGTTTTCCCTCTTGTGACATCACAATGCCCTTTCCCCCATTGTCACATCACAATGCCCTTTCCCCCATTGTGACATCACAATGCCATTTCCCCCATTGTGACATCACAATGCCATTTCCCCCATTGTGACATCACAATGCAGTTTACCCCATTGTGACATCACAATGCCCTTTCCCCCATTTTGACATCACAATGCCGTTTTCCCATTGGGACATCACAATGCCGTTTCCCCCATTGTGACATCACAATGCCCTTTCCCCCATTGTGACATCACAATGCCCTTTCCCCCATTGTGACATCACAATGCCATTTCCCCCATTGTTGACATCACAATGCCGTTTTCCCCATTGTGACATCACAATGCCCTTTTCCCCATTGTGACATCACAATGCCATTTCCCCCAGTGTGACATCACAATGCCATTTCCCCCATTGTGACATCACAATGCCGTTTTCCCTATTGTGACATCACAATGCCCTTTCCCCCATTGTGACATCACAATGCCATTTCCCCCATTGTGACATCACAATGCCGTTTCCCCCATAGTGACATCACAATGCAGTTTACCCCATTGTGACATCACAATGCCCTTTCCCCCATTGTGACATCACAATGCCCTTTCCCCCATTGTGACATCACAATTCAGTTTACCCCATTGTGACATCACAATGCCGTTTTCCCTACTGTGACATCACAATGCCCAATCCCCATTGTGACATCACAATGCCATTTCCCCCATTGTGACATCACAATGCCGTTTCCCCCATTGTGACATCAGAATGCAGTTTACCCCATTGTGACATCACAATGCCCTTTCCCCCATTGTGACATATCAATGCCATTTCCCCCATTGTAACATCACAATGCCGTTTCCCCCATTGTGACATCAGAATGCAGTTTCCCCCATTGTGACATCACAATGCCCTTTCCCCCATTGTGACATCACAATGCCGTTTCCCTATTGTGACATCACAATGCCATTTCCTCCATTGTGACATCACAATGCCCTTTCCCCATTGTGACATCACAATGCCATTTCCCGCATTGTGACATCACAATGTTATTTCCCCCATTGTGACATCACAATGCAGTTAACCACATTGTGAGATCACAATGCCCTTTCCCCCATTGTGACATCACAATGCTGTTTTCCCTATTGTGACATCACAATGCCATTTCCCACATTGTGACATCACAATGCCTTTTCCCCCATTGTGACATCACAATGCCGTTTTCCGCATTGTGACATCACAATGCCCTTTCCCCCATTGTGACATCACAATGCCATTTCCCACATTGTGACATCACAATGCCTTTTCCCCCATTGTGACATCACAATGCAGTTTTCCCCATTGTGACATCACAATGCCCTTTCCCCCATTGTGACATCACAATGCCGTTTTCCGCATTGTGACATCACAATGCCCTTTCCCCCATTGTGACATCACAATGCAGTTTTCCCCATTGTGACATCACAATGCGCTTTCCCCCATTGTGACATCACAATGCCCTTTCCCCCATTGTGACATCACAATGCCATTTCCCCCATTGTGACATCACAATGCCGTTTCCCCCATTGTGACATCACAATGCCGTTTCCCCCATTGTGACATCACAATGCCGTTTCCCCCATTGTGACATCACAATGCTGTTTTCCCCATTGTGACATCACAATTCCATGTCGCCCATTGTGACATTACAATGCCGTTTTCCCCATTGTGACATCACAATGCCATTTCCTCCATTGTGACATCACAATGCCCTTTCCCCATTGTGACATCACAATGCCATTTCCCCCATTGTGACATCACAATGCAGTTTACCCCATTGTGACATCACAATGCCCTTTCCCCCATTGTGACATCACAATGCCGTTTTCCCTATTGTGACATCACAATGCCATTTCCTCCATTGTGACATTACAATGCCCATTCCCCATTGTGACATCACAATGCCCATTCCCCATTGTGACATCACAATGCGCTTTCCCCCATTGTGACATCACAATGCCCTTTCCCCCATTGTGACATCACAATGCCATTTCCCCCATTGTGACATCACAATGCTGTTTCCCCCATTGTGACATCACAATGCCGTTTCCCCCATTGTGACGTCACAATGCAGTTTTCCCCATTGTGACATCACAATGCCCTTTCCCCCATTGTGACATCACAATGCACTTTCCCCCATTGTGACATCACAATGCCCTTTCCCCCATTGTGACATCACAATGCCATTTCCCCCATTGTGACATCACAATGCCGTTTCCCCCATTGTGACATCACAATGCCGTTTCCCCCATTGTGACATCACAATGCCGTTTCCCCCATTGTGACATCACAATGCTGTTTTCCCCATTGTGACATCACAATTCCATGTCGCCCATTGTGACATTACAATGCCGTTTTCCCCATTGTGACATCACAATGCCCTTTCCCCCATTGTGACATCACAATGCCGTTTTCCCTATTGTGACATCACAATGCCATTTCCTCCATTGTGACATCACAATGCCCTTTCCCCATTGTGACATCACAATGCCATTTCCCCCATTGTGACATCACAATGCAGTTTACCCCATTGTGACATCACAATGCCCTTTCCCCCATTGTGACATCACAATGCCGTTTTCCCTATTGTGACATCACAATGCCATTTCCTCCATTGTGACATCACAATGCCCTTTCCCCATTGTGATATCACAATGCCGTTTCCCCCATTGTGACATCACAATGCTGTTTTTCCCATTGTGACATCACAATTCCATTTCCCCCATTGTGACATTACAATGCCGTTTTCCCCATTGTGACATCACAATGCCCTTTCCCCCATTGTGACATCACAATGCCGTTTCCACATTGTGACATCACAATGCACTTTCCCCCATTGTGACATCACAATTCCATTTCCCCCATTGTGACATTACAATGCAGTTTTCCCCATTGTGACATCGCAATGCCCTTTCCCCCATTGTGACATCACAATGCCGTTTTCCACATTGTGACATCACAATGCACTTTCCCCCATTGTGACATCACAATGCCATTTCCCCCATTGTGACATTACAATGCCGTTTTCCCTATTGTGACATCACAATGCTCTTTCCCCCATTGTGACATCACAATGCCATTTCACCCATTGTGACATCACAATGCCATTTCCCCCATTGTGACATCACAATGCCATTTCCCCCATTGTGATATCACAATGCCATTTCCCCCATTGTGACATCACAATGCCATTTCCCCCATTGTGACATCACAATGCCGTGTTCTGCATTGTGACATCACAATGCAGTTTCCCCCATTCTGACATCACAATGCAGTTTTCCCCATTGTGACATCGCAATGCCCTTTCCCCCATTGTGACATCACAATGCCATTTTCCCCATTGTGACATCACAATGCCCTTTCCCCCATTGTGACATCACAATGCCATTTCCCCCATTGTGACATCACAATGCCATTTCCCCCATTGTGACATCACAATGCCGTTTTCCCTATTGTGACATCACAATGCCCTTTCCCCCATTGTGACATCACAATGCAATTTCCCCCATTGTGACATCACAATGCCATTTCCCCCATTGTGACATCACAATGCCATTTCCCCCATTGTGACATCACAATGCAGTTTACCCCATTGTGACATCACAATGCCCTTTTCCCCCTTTGTGACATCACAATGCCGTTTTCCCTATTGTGACATCACAATGCAATTTCATCCATTGTGACATCACAATGCCCTTTCCACATTGTGACATCACAATGCCATTTCCCCCATTGTGACATCACAATGCAGTTTACCCCATTGTGACATCACAATGCCATTTCCCCCATTGTGACATCACAATCCCATTTCCCCCATTGTGACATCACAATGCCGTTTTCTGCATTGTGACATCACAATGCCCTTTCCCCCATTCTGACATCACAATGCAGTTTTCCCCATTGTGACATCGCAATGCCCTTTCCCCCATTGTGACATCACAATTGCGTTTTCCCCATTGTGACACCACAATGCCCTTTCCCCCATTGTGACATCACAATGCCATTTCCCCCATTGTGACATCACAATGCCGTTTTCCCTCTTGTGACATCACAATGCCCTTTCCCCCATTGTGACATCACAATGCCCTTTCCCCCATTGTGACATCACAATGCCATTTCCCCCATTGTGACATCACAATTCCATTTCCCCCATTGTGACATCACAATGCAGTTTACCCCATTGTGACATCACAATGCCCTTTTCCCCATTGTGACATCACAATGCCGTTTTCCCTATTGTGACATCACAATGCCCTTTCCACATTGTGACATCACAATGCCATTTCCCCCATTGTGACATCACAATGCAGTTTACCCCGTTGTGACATCACAATGCCCTTTCCACCATTGTGACATCACAATGCCGTTTTCCCCATTGGGACATCACAATGCTGTTTCCCCCATTGTGACATCACAATCCCATTTCCACCATTGTGACATCACAATGCCGTTTTCTGCATTGTGACATCACAATGCCCTTTCCCCCATTGTGACATCACAATGCAGTTTTCCCCATTGTGACATCACAATGCCCTTTCCCCCATTGTGACATCACAATGCCCTTTCCCCCATTGTGACATCACAATGCAGTTTTCCCCATTGTGACATCACAATGCCCTTTCCCCCATTGTGACATCACAATGCCGTTTTTCCCATTGTGACATCACAATGCCCTTTCCCCCATTGTGACATCACAATGCCATTCCCCCCATTGTGACATCACAATGCCGTTTTCCCTATTGTGACATCACAATGCCCTTTCCTTTATTGTGAGATCACAATGCCCTTTCCACATTGTGACATCACAAAGCCATTTCCCCCATTGTGACATCACAATGCCCTTTCCCCATTGTTACATCACAATGCCCTTTCCCCCATTGTGACATCACAATGCCGTTTTCCCCATTGGGACATCACAATGCCGTTTCCCCCATTGTGACATCACAATGCCCTTTCCACCATTGTGACATCGCAATGCAGTTTTCCCCATTGTGACATCACAATGCAGTTTTCCCCATTGTGACATCACAATGCAGTTTTCCCCATTGTGACATCACAATGCCGTTTCCCCCATTGTGACATCACAATGCCATTTCCCACATTGTGACATCACAATGCCTTTCCCCCATTGTGACATCACAATGCAGTTTTCCCCATTGTGACATCACAATGCCCTTTCCCCCATTGTGACATCACAATGTCGTTTTCCGCATTGTGACATCACAATGCCCTTTCCCCCATTGTGACATCACAATGCAGTTTTCCCCATTGTGACATCACAATGCGCTTTCCCCCATTGTGACATCACAATGCCCTTTCCCCCATTGTGACATCACAATGCCATTTCCCCCATTGTGACATCACAATGCCATTTCCCCCATTGTGACATCACAATGCCGTTTCCCCCATTGTGACATCACAATGCCATTTCCCCCATTGTGACATCACAATGCCGTTTCCCCCATTGTGACATCACAATGCCGTTTCCCCCATTGTGACATCACAATGCAGTTTTCCCCATTGTGACATCACAATGCCCTTTCCCCCATTGTGACATCACAATGCCGTTTTCCGCATTGTGACATCACAATGCCCTTTCCCCCATTGTGATATCACAATGCACTTTCCCCCATTGTGACATCACAATGCACTTTCCCCCATTGTGACATCACAATGCCGTTTTCCGCATTGTGACATCACAATGCCCTCTCCCACATTGTGACATCACAATGCAGTTTTCCCCATTGTGACATCACAATGCGCTTTCCCCCATTGTGACATCACAATGCCCTTTCCCCCATTGTGACATCACAATGCCATTTCCCCCATTGTGACATCACAATGCCGTTTTCCCCATTGTGACATCACAATGCCCTTTTCCCCATTGTGACATCACAATGCCATTTCCCCCAGTGTGACATCACAATGCCATTTCCCCCATTGTGACATCACAATGCCATTTCCCCCATTGTGACATCACAATGCAGTTTACCCCATTGTGACATCACAATGCCCTTTCCCCCATTTTGACATCACAATGCCGTTTTCCCCATTGGGACATCACAATGCCGTTTCCCCCATTGTGACATCACAATGCCCTTTCCCCCATTGTGACATCACAATGCCCTTTCCCCCATTGTGACATCACAATGCCATTTCCCCCATTGTTGACATCACAATGCCGTTTTCCCCATTGTGACATCACAATGCCCTTTTCCCCATTGTGACATCACAATGCCATTTCCCCCAGTGTGACATCACAATGCCATTTCCCCCATTGTGACATCACAATGCCGTTTTCCCTATTGTGACATCACAATGCCCTTTCCCCCATTGTGACATCACAATGCCATTTCCCCCATTGTGACATCACAATGCTGTTTCCCCCATAGTGACATCACAATGCAGTTTACCCCATTGTGACATCACAATGCCCTTTCCCCCATTGTGACATCACAATGCCCTTTCCCCCATTGTGACATCACAATGCAGTTTACCCCATTGTGACATCACAATGCCGTTTTCCCTACTGTGACATCACAATGCCCAATCCCCATTGTGACATCACAATGCCATTTCCCCCATTGTGACATCACAATGCCGTTTCCCCCATTGTGACATCAGAATGCAGTTTACCCCATTGTGACATCACAATGCCCTTTCCCCCATTGTGACATCACAATGCCGTTTCCCTATTGTGACATCACAATGCCATTTCCTCCATTGTGACATCACAATGCCCTTTCCCTATTGTGACATCACAATGCCATTTCCCGCATTGTGACATCACAATGCCATTTCCCCCATTGTGACATCACAATGCAGTTAACCACATTGTGACATCACAATGCCCTTTCCCCCATTGTGACATATCAATGCCATTTCCCCCATTGTGACATCACAATGCCGTTTCCCCCATTGTGACATCACAATGCAGTTTCCCCCATTGTGACATCACAATGCCCTTTCCCCCATTGTGACATCACAATGCCGTTTCCCTATTGTGACATCACAATGCCATTTCCTCCATTGTGACATCACAATGCCCTTTCCCCATTGTGACATCACAATGCCATTTCCCGCATTGTGACATCACAATGTTATTTCCCCCATTGTGACATCACAATGCAGTTAACCACATTGTGAGATCACAATGCCCTTTCCCCCATTGTGACATCACAATGCTGTTTTCCCTATTGTGACATCACAATGCCATTTCCCACATTGTGACATCACAATGCCTTTTCCCCCATTGTGACATCACAATGCCGTTTTCCGCATTGTGACATCACAATGCCCTTTCCCCCATTGTGACATCACAATGCCATTTCCCACATTGTGACATCACAATGCCTTTTCCCCCATTGTGACATCACAATGCAGTTTTCCCCATTGTGACATCACAATGCCCTTTCCCCCATTGTGACATCACAATGCCGTTTTCCGCATTGTGACATCACAATGCCCTTTCCCCCATTGTGACATCACAATGCAGTTTTCCCCATTGTGACATCACAATGCGCTTTCCCCCATTGTGACATCACAATGCCCTTTCCCCCATTGTGACATCACAATGCCATTTCCCCCATTGTGACATCACAATGCCGTTTCCCCCATTGTGACATCACAATGCCGTTTCCCCCATTGTGACATCACAATGCCGTTTCCCCCATTGTGACATCACAATGCTGTTTTCCCCATTGTGACATCACAATTCCATGTCGCCCATTGTGACATTACAATGCCGTTTTCCCCATTGTGACATCACAATGCCATTTCCTCCATTGTGACATCACAATGCCCTTTCCCCATTGTGACATCACAATGCCATTTCCCCCATTGTGACATCACAATGCAGTTTACCCCATTGTGACATCACAATGCCCTTTCCCCCATTGTGACATCACAATGCCGTTTTCCCTATTGTGACATCACAATGCCATTTCCTCCATTGTGACATTACAATGCCCATTCCCCATTGTGACATCACAATGCCCATTCCCCATTGTGACATCACAATGCGCTTTCCCCCATTGTGACATCACAATGCCCTTTCCCCCATTGTGACATCACAATGCCATTTCCCCCATTGTGACATCACAATGCCGTTTCCCCCATTGTGACATCACAATGCCATTTCCCCCATTGTGACATCACAATGCCGTTTCCCCCATTGTGACATCACAATGCCGTTTCCCCCATTGTGACGTCACAATGCAGTTTTCCCCATTGTGACATCACAATGCCCTTTCCCCCATTGTGACATCACAATGCACTTTCCCCCATTGTGACATCACAATGCCCTTTCCCCCATTGTGACATCACAATGCCATTTCCCCCATTGTGACATCACAATGCCGTTTCCCCCATTGTGACATCACAATGCCGTTTCCCCCATTGTGACATCACAATGCCGTTTCCCCCATTGTGACATCACAATGCTGTTTTCCCCATTGTGACATCACAATTCCATGTCGCCCATTGTGACATTACAATGCCGTTTTCCCCATTGTGACATCACAATGCCCTTTCCCCCATTGTGACATCACAATGCCGTTTTCCCTATTGTGACATCACAATGCCATTTCCTCCATTGTGACATCACAATGCCCTTTCCCCATTGTGACATCACAATGCCATTTCCCCCATTGTGACATCACAATGCAGTTTACCCCATTGTGACATCACAATGCCCTTTCCCCCATTGTGACATCACAATGCCGTTTTCCCTATTGTGACATCACAATGCCATTTCCTCCATTGTGACATCACAATGCCCTTTCCCCATTGTGATATCACAATGCCGTTTCCCCCATTGTGACATCACAATGCTGTTTTTCCCATTGTGACATCACAATTCCATTTCCCCCATTGTGACATTACAATGCCGTTTTCCCCATTGTGACATCACAATGCCCTTTCCCCCATTGTGACATCACAATGCCGTTTCCACATTGTGACATCACAATGCACTTTCCCCCATTGTGACATCACAATTCCATTTCCCCCATTGTGACATTACAATGCAGTTTTCCCCATTGTGACATCGCAATGCCCTTTCCCCCATTGTGACATCACAATGCCGTTTTCCACATTGTGACATCACAATGCACTTTCCCCCATTGTGACATCACAATGCCATTTCCCCCATTGTGACATTACAATGCCGTTTTCCCTATTGTGACATCACAATGCTCTTTCCCCCATTGTGACATCACAATGCCATTTCACCCATTGTGACATCACAATGCCATTTCCCCCATTGTGACATCACAATGCCATTTCCCCCATTGTGATATCACAATGCCATTTCCCCCATTGTGACATCACAATGCCATTTCCCCCATTGTGACATCACAATGCCGTGTTCTGCATTGTGACATCACAATGCCCTTTCCCCCATTCTGACATCACAATGCAGTTTTCCCCATTGTGACATCGCAATGCCCTTTCCCCCATTGTGACATCACAATGCCATTTTCCCCATTGTGACATCACAATGCCCTTTCCCCCATTGTGACATCACAATGCCATTTCCCCCATTGTGACATCACAATGCCATTTCCCCCATTGTGACATCACAATGCCGTTTTCCCTATTGTGACATCACAATGCCCTTTCCCCCATTGTGACATCACAATGCAATTTCCCCCATTGTGACATCACAATGCCATTTCCCCCATTGTGACATCACAATGCCATTTCCCCCATTGTGACATCACAATGCAGTTTACCCCATTGTGACATCACAATGCCCTTTTCCCCCTTTGTGACATCACAATGCCGTTTTCCCTATTGTGACATCACAATGCAATTTCATCCATTGTGACATCACAATGCCCTTTCCACATTGTGACATCACAATGCCATTTCCCCCATTGTGACATCACATTGCCGTTTTCCCCATTGGGACATCACAATGCTGTTTCCCCCATTGTGACATCACAATCCCATTTCCACCATTGTGACATCACAATGCCGTTTTCTGCATTGTGACATCACAATGCCCTTTCCCCCATTGTGACATCACAATGCAGTTTTCCCCATTGTGACATCACAATGCCCTTTCCCCCATTGTGACATCACAATGCCCTTTCCCCCATTGTGACATCACAATGCAGTTTTCCCCATTGTGACATCACAATGCCCTTTCCCCCATTGTGACATCACAATGCCGTTTTTCCCATTGTGACATCACAATGCCCTTTCCCCCATTGTGACATCACAATGCCATTCCCCCCATTGTGACATCACAATGCCGTTTTCCCTATTGTGACATCACAATGCCCTTTCCTTTATTGTGAGATCACAATGCCCTTTCCACATTGTGACATCACAAAGCCATTTCCCCCATTGTGACATCACAATGCCCTTTCCCCATTGTTACATCACAATGCCCTTTCCCCCATTGTGACATCACAATGCCGTTTTCCCCATTGGGACATCACAATGCCGTTTCCCCCATTGTGACATCACAATGCCCTTTCCACCATTGTGACATCACAATGCAGTTTTCCCCATTGTGACATCACAATGCAGTTTTCCCCATTGTGACATCACAATGCAGTTTTCCCCATTGTGACATCACAATGCCGTTTCCCCCATTGTGACATCACAATGCCATTTCCCACATTGTGACATCACAATGCCTTTCCCCCATTGTGACATCACAATGCAGTTTTCCCCATTGTGACATCACAATGCCCTTTCCCCCATTGTGACATCACAATGCCGTTTTCCGCATTGTGACATCACAATGCCCTTTCCCCCATTGTGACATCACAATGCAGTTTTCCCCATTGTGACATCACAATGCGCTTTCCCCCATTGTGACATCACAATGCCCTTTCCCCCATTGTGACATCACAATGCCATTTCCCCCATTGTGACATCACAATGCCGTTTCCCCCATTGTGACATCACAATGCCATTTCCCCCATTGTGACATCACAATGCCGTTTCCCCCATTGTGACATCACAATGCCGTTTCCCCCATTGTGACATCACAATGCAGTTTTCCCCATTGTGACATCACAATGCCCTTTCCCCCATTGTGACATCACAATGCCGTTTTCCGCATTGTGACATCACAATGCCCTTTCCCCCATTGTGATATCACAATGCACTTTCCCCCATTGTGACATCACAATGCACTTTCCCCCATTGTGACATCACAATGCCGTTTTCCGCATTGTGACATCACAATGCCCTCTCCCACATTGTGACATCACAATGCAGTTTTCCCCATTGTGACATCACAATGCGCTTTCCCCCATTGTGACATCACAATGCCCTTTCCCCCATTGTGACATCACAATGCCATTTCCCCCATTGTGACATCACAATGCCGTTTTCCCCATTGTGACATCACAATGCCCTTTTCCCCATTGTGACATCACAATGCCATTTCCCCCAGTGTGACATCACAATGCCATTTCCCCCATTGTGACATCACAATGCCATTTCCCCCATTGTGACATCACAATGCAGTTTACCCCATTGTGACATCACAATGCCCTTTCCCCCATTTTGACATCACAATGCCGTTTTCCCCATTGGGACATCACAATGCCGTTTCCCCCATTGTGACATCACAATGCCCTTTCCCCCATTGTGACATCACAATGCCCTTTCCCCCATTGTGACATCACAATGCCATTTCCCCCATTGTTGACATCACAATGCCGTTTTCCCCCATTGTGACATCACAATGCCCTTTTCCCCATTGTGACATCACAATGCCATTTCCCCCAGTGTGACATCACAATGCCATTTCCCCCATTGTGACATCACAATGCCGTTTTCCTATTGTGACATCACAATGCCCTTTCCCCCATTGTGACATCACAATGCCATTTCCCCCATTGTGACATCACAATGCCGTTTCCCCCATAGTGACATCACAATGCAGTTTACCCCATTGTGACATCACAATGCCCTTTCCCCCATTGTGACATCACAATGCCCTTTCCCCCATTGTGACATCACAATGCAGTTTACCCCATTGTGACATCACAATGCCGTTTCCCTACTGTGACATCACAATGCCCAATCCCCATTGTGACATCACAATGCCATTTCCCCCATTGTGACATCACAATGCCGTTTCCCCCATTGTGACATCAGAATGCAGTTTACCCCATTGTGACATCACAATGCCCTTTCCCCCATTGTGACATCACAATGCCGTTTCCCTATTGTGACATCACAATGCCATTTCCTCCATTGTGACATCACAATGCCCTTTCCCTATTGTGACATCACAATGCCATTTCCGCATTGTGACATCACAATGCCATTTCCCCCATTGTGACATCACAATGCAGTTAACCACATTGTGACATCACAATGCCCTTTCCCCCATTGTGACATATCAATGCCATTTCCCCCATTGTGACATCACAATGCCGTTTCCCCCATTGTGACATCAGAATGCAGTTTCCCCCATTGTGACATCACAATGCCCTTTCCCCCATTGTGACATCACAATGCCGTTTCCCTATTGTGACATCACAATGCCATTTCCTCCATTGTGACATCACAATGCCCTTTCCCCATTGTGACATCACAATGCCATTTCCCGCATTGTGACATCACAATGTTATTTCCCCCATTGTGACATCACAATGCAGTTAACCACATTGTGAGATCACAATGCCCTTTCCCCCATTGTGACATCACAATGCTGTTTTCCCTATTGTGACATCACAATGCCATTTCCCACATTGTGACATCACAATGCCTTTTCCCCCATTGTGACATCACAATGCCGTTTTCCGCATTGTGACATCACAATGCCCTTTCCCCCATTGTGACATCACAATGCCATTTCCCACATTGTGACATCACAATGCCTTTTCCCCCATTGTGACATCACAATGCAGTTTTCCCCCATTGTGACATCACAATGCCCTTTCCCCCATTGTGACATCACAATGCCGTTTTCCGCATTGTGACATCACAATGCCCTTTCCCCCATTGTGACATCACAATGCAGTTTTCCCCATTGTGACATCACAATGCGCTTTCCCCCATTGTGACATCACAATGCCCTTTCCCCCATTGTGACATCACAATGCCATTTCCCCCATTGTGACATCACAATGCCGTTTCCCCCATTGTGACATCACAATGCCGTTTCCCCCATTGTGACATCACAATGCCGTTTCCCCCATTGTGACATCACAATGCTGTTTTCCCCATTGTGACATCACAATTCCATGTCGCCCATTGTGACATTACAATGCCGTTTTCCCCATTGTGACATCACAATGCCATTTCCTCCATTGTGACATCACAATGCCCTTTCCCCATTGTGACATCACAATGCCATTTCCCCCATTGTGACATCACAATGCAGTTTACCCCATTGTGACATCACAATGCCCTTTCCCCCATTGTGACATCACAATGCCGTTTTCCCTATTGTGACATCACAATGCCATTTCCTCCATTGTGACATTACAATGCCCATTCCCCATTGTGACATCACAATGCCCATTCCCCATTGTGACATCACAATGCGCTTTCCCCCATTGTGACATCACAATGCCCTTTCCCCCATTGTGACATCACAATGCCATTTCCCCCATTGTGACATCACAATGCCGTTTCCCCCATTGTGACATCACAATGCCATTTCCCCCATTGTGACATCACAATGCCGTTTCCCCCATTGTGACATCACAATGCCGTTTCCCCCATTGTGACGTCACAATGCAGTTTTCCCCATTGTGACATCACAATGCCCTTTCCCCCATTGTGACATCACAATGCACTTTCCCCCATTGTGACATCACAATGCCCTTTCCCCATTGTGACATCACAATGCCATTTCCCCCATTGTGACATCACAATGCCGTTTCCCCCATTGTGACATCACAATGCCGTTTCCCCCATTGTGACATCACAATGCCGTTTCCCCCATTGTGACATCACAATGCCGTTTCCCCCCATTGTGACATCACAATGCTGTTTTCCCCATTGTGACATCACAATTCCATGTCGCCCATTGTGACATTACAATGCCGTTTTCCCCATTGTGACATCACAATGCCCTTTCCCCCATTGTGACATCACAATGCCGTTTTCCCCTATTGTGACATCACAATGCCATTTCCTCCATTGTGACATCACAATGCCCTTTCCCCATTGTGACATCACAATGCCATTTCCCCCATTGTGACATCACAATGCAGTTTAATTTACCCCATTGTGACATCACAATGCCCTTTCCCCCATTGTGACATCACAATGCCGTTTTCCCTATTGTGACATCACAATGCCATTTCCTCCATTGTGACATCACAATGCCCTTTCCCCATTGTGATATCACAATGCCGTTTCCCCCATTGTGACATCACAATGCTGTTTTTCCCATTGTGACATCACAATTCCATTTCCCCCATTGTGACATTACAATGCCGTTTTCCCCATTGTGACATCACAATGCCCTTTCCCCCATTGTGACATCACAATGCCGTTTCCACATTGTGACATCACAATGCACTTTCCCCCATTGTGACATCACAATTCCATTTCCCCCATTGTGACATTACAATGCAGTTTTCCCCATTGTGACATCGCAATGCCCTTTCCCCCATTGTGACATCACAATGCCGTTTTCCACATTGTGACATCACAATGCACTTTCCCCCATTGTGACATCACAATGCCATTTCCCCCATTGTGACATTACAATGCCGTTTTCCCTATTGTGACATCACAATGCTCTTTCCCCCATTGTGACATCACAATGCCATTTCACCCATTGTGACATCACAATGCCATTTCCCCCATTGTGACATCACAATGCCATTTCCCCCATTGTGATATCACAATGCCATTTCCCCCATTGTGACATCACAATGCCATTTCCCCCATTGTGACATCACAATGCCGTGTTCTGCATTGTGACATCACAATGCCCTTTCCCCCATTCTGACATCACAATGCAGTTTTCCCCATTGTGACATCGCAATGCCCTTTCCCCCATTGTGACATCACAATGCCATTTTCCCCATTGTGACATCACAATGCCCTTTCCCCCATTGTGACATCACAATGCCATTTCCCCCATTGTGACATCACAATGCCATTTCCCCCATTGTGACATCACAATGCCGTTTTCCCTATTGTGACATCACAATGCCCTTTCCCCCATTGTGACATCACAATGCAATTTCCCCCATTGTGACATCACAATGCCATTTCCCCCATTGTGACATCACAATGCCATTTCCCCCATTGTGACATCACAATGCAGTTTACCCCATTGTGACATCACAATGCCCTTTTCCCCCTTTGTGACATCACAATGCCGTTTTCCCTATTGTGACATCACAATGCAATTTCATCCATTGTGACATCACAATGCCCTTTCCACATTGTGACATCACAATGCCATTTCCCCCATTGTGACATCACAATGCAGTTTACCCCATTGTGACATCACAATGCCATTTCCCCCATTGTGACATCACAATCCCATTTCCCCCATTGTGACATCACAATGCCGTTTTCTGCATTGTGACATCACAATGCCCTTTCCCCCATTCTGACATCACAATGCAGTTTTCCCCATTGTGACATCGCAATGCCCTTTCCCCCATTGTGACATCACAATTGCGTTTTCCCCATTGTGACACCACAATGCCCTTTCCCCCATTGTGACATCACAATGCCATTTCCCCCATTGTGACATCACAATGCCGTTTTCCCTCTTGTGACATCACAATGCCCTTTCCCCCATTGTGACATCACAATGCCCTTTCCCCCATTGTGACATCACAATGCCATTTCCCCCATTGTGACATCACAATTCCATTTCCCCCATTGTGACATCACAATGCAGTTTACCCCATTGTGACATCACAATGCCCTTTTCCCCATTGTGACATCACAATGCCGTTTTCCCTATTGTGACATCACAATGCCCTTTCCACATTGTGACATCACAATGCCATTTCCCCCATTGTGACATCACAATGCAGTTTACCCCGTTGTGACATCACAATGCCCTTTCCACCATTGTGACATCACAATGCCGTTTTCCCCATTGGGACATCACAATGCTGTTTCCCCCATTGTGACATCACAATCCCATTTCCACCATTGTGACATCACAATGCCGTTTTCTGCATTGTGACATCACAATGCCCTTTCCCCCATTGTGACATCACAATGCAGTTTTCCCCATTGTGACATCACAATGCCCTTTCCCCCATTGTGACATCACAATGCCCTTTCCCCCATTGTGACATCACAATGCAGTTTTCCCCATTGTGACATCACAATGCCCTTTCCCCCATTGTGACATCACAATGCCGTTTTTCCCATTGTAACATCACAATGCCCTTTCCCCCATTGTGACATCACAATGCCATTCCCCCCATTGTGACATCACAATGCCGTTTTCCCTATTGTGACATCACAATGCCCTTTCCTTTATTGTGAGATCACAATGCCCTTTCCACATTGTGACATCACAAAGCCATTTCCCCCATTGTGACATCACAATGCCCTTTCCCCATTGTTACATCACAATGCCCTTTCCCCCATTGTGACATCACAATGCCGTTTTCCCCATTGGGACATCACAATGCCGTTTCCCCCATTGTGACATCACAATGCCCTTTCCACCATTGTGACATCACAATGCAGTTTTCCCCATTGTGACATCACAATGCAGTTTTCCCCATTGTGACATCACAATGCAGTTTTCCCCATTGTGACATCACAATGCCGTTTCCCCCATTGTGACATCACAATGCCATTTCCCACATTGTGACATCACAATGCCTTTCCCCCATTGTGACATCACAATGCAGTTTTCCCCATTGTGACATCACAATGCCCTTTCCCCCATTGTGACATCACAATGCCGTTTTCCGCATTGTGACATCACAATGCCCTTTCCCCCATTGTGACATCACAATGCAGTTTTCCCCATTGTGACATCACAATGCGCTTTCCCCCATTGTGACATCACAATGCCCTTTCCCCCATTGTGACATCACAATGCCATTTCCCCCATTGTGACATCACAATGCCGTTTCCCCCATTGTGACATCACAATGCCATTTCCCCCATTGTGACATCACAATGCCGTTTCCCCCATTGTGACATCACAATGCCGTTTCCCCCATTGTGACATCACAATGCAGTTTTCCCCATTGTGACATCACAATGCCCTTTCCCCCATTGTGACATCACAATGCCGTTTTCCGCATTGTGACATCACAATGCCCTTTCCCCCATTGTGATATCACAATGCACTTTCCCCCATTGTGACATCACAATGCACTTTCCCCCATTGTGACATCACAATGCCGTTTTCCGCATTGTGACATCACAATGCCCTCTCCCACATTGTGACATCACAATGCAGTTTTCCCCATTGTGACATCACAATGCGCTTTCCCCCATTGTGACATCACAATGCCCTTTCCCCCATTGTGACATCACAATGCCATTTCCCCCATTGTGACATCACAATGCCGTTTTCCCCATTGTGACATCACAATGCCCTTTTCCCCATTGTGACATCACAATGCCATTTCCCCCAGTGTGACATCACAATGCCATTTCCCCCATTGTGACATCACAATGCCATTTCCCCCATTGTGACATCACAATGCAGTTTACCCCATTGTGACATCACAATGCCCTTTCCCCCATTTTGACATCACAATGCCGTTTTCCCCATTGGGACATCACAATGCCGTTTCCCCCATTGTGACATCACAATGCCCTTTCCCCCATTGTGACATCACAATGCCCTTTCCCCCATTGTGACATCACAATGCCATTTCCCCCATTGTTGACATCACAATGCCGTTTTCCCCATTGTGACATCACAATGCCCTTTTCCCCATTGTGACATCACAATGCCATTTCCCCCAGTGTGACATCACAATGCCATTTCCCCCATTGTGACATCACAATGCCGTTTTCCCTATTGTGACATCACAATGCCCTTTCCCCCATTGTGACATCACAATGCCCTTTCCCCCATTGTGACATCACAATGCAGTTTACCCCATTGTGACATCACAATGCCGTTTTCCCTACTGTGACATCACAATGCCCAATCCCCATTGTGACATCACAATGCCATTTCCCCCATTGTGACATCACAATGCCGTTTCCCCCATTGTGACATCAGAATGCAGTTTACCCCATTGTGACATCACAATGCCCTTTCCCCCATTGTGACATCACAATGCCGTTTCCCTATTGTGACATCACAATGCCATTTCCTCCATTGTGACATCACAATGCCCTTTCCCTATTGTGACATCACAATGCCATTTCCCGCATTGTGACATCACAATGCCATTTCCCCCATTGTGACATCACAATGCAGTTAACCACATTGTGACATCACAATGCCCTTTCCCCCATTGTGACATATCAATGCCATTTCCCCAATTGTAACATCACAATGCCGTTTCCCCCATTGTGACATCAGAATGCAGTTTCCCCCATTGTGACATCACAATGCCCTTTCCCCCATTGTGACATCACAATGCCGTTTCCCTATTGTGACATCACAATGCCATTTCCTCCATTGTGACATCACAATGCCCTTTCCCCATTGTGACATCACAATGCCATTTCCCGCATTGTGACATCACAATGTTATTTCCCCCATTGTGACATCACAATGCAGTTAACCACATTGTGAGATCACAATGCCCTTTCCCCCATTGTGACATCACAATGCTGTTTTCCCTATTGTGACATCACAATGCCATTTCCCACATTGTGACATCACAATGCCTTTTCCCCCATTGTGACATCACAATGCCGTTTTCCGCATTGTGACATCACAATGCCCTTTCCCCCATTGTGACATCACAATGCCATTTCCCACATTGTGACATCACAATGCCTTTTCCCCCATTGTGACATCACAATGCAGTTTTCCCCATTGTGACATCACAATGCCCTTTCCCCCATTGTGACATCACAATGCCGTTTTCCGCATTGTGACATCACAATGCCCTTTCCCCCATTGTGACATCACAATGCAGTTTTCCCCATTGTGACATCACAATGCGCTTTCCCCCATTGTGACATCACAATGCCCTTTCCCCCATTGTGACATCACAATGCCATTTCCCCCATTGTGACATCACAATGCCGTTTCCCCCATTGTGACATCACAATGCCGTTTCCCCCATTGTGACATCACAATGCCGTTTCCCCCATTGTGACATCACAATGCTGTTTTCCCCATTGTGACATCACAATTCCATGTCGCCCATTGTGACATTACAATGCCGTTTTCCCCATTGTGACATCACAATGCCATTTCCTCCATTGTGACATCACAATGCCCTTTCCCCATTGTGACATCACAATGCCATTTCCCCCATTGTGACATCACAATGCAGTTTACCCCATTGTGACATCACAATGCCCTTTCCCCCATTGTGACATCACAATGCCGTTTTCCCTATTGTGACATCACAATGCCATTTCCTCCATTGTGACATTACAATGCCCATTCCCCATTGTGACATCACAATGCCCATTCCCCATTGTGACATCACAATGCGCTTTCCCCCATTGTGACATCACAATGCCCTTTCCCCCATTGTGACATCACAATGCCATTTCCCCCATTGTGACATCACAATGCCGTTTCCCCCATTGTGACATCACAATGCCATTTTCCCCATTGTGACATCACAATGCCGTTTCCCCCATTGTGACATCACAATGCCGTTTCCCCCATTGTGACGTCACAATGCAGTTTTCCCCATTGTGACATCACAATGCCCTTTCCCCCATTGTGACATCACAATGCACTTTCCCCCATTGTGACATCACAATGCCCTTTCCCCCATTGTGACATCACAATGCCATTTCCCCCATTGTGACATCACAATGCCGTTTCCCCCATTGTGACATCACAATGCCGTTTCCCCCATTGTGACATCACAATGCCGTTTCCCCCATTGTGACATCACAATGCTGTTTTCCCCATTGTGACATCACAATTCCATGTCGCCCATTGTGACATTACAATGCCGTTTTCCCCATTGTGACATCACAATGCCCTTTCCCCCATTGTGACATCACAATGCCGTTTTCCCTATTGTGACATCACAATGCCATTTCCTCCATTGTGACATCACAATGCCCTTTCCCCATTGTGACATCACAATGCCATTTCCCCCATTGTGACATCACAATGCAGTTTACCCCATTGTGACATCACAATGCCCTTTCCCCCATTGTGACATCACAATGCCGTTTTCCCTATTGTGACATCACAATGCCATTTCCTCCATTGTGACATCACAATGCCCTTTCCCCATTGTGATATCACAATGCTGTTTCCCCCATTGTGACATCACAATGCTGTTTTTCCCATTGTGACATCACAATTCCATTTCCCCCATTGTGACATTACAATGCCGTTTTCCCCATTGTGACATCACAATGCCCTTTCCCCCATTGTGACATCACAATGCCGTTTCCACATTGTGACATCACAATGCACTTTCCCCCATTGTGACATCACAATTCCATTTCCCCCATTGTGACATTACAATGCAGTTTTCCCCATTGTGACATCGCAATGCCCTTTCCCCCATTGTGACATCACAATGCCGTTTTCCACATTGTGACATCACAATGCACTTTCCCCCATTGTGACATCACAATGCCATTTCCCCCATTGTGACATTACAATGCCGTTTTCCCTATTGTGACATCACAATGCTCTTTCCCCCATTGTGACATCACAATGCCATTTCACCCATTGTGACATCACAATGCCATTTCCCCCATTGTGACATCACAATGCCATTTCCCCCATTGTGATATCACAATGCCATTTCCCCCATTGTGACATCACAATGCCATTTCCCCCATTGTGACATCACAATGCCGTGTTCTGCATTGTGACATCACAATGCCCTTTCCCCCATTCTGACATCACAATGCAGTTTTCCCCATTGTGACATCGCAATGCCCTTTCCCCCATTGTGACATCACAATGCCATTTTCCCCATAGTGACATCACAATGCCCTTTCCCCCATTGTGACATCACAATGCCATTTCCCCCATTGTGACATCACAATGCCATTTCCCCCATTGTGACATCACAATGCCGTTTTCCCTATTGTGACATCACAATGCCCTTTCCCCCATTGTGACATCACAATGCAATTTCCCCCATTGTGACATCACAATGCCATTTCCCCCATTGTGACATCACAATGCCATTTCCCCCATTGTGACATCACAATGCAGTTTACCCCATTGTGACATCACAATGCCCTTTTCCCCCTTTGTGACATCACAATGCCGTTTTCCCTATTGTGACATCACAATGCAATTTCATCCATTGTGACATCACAATGCCCTTTCCACATTGTGACATCACAATGCCATTTCCCCCATTGTGACATCACAATGCAGTTTACCCCATTGTGACATCACAATGCCATTTCCCCCATTGTGACATCACAATCCCATTTCCCCCATTGTGACATCACAATGCCGTTTTCTGCATTGTGACATCACAATGCCCTTTCCCCCATTCTGACATCACAATGCAGTTTTCCCCATTGTGACATCGCAATGCCCTTTCCCCCATTGTGACATCACAATTGCGTTTTCCCCATTGTGACACCACAATGCCCTTTCCCCCATTGTGACATCACAATGCCATTTCCCCCATTGTGACATCACAATGCCGTTTTCCCTCTTGTGACATCACAATGCCCTTTCCCCCATTGTGACATCACAATGCCCTTTCCCCCATTGTGACATCACAATGCCATTTCCCCCATTGTGACATCACAATTCCATTTCCCCCATTGTGACATCACAATGCAGTTTACCCCATTGTGACATCACAATGCCCTTTTCCCCATTGTGACATCACAATGCCGTTTTCCCTATTGTGACATCACAATGCCCTTTCCACATTGTGACATCACAATGCCATTTCCCCCATTGTGACATCACAATGCAGTTTACCCCGTTGTGACATCACAATGCCCTTTCCACCATTGTGACATCACAATGCCATTTTCCCCATTGGGACATCACAATGCTGTTTCCCCCATTGTGACATCACAATCCCATTTCCACCATTGTGACATCACAATGCCGTTTTCTGCATTGTGACATCACAATGCCCTTTCCCCCATTGTGACATCACAATGCAGTTTTCCCCATTGTGACATCACAATGCCCTTTCCCCCATTGTGACATCACAATGCCCTTTCCCCCATTGTGACATCACAATGCAGTTTTCCCCATTGTGACATCACAATGCCCTTTCCCCCATTGTGACATCACAATGCCGTTTTTCCCATTGTGACATCACAATGCCCTTTCCCCCATTGTGACATCACAATGCCATTCCCCCCATTGTGACATCACAATGCCGTTTTCCCTATTGTGACATCACAATGCCCTTTCCTTTATTGTGAGATCACAATGCCCTTTCCACATTGTGACATCACAATGCCATTTCCCCCATTGTGACATCACAATGCCCTTTCCCCATTGTTACATCACAATGCCCTTTCCCCCATTGTGACATCACAATGCCGTTTTCCCCATTGGGACATCACAATGCCGTTTCCCCCATTGTGACATCACAATGCCCTTTCCACCATTGTGACATCACAATGCAGTTTTCCCCATTGTGACATCACAATGCAGTTTTCCCCATTGTGACATCACAATGCAGTTTTCCCCATTGTGACATCACAATGCCGTTTCCCCCATTGTGACATCACAATGCCATTTCCCCCATTGTGACATCACAATGCCATTTCCCCCATTGTGACATCACAATGCCGTTTTCTGCATTGTGACATCACAATGCCCTTTCCCCCATTCTGACATCACAATGCAGTGTTCCCCATTGTGACATCGCAATGCCCTTTCCCCCATTGTGACATCACAATTGCGTTTTCCCCATTGTGACATCACAATGCCCTTTCCCCCATTGTGACATCACAATGCCATTTCCCCCATTGTGACATCACAATGCCGTTTTCCCTCTTGTGACATCACAATGCCCTTTCCCCCATTGTGACATCACAATGCCATTTCCCCCATTGTGACATCACAATTCCATTTCCCCCATTGTGACATCACAATGCAGTTTACCCCATTGTGACATCACAATGCCCTTTTCCCCATTGTGACATCACAATGCCGTTTTCCCTATTGTGACATCACAATGCCCTTTCCACATTGTGACATCACAATGCCATTTCCCCCATTGTGACATCACAATGCAGTTTACCCCATTGTGACATCACAATGCCCTTTCCACCATTGTGACATCACAATGCCGTTTTCCCCATTGGGACATCACAATGCTGTTTCCCCCATTGTGACATCACAATCCCATTTCCACCATTGTGACATCACAATGCCGTTTTCTGCATTGTGACATCATAATGCCCTTTCCCCCATTGTGACATCACAATGCAGTTTTCCCCATTGTGACATCACAATGCCCTTTCCCCCATTGTGACATCACAATGCCGTTTTCCCCATTGTGACATCACAATGCCCTTTCCCCCATTGTGACATCACAATGCCATTCCCCCCATTGTGACATCACAATGCCGTTTTCCCTATTGTGACATCACAATGCCCTTTCCCCCATTGTGACATCACAATGCCATTTCCCCCTTTGTGACATCACAATGCCGTTTCCCCCATTGGGACATCACAATGCAGTTCACCCCATTGTGACATCACAATGCCCTTTCCCCCATTGTGACATCACAATGCCGTTTCCCTATTGTGACATCACAATGCCATTTCCTCCATTGTGACATCACAATGCCCTTTCCCCATTGTGACATCACAATGCCATTTCCCCCATTGTGACATCACAATGCCATTTCCCCCATTGTGACATCACAATGCAGTTAACCACATTGTGACATCACAATGCCCTTTCCCCCATTGTGACATCACAATGCCGTTTTCCCTACTGTGACATCACAATGCCCTTCCCCCATTGTGACATCACAATGCCATTTCCCCCATTGTGACATCACAATGCCGTTTCCCCCATTGTGACATCACAATGCCGTTTCCCCCATTGTGACATCACAAAGCCCTTTCCCCCATTGTGACATCACAATGCCGTTTCCCTATTGTGACATCACAATGCCATTTCCTCCATTGTGACATCACAATGCCCTTTCCCCATTGTGACATCACAATGCAGTTTTCCCCATTGTGACATCACAATGCAGTTAACCACATTGTGACATCACAATGCCCTTTCCCCCATTGTGACATCACAATGCCGTTTTCCCTATTGTGACATCACAATGCCCTTTCCCACATTGTGACATCACAATGCCTTTTCCCCCATTGTGACATCACAATGCAGTTTTCCCCATTGTGACATCACAATGCCCTTTCCCCCATTGTGACATCACAATGCCGTTTTCCGCATTGTGACAAGACAATGCCCTTTCCCCCATTGTGACATCACAATGCAGTTTTCCCCATTGTGACATCACAATGCGCTTTCCCCCATTGTGACATCACAATGCCCTTTCCCCCATTGTGACATCACAATGCCATTTCCCCCATTGTGACATCACAATGCCGTTTCCCCCATTGTGACATCACAATGCCGTTTCCCCCATTGTGACATCACAATGCCGTTTTCCCTATAGTGACATCACAATGCAATTTCCTCCATTGTGACATCACAATGCCCTTTCCCCATTGTGACATCACAATGCCCTCTCACCCATTGTGACATCACAATGCCTTTTCCCCCATTGTGACATCACAATGCAGTTTTCCCCATTGTGACATTACAATGCCGTTTTCCGCATTGTGACATCACAATGCCCTTTCCCCTATTGTGACATCACAATGCCATTTCCCCTATTGTGACATCACAATGCCATTTCCCACATTGTGACATCACAATGCCTTTTCCCCCATTGTGACATCACAATGCAGTTTTCCCCATTGTGACATCACAATGCCCTTTCCCCCATTGTGACATCACAATGCCGTTTTCCGCATTGTGACATCACAATGCCCTTTCCCCCATTGTGACATCACAATGCAGTTTCCCCATTGTGACATCACAATGCGCTTTCCCGCATTGTGACATCACAATGCCGTTTCCCCCATTGTGACATCACAATGCCATTATCCCCATTGTGACATCACAATTCCATTTCCCCCATTGTGACATCACAATGCAGTTTTCCCCATTGTGACATCACAATGCCCTTTCCCCCATTGTGACATCACAATGCCCTTTCCCCCATTGTGACATCACAATGCCATTTCCCCCATTGTGACATCACAATGCTGTTTCCCCCATTGTGACATCACAATGCAGTTTACCCCATTGTGACATCACAATACCCTTTCCCCCATTGTGACATCACAATGCCGTTTTCCCTATTGTGACATCACAATGCCATTTCCTCCATTGTGACATCACAATGCCCTTTCCCCATTGTGATATCACAATGCCGTTTCCCCCATTGTGACATCACAATGCTGTTTTTCCTATTGTGACATCACAATTCCATTTCCCCCATTGTGACATTACAATGCCGTTTTCCCCATTGTGACATCACAATGCCGTTTCCCCCATTGTGACATCACAATGCCATTGCCCCCATTGTGACATCACAATGCCGTTTCCCCCATTGTGACATCACAATGCAGTTTTCCCCATTGTGACATCGCAATGCCCTTTCCCCCATTGTGACATCACAATGCCGTTTTCCCCATTGTGACATCACAATGCCATTTCCCCCATTGTGACATCACAATGCCATTTCCCCCATTGTGACATCACAATGCAGTTTACCCCATTGTGACATCACAATGCCCTTTCCCCCATTGTGACATCACAATGCCGTTTTCCCTATTGTGACATCACAATGCCCTTTCCCCCATTGTGACATCACAATGCCGTTTCCCCCATTGTGACATCACAATGCCGTTTTCCCCATTGTGACATCACAATGCCATTTCCCCCATTGTGACATCACAATGCCATTTCCCCCATTGTGACATCACAATGCCATGTCCCCCATTGTGACATCAAAATGCCATTTCCCCCATTGTGACATCACAATGCCATTTCCCCCATTGTGACATCACAATGCAGTTTATCACATTGTGACATCACAATGCCCTTTCCCCCATTGTGACATCACAATGCCGTTTTCCCTATTGTGACATCACAATGCCATTTCCTCCATTGTGACATCACAATGCCCTTTCCCCATTGTGACATCACAATGCCCTTTCACCCATTGTGACATCACAATGCCTTTTCCCCCATTGTGACATCACAATGCAGTTTTCCCCATTGTGACATCACAATGCCCTTTCCCCCATTGTGACATCACAATGCTGTTTTCCGCATTGTGACATCACAATGCCCATTCCCCCATTGTGACATCACAATGCCATTTCCCACATTGTGACATCACAATGCCTTTTCCCCCATTGTGACATCACAATGCAGTTTTCCCCATTGTGACATCACAATGCGCTTTCCCCCATTGTGACATCACAATGCCCTTTCCCCCATTGTGACATCACAATGCCCTTTCCCCCATTGTGACATCAAAATGCCATTTCCCCCATTGTGACATCACAATGCCATTTCCCCCATTGTGACATCACAATGCAGTTTACCACATTGTGACATCACAATGCCCTTTCCCCCATTGTGACATCACAATGACGTTTTCCCTATTGTGACATCACAATGCCATTTCCTCCATTGTGACATCACAATGCCCTTTCCCCATTGTGACATCACAATGCCATTTCCCCCATTGTGACATCACAATGCCATTTCCCCCATTGTGACATCACAATGCAGTTTACCTTATTGTGACATCACAATGCCCTGTCCCCCATTGTGACATCACAATGCCGTTTTCCCTATTGTGACATCACAATGCCATTTCCTCCATTGTGACATCACAATGCCCTTTCCCCATTGTGACATCACAATGCGCTTTCACCCATTGTGACATCACAATGACTTTTCCCCCATTGTGACATCACAATGCAGTTTTCCCCATTGTGACATCACAATGCCCTTTCCCACATTGTGACATCACAATGCCATTTTCCGCAATGTGACATCACAATGCCCTTTCCCCCATTGTGACATCACAATGCCATTTCCCCCATTGTGACATCAAAATGCCATTTCCCCCATTGTGACATCACAATGCCATTTCCCCCATTGTGACATCACAATGCAGTTTATCACATTGTGACATCACAATGCCCTTTCCCCCATTGTGACATCACAATGCCGTTTTCCCTATTGTGACATCACAATGCCATTTCCCCCATTGTGACATCACAATGCCATTTCCCCCATTGTGACATCACAATGCCATTTCCCCCATTGTGACATCAAAATGCCATTTCCCCCATTGTGACATCACAATGCCATTTCCCCCATTGTGACATCACAATGCAGTTTATCACATTGTGACATCACAATGCCCTTTCCCCCATTGTGACATCACAATGCCGTTTTCCCTATTGTGACATCACAATGCCATTTCCTCCATTGTGACATCACAATGCCCTTTCCCCATTGTGACATCACAATGCCCTTTCACCCATTGTGACATCACAATGCCTTTTCCCCCATTGTGACATCACAATGCAGTTTTCCCCATTGTGACATCACAATGCCCTTTCCCCCATTGTGACATCACAATGCTGTTTTCCGCATTGTGACATCACAATGCCCATTCCCCCATTGTGACATCACAATGCCATTTCCCACATTGTGACATCACAATGCCTTTTCCCCCATTGTGACATCACAATGCAGTTTTCCCCATTGTGACATCACAATGCGCTTTCCCCCATTGTGACATCACAATGCCCTTTCCCCCATTGTGACATCACAATGCCCTTTCCCCCATTGTGACATCAAAATGCCATTTCCCCCATTGTGACATCACAATGCCATTTCCCCCATTGTGACATCACAATGCAGTTTACCACATTGTGACATCACAATGCCCTTTCCCCCATTGTGACATCACAATGACGTTTTCCCTATTGTGACATCACAATGCCATTTCCTCCATTGTGACATCACAATGCCCTTTCCCCATTGTGACATCACAATGCCATTTCCCCCATTGTGACATCACAATGCCATTTCCCCCATTGTGACATCACAATGCAGTTTACCTTATTGTGACATCACAATGCCCTGTCCCCCATTGTGACATCACAATGCCGTTTTCCCTATTGTGACATCACAATGCCATTTCCTCCATTGTGACATCACAATGCCCTTTCCCCATTGTGACATCACAATGCGCTTTCACCCATTGTGACATCACAATGACTTTTCCCCCATTGTGACATCACAATGCAGTTTTCCCCATTGTGACATCACAATGCCCTTTCCCACATTGTGACATCACAATGCCATTTTCCGCAATGTGACATCACAATGCCCTTTCCCCCATTGTGACATCACAATGCCATTTCCCACATTGTGACATCACAATGCCTTTCCCCCATTGTGAAATCACAATGCTGTTTTCCCTATTGTGACATCACAATGCCCTTTCCCCCATTGTGACATCACAATGCCGTTTCCCCCATTGTGACATTACAATGCCGTTTTCCCCATTGTGACATCACAATGCCATTTCCCCCATTGTGACATCACAATGCCATTTCCCCCATTGTGACATCAAAATGCCATTTCCCCCATTGTGACATCACAATGCCATTTCCCCCATTGTGACATCACAATGCAGTTTATCACATTGTGACATCACAATGCCCTTTCCCCCATTGTGACATCACAATGCCGTTTTCCCTATTGTGACATCACAATGCCATTTCCTCCATTGTGACATCACAATGCCCTTTCCCCCATTGTGACATCACAATGCCATTTCCCCCATTGTGACATCACAATGCCGTTTCCCCCATTGTGACATCACAATGCCGTTTCCCCCATTGTGACATCACAATGCCGTTTCCCCCATTGTGACATCACAATGCTGTTTTCCCCATTGTGACATCACAATTCCATGTCGCCCATTGTGACATTACAATGCCGTTTTCCCCATTGTGACATCACAATGCCCTTTCGCCCATTGTGACATCACAATGCAGTTTACCCCATTGTGACATCACAATGCCCTTTCCCCCATTGTGACATCACAATGCCGTTTTCCCTATTGTGACATCACAATGCCATTTCCTCCATTGTGACATCACAATGCCCTTTCCCCATTGTGACATCACAATGCCATTTCCCCCATTGTGACATCACAATGCAGTTTACCCCATTGTGACATCACAATGCCCTTTCCCCCATTGTGACATCACAATGCCGTTTTCCCTATTGTGACATCACAATGCCATTTCCTCCATTGTGACATCACAATGCCCTTTCCCCATTGTGATATCACAATGCCGTTTCCCCCATTGTGACATCACAATGCTGTTTTTCCCATTGTGACATCACAATTCCATTTCCCCCATTGTGACATTACAATGCCGTTTTCCCCATTGTGACATCACAATGCCCTTTCCCCCATTGTGACATCACAATGCCGTTTCCACATTGTGACATCACAATGCACTTTCCCCCATTGTGACATCACAATTCCATTTCCCCCATTGTGACATTACAATGCAGTTTTCCCCATTGTGACATCGCAATGCCCTTTCCCCCATTGTGACATCACAATGCCGTTTTCCACATTGTGACATCACAATGCACTTTCCCCCATTGTGACATCACAATGCCATTTCCCCCATTGTGACATTACAATGCCGTTTTCCCTATTGTGACATCACAATGCTCTTTCCCCCATTGTGACATCACAATGCCATTTCACCCATTGTGACATCACAATGCCATTTCCCCCATTGTGACATCACAATGCCATTTCCCCCATTGTGATATCACAATGCCATTTCCCCCATTGTGACATCACAATGCCATTTCCCCCATTGTGACATCACAATGCCGTGTTCTGCATTGTGACATCACAATGCCCTTTCCCCCATTCTGACATCACAATGCAGTTTTCCCCATTGTGACATTGCAATGCCCTTTCCCCCATTGTGACATCATAATGCCATTTTCCCCATTGTGACATCACAATGCCCTTTCCCCCATTGTGACATCACAATGCCATTTCCCCCATTGTGACATCACAATGCCATTTCCCCCATTGTGACATCACAATGCCGTTTTCCCTATTGTGACATCACAATGCCCTTTCCCCCATTGTGACATCACAATGCCATTTCCCCCATTGTGACATCACAATGCCATTTCCCCCATTGTGACATCACAATGCCATTTCCCCCATTGTGACATCACAATGCAGTTTACCCCATTGTGACATCACAATGCCCTTTTCCCCCTTTGTGACATCACAATGCCGTTTTCCCTATTGTGACATCACAATGCAATTTCATCCATTGTGACATCACAATGCCCTTTCCACATTGTGACATCACAATGCCATTTCCCCCATTGTGACATCACAATGCAGTTTACCCCATTGTGACATCACAATGCCATTTCCCCCATTGTGACATCACAATCCCATTTCCCCCATTGTGACATCACAATGCCGTTTTCTGCATTGTGACATCACAATGCCCTTTCCCCCATTCTGACATCACAATGCAGTTTTCCCCATTGTGACATCGCAATGCCCTTTCCCCCATTGTGACATCACAATTGCGTTTTCCCCATTGTGACACCACAATGCCCTTTCCCCCATTGTGACATCACAATGCCATTTCCCCCATTGTGACATCACAATGCCGTTTTCCCTCTTGTGACATCACAATGCCCTTTCCCCCATTGTGACATCACAATGCCCTTTCCCCCATTGTGACATCACAATGCCATTTCCCCCATTGTGACATCACAATTCCATTTCCCCCATTGTGACATCACAATGCAGTTTACCCCATTGTGACATCACAATGCCCTTTTCCCCATTGTGACATCACAATGCCGTTTTCCCTATTGTGACATCACAATGCCCTTTCCACATTGTGACATCACAATGCCATTTCCCCCATTGTGACAACACAATGCAGTTTACCCCGTTGTGACATCACAATGCCCTTTCCACCATTGTGACATCACAATGCCGTTTTCCCCATTGGGACATCACAATGCTGTTTCCCCCATTGTGACATCACAATCCCATTTCCACCATTGTGACATCACAATGCCGTTTTCTGCATTGTGACATCACAATGCCCTTTCCCCCATTGTGACATCACAATGCAGTTTTCCCCATTGTGACATCACAATGCCCTTTCCCCCATTGTGACATCACAATGCCCTTTCCCCCATTGTGACATCACAATGCAGTTTTCCCCATTGTGACATCACAATGCCCTTTCCCCCATTGTGACATCACAATGCCGTTTTTCCCATTGTGACATCACAATGCCCTTTCCCCCATTGTGACATCACAATGCCATTCCCCCCATTGTGACATAACAATGCCGTTTTCCCTATTGTGACATCACAATGCCCTTTCCGTTATTGTGAGATCACAATGCCCTTTCCACATTGTGACATCACAATGCCATTTCCCCCATTGTGACATCACAATGCCCTTTCCCCATTGTTACATCACAATGCCCTTTCCCCCATTGTGACATCACAATGCCGTTTTCCCCATTGGGACATCACAATGCCGTTTCCCCCATTGTGACATCACAATGCCCTTTCCACCATTGTGACATCACAATGCAGTTTTCCCCATTGTGACATCACAATGCAGTTTTCCCCATTGTGACATCACAATGCAGTTTTCCCCATTGTGACATCACAATGCCCTTTCCCCCATTGTGACATCACAATGCAGTTTTCCCCATTGTGACATCACAATGCCCTTTCCCCCATTGTGACATCACAATGCCGTTTTTCCCATTGTGACATCACAATGCCCTTTCCCCCATTGTGACATCACAATGCCATTCCCCCCATTGTGACATAACAATGCCGTTTTCCCTATTGTGACATCACAATGCCCTTTCCGTTATTGTGAGATCACAATGCCCTTTCCACATTGTGACATCACAATGCCATTTCCCCCATTGTGACATCACAATGCCCTTTCCCCATTGTTACATCACAATGCCCTTTCCCCCATTGTGACATCACAATGCCGTTTTCCCCATTGGGACATCACAATGCCGTTTCCCCCATTGTGACATCACAATGCCCTTTCCACCATTGTGACATCACAATGCAGTTTTCCCCATTGTGACATCACAATGCAGTTTTCCCCATTGTGACATCACAATGCAGTTTTCCCCATTGTGACATCACAATGCCGTTTCCCCCATTGTGACATCACAATGCCATTTCCCCCATTGTGACATCACAATGCCATTTCCCCCATTGTGACATCACAATGCCGTTTTCTGCATTGTGACATCACAATGCCCTTTCCCCCATTCTGACATCACAATGCAGTGTTCCTCATTGTGACATCGTAATGCCCTTTCCCCCATTGTGACATCACAATTGCGTTTTCCCCATTGTGACATCACAATGCCCTTTCCCCCATTGTGACATCACAATGCCATTTCCCCCATTGTGACATCACAATGCCGTTTTCCCTCTTGTGACATCACAATGCCCTTTCCCCCATTGTGACATCACAATGCCATTTCCCCCATTGTGACATCACAATTCCATTTCCCCCATTGTGACATCACAATGCAGTTTACCCCATTGTGACATCACAATGCCCTTTTCCCCATTGTGACATCACAATGCCGTTTTCCCTATTGTGACATCACAATGCCCTTTCCACATTGTGACATCACAATGCCATTTCCCCCATTGTGACATCACAATGCAGTTTACCCCATTGTGACATCACAATGCCCTTTCCACCATTGTGACATCACAATGCCGTTTTCCCCATTGGGACATCACAATGCTGTTTCCCCCATTGTGACATCACAATCCCATTTCCACCATTGTGACATCACAATGCCGTTTTCTGCATTGTGACATCACAATGCCCTTTCCCCCATTGTGACATCACAATGCAGTTTTCCCCATTGTGACATCACAATGCCCTTTCCCCCATTGTGACATCACAATGCCGTTTTCCCCATTGTGACATCACAATGCCATTCCCCCATTGTGACATCACAATGCCGTTTTCCCTATTGTGACATCACAATGCCCTTTCCCCCATTGTGACATCACAATGCCATTTCCCCCTTTGTGACATCACAATGCCGTTTCCCCCATTGGGACATCACAATGCCGTTTTCCCTATTGTGACATCACAATGCCCTTTCCCCCATTGTGACATCACAATGCCATTTCCCCCTTTGTGACATCACAATGCCCTTTCCACCATTGTGACATCACAATGCCGTTTCCCTATTGTGACATCACAATGCCATTTCCTCCATTGTGACATCACAATGCCCTTTCCCCATTGTGACATCACAATGCCATTTCCCCCATTGTGACATCACAATGCCATTTCCCCCATTGTGACATCACAATACAGTTAACCACATTGTGACATCACAATGCCCTTTCCCCCATTGTGACATCACAATGCCGTTTTCCCTACTGTGACATCACAATGCCCTTCCCCCATTGTGACATCACAATGCCATTTCCCCCATTGTGACATCACAATGCCGTTTCCCCCATTGTGACATCACAATGCCGTTTCCCCCATTGTGACATCACAAAGCCCTTTCCCCCATTGTGACATCACAATGCCGTTTCCCTATTGTGACATCACAATGCCATTTCCTCCATTGTGACATCACAATGCCCTTTCCCCATTGTGACATCACAATGCAGTTTTCCCCATTGTGACATCACAATGCAGTTAACCACATTGTGACATCACAATGCCCTTTCCCCCATTGTGACATCACAATGCCGTTTTCCCTATTGTGACATCACAATGCCCTTTCCCACATTGTGACATCACAATGCCTTTTCCCCCATTGTGACATCACAATGCAGTTTTCCCCATTGTGACATCACAATGCCCTTTCCCCCATTGTGACATCACAATGCCGTTTTCCGCATTGTGACAAGACAATGCCCTTTCCCCCATTGTGACATCACAATGCAGTTTTCCCCATTGTGACATCACAATGCGCTTTCCCCCATTGTGACATCACAATGCCCTTTCCCCCATTGTGACATCACAATGCCATTTCCCCCATTGTGACATCACAATGCCGTTTCCCCCATTGTGACATCACAATGCCGTTTCCCCCATTGTGACATCACAATGCCGTTTTCCCTATAGTGACATCACAATGCAATTTCCTCCATTGTGACATCACAATGCCCTTTCCCCATTGTGACATCACAATGCCCTCTCACCCATTGTGACATCACAATGCCTTTTCCCCCATTGTGACATCACAATGCAGTTTTCCCCATTGTGACATTACAATGCCGTTTTCCGCATTGTGACATCACAATGCCCTTTCCCCTATTGTGACATCACAATGCCATTTCCCACATTGTGACATCACAATGCCTTTTCCCCCATTGTGACATCACAATGCAGTTTTCCCCATTGTGACATCACAATGCCCTTTCCCCCATTGTGACATCACAATGCCGTTTTCCGCATTGTGACATCACAATGCCCTTTCCCCCATTGTGACATCACAATGCAGTTTCCCCATTGTGACATCACAATGCGCTTTCCCCCATTGTGACATCACAATGCCGTTTCCCCCATTGTGACATCACAATGCCATTTCCCCCATTGTGACATCACAATTCCATTTCCCCCATTGTGACATCACAATGCAGTTTTCCCCATTGTGACATCACAATGCCCTTTCCCCCATTGTGACATCACAATGCCCTTTCCCCCATTGTGACATCACAATGCCATTTCCCCCATTGTGACATCACAATGCCGTTTCCCCCATTGTGACATCACAATGCAGTTTACCCCATTGTGACATCACAATGCCCTTTCCCCCATTGTGACATCACAATGCCGTTTTCCCTATTGTGACATCACAATGCCATTTCCTCCATTGTGACATCACAATGCCCTTTCCCCATTGTGATATCACAATGCCGTTTCCCCCATTGTGACATCACAATGCTGTTTTTCCTATTGTGACATCACAATTCCATTTCCCCCATTGTGACATTACAATGCCGTTTTCCCCATTGTGACATCACAATGCCGTTTCCCCCATTGTGACATCACAATGCCATTGCCCCCATTGTGACATCACAATGCCGTTTCCCCCATTGTGACATCACAATGCAGTTTTCCCCATTGTGACATCGCAATGCCCTTTCCCCCATTGTGACATCACAATGCCGTTTTCCCCATTGTGACATCACAATGCCATTTCCCCCATTGTGACATCACAATGCCATTTCCCCCATTGTGACATCACAATGCAGTTTACCCCATTGTGACATCACAATGCCCTTTCCCCCATTGTGACATCACAATGCCGTTTTCCCTATTGTGACATCACAATGCCCTTTCCCCCATTGTGACATCACAATGCCGTTTCCCCCATTGTGACATTACAATGCCGTTTTCCCCATTGTGACATCACAATGCCATTTCCCCCATTGTGACATCACAATGCCATTTCCCCCATTGTGACATCACAATGCCATTTCCCCCATTGTGACATCAAAATGCCATTTCCCCCATTGTGACATCACAATGCCATTTCCCCCATTGTGACATCACAATGCAGTTTATCACATTGTGACATCACAATGCCCTTTCCCCCATTGTGACATCACAATGCCGTTTTCCCTATTGTGACATCACAATGCCATTTCCTCCATTGTGACATCACAATGCCCTTTCCCCATTGTGACATCACAATGCCCTTTCACCCATTGTGACATCACAATGCCTTTTCCCCCATTGTGACATCACAATGCAGTTTTCCCCATTGTGACATCACAATGCCCTTTCCCCCATTGTGACATCACAATGCTGTTTTCCGCATTGTGACATCACAATGCCCATTCCCCCATTGTGACATCACAATGCCATTTCCCACATTGTGACATCACAATGCCTTTTCCCCCATTGTGACATCACAATGCAGTTTTCCCCATTGTGACATCACAATGCGCTTTCCCCCATTGTGACATCACAATGCCCTTTCCCCCATTGTGACATCACAATGCCCTTTCCCCCATTGTGACATCAAAATGCCATTTCCCCCATTGTGACATCACAATGCCATTTCCCCCATTGTGACATCACAATGCAGTTTACCACATTGTGACATCACAATGCCCTTTCCCCCATTGTGACATCACAATGACGTTTTCCCTATTGTGACATCACAATGCCATTTCCTCCATTGTGACATCACAATGCCCTTTCCCCATTGTGACATCACAATGCCATTTCCCCCATTGTGACATCACAATGCCATTTCCCCCATTGTGACATCACAATGCAGTTTACCTTATTGTGACATCACAATGCCCTTTCCCCCATTGTGACATCACAATGCCGTTTTCCCTATTGTGACATCACAATGCCATTTCCTCCATTGTGACATCACAATGCCCTTTCCCCATTGTGACATCACAATGCGCTTTCACCCATTGTGACATCACAATGACTTTTCCCCCATTGTGACATCACAATGCAGTTTTCCCCATTGTGACATCACAATGCCCTTTCCCACATTGTGACATCACAATGCCATTTTCCGCAATGTGACATCACAATGCCCTTTCCCCCATTGTGACATCACAATGCCATTTCCCACATTGTGACATCACAATGCCTTTCCCCCATTGTGACATCACAATGCCGTTTTCCCTATTGTGACATCACAATGCCCTTTCCCCCATTGTGACATCACAATGCCGTTTCCCCCATTGTGACATTACAATGCCGTTTTCCCCATTGTGACATCACAATGCCATTTCCCCCATTGTGACATCACAATGCCATTTCCCCCATTGTGACATCAAAATGCCATTTCCCCCATTGTGACATCACAATGCCATTTCCCCCATTGTGACATCACAATGCAGTTTATCACATTGTGACATCACAATGCCCTTTCCCCCATTGTGACATCACAATGCCGTTTTCCCTATTGTGACATCACAATGCCATTTCCTCCATTGTGACATCACAATGCCCTTTCCCCATTGTGACATCACAATGCCCTTTCACCCATTGTGACATCACAATGCCTTTTCCCCCATTGTGACATCACAATGCAGTTTTCCCCATTGTGACATCACAATGCCCTTTCCCCCATTGTGACATCACAATGCTGTTTTCCGCATTGTGACATCACAATGCCCATTCCCCCATTGTGACATCACAATGCCATTTCCCACATTGTGACATCACAATGCCTTTTCCCCCATTGTGACATCACAATGCAGTTTTCCCCATTGTGACATCACAATGCGCTTTCCCCCATTGTGACATCACAATGCCCTTTCCCCCATTGTGACATCACAATGCCCTTTCCCCCATTGTGACATCAAAATGCCATTTCCCCCATTGTGACATCACAATGCCATTTCCCCCATTGTGACATCACAATGCAGTTTACCACATTGTGACATCACAATGCCCTTTCCCCCATTGTGACATCACAATGACGTTTTCCCTATTGTGACATCACAATGCCATTTCCTCCATTGTGACATCACAATGCCCTTTCCCCATTGTGACATCACAATGCCATTTCCCCCATTGTGACATCACAATGCCATTTCCCCCATTGTGACATCACAATGCAGTTTACCTTATTGTGACATCACAATGCCCTTTCCCCCATTGTGACATCACAATGCCGTTTTCCCTATTGTGACATCACAATGCCATTTCCTCCATTGTGACATCACAATGCCCTTTCCCCATTGTGACATCACAATGCGCTTTCACCCATTGTGACATCACAATGACTTTTCCCCCATTGTGACATCACAATGCAGTTTTCCCCATTGTGACATCACAATGCCCTTTCCCACATTGTGACATCACAATGCCATTTTCCGCAATGTGACATCACAATGCCCTTTCCCCCATTGTGACATCACAATGCCATTTCCCACATTGTGACATCACAATGCCTTTCCCCCATTGTGACATCACAATGCAGTTTTCCCCATTGTGACATCACAATGCCCTTTCCCCCATTGTGACATCACAATGCCGTTTTCCGCATTGTGACATCACAATGCCCTTTCCCCCATTGTGACATCACAATGCAGTTTTCCCCATTGTGACATCACAATGCGCTTTCCCCCATTGTGACATCACAATGCCCTTTCCCCAATTGTGACATCACAATGCCATTTCCCCCATTGTGACATCACAATGCCGTTTCCCCCATTGTGACATCACAATGCCATTTCCCCCATTGTGACATCACAATGCCGTTTCCCCCATTGTGACATCACAATGCCGTTTCCCCCATTGTGACATCACAATGCAGTTTTCCCCATTGTGACATCACAATGCCCTTTCCCCCATTGTGATATCACAATGCCGTTTTCCGCATTGTGATATCACAATGCCCTTTCCCCCATTGTGATATCACAATGCACTTTCCCCCATTGTGACATCACAATGCACTTTCCCCCATTGTGACATCACAATGCCGTTTTCCGCATTGTGACATCACAATGCCCTCTCCCACATTGTGACATCACAATGCAGTTTTCCCCATTGTGACATCACAATGCGCTTTCCCCCATTGTGACATCACAATGCCCTTTCCCCCATTGTGACATCACAATGCCATTTCCCCAATTGTGACATCACAATGCCGTTTTCCCCATTGTGACATCACAATGCCCTTTTCCCCATTGTGACATCACAATGCCATTTCCCCCAGTGTGACATCACAATGCCATTTCCCCCATTGTGACATCACAATGCCATTTCCCCCATTGCGACATCACAATGCAGTTTACCCCATTGTGACATCACAATGCCCTTTCCCCCATTTTGACATCACAATGCCGTTTTCCCCATTGGGACATCACAATGCCGTTTCCCCCATTGTGACATCACAATGCCCTTTCCCCCATTGTGACATCACAATGCCCTTTCCCCCATTGTGACATCACAATGCCATTTCCCCCATTGTTGACATCACAATGCCGTTTTCCCCATTGTGACATCACAATTCCATGTCGCCCATTGTGACATTACAATGCCGTTTTCCCCATTGTGACATCACAATGCCCTTTCGCCCATTGTGACATCACAATGCAGTTTACCCCATTGTGACATCACAATGCCCTTTCCCCCATTGTGACATAACAATGCCGTTTTCCCTATTGTGACATCACAATGCCATTTCCTCCATTGTGACATCACAATGCCCTTTCCCCATTGTGACATCACAATGCCATTTCCCCCATTGTGACATCACAATGCAGTTTACCCCATTGTGACATCACAATGCCCTTTCCCCCATTGTGACATCACAATGCCGTTTTCCCTATTGTGACATCACAATGCCATTTCCTCCATTGTGACATCACAATGCCCTTTCCCCATTGTGATATCACAATGCCGTTTCCCCCATTGTGACATCACAATGCTGTTTTTCCCATTGTGACATCACAATTCCATTTCCCCCATTGTGACATTACAATGCCGTTTTCCCCATTGTGACATCACAATGCCCTTTCCCCCATTGTGACATCACAATGCCGTTTCCACATTGTGACATCACAATGCACTTTCCCCCATTGTGACATCACAATTCCATTTCCCCCATTGTGACATTACAATGCAGTTTTCCCCATTGTGACATCGCAATGCCCTTTCCCCCATTGTGACATCACAATGCCGTTTTCCACATTGTGACATCACAATGCACTTTCCCCCATTGTGACATCACAATGCCATTTCCCCCATTGTGACATTACAATGCCGTTTTCCCTATTGTGACATCACAATGCTCTTTCCCCCATTGTGACATCACAATGCCATTTCACCCATTGTGACATCACAATGCCATTTCCCCCATTGTGACATCACAATGCCATTTCCCCCATTGTGATATCACAATGCCATTTCCCCCATTGTGACATCACAATGCCATTTCCCCCATTGTGACATCACAATGCCGTGTTCTGCATTGTGACATCACAATGCCGTGTTCTGCATTGTGACATCACAATGCCCTTTCCCCCATTCTGACATCACAATGCAGTTTTCCCCATTGTGACATCGCAATGCCCTTTCCCCCATTGTGACATCACAATGCCATTTTCCCCATTGTGACATCACAATGCCCTTTCCCCCATTGTGACATCACAATGCCATTTCCCCCATTGTGACATCACAATGCCATTTCCCCCATTGTGACATCACAATGCCGTTTTCCCTATTGTGACATCACAATGCCCTTTCCCCCATTGTGACATCACAATGCCATTTCCCCCATTGTGACATCACAATGCCATTTCCCCCATTGTGACATCACAATGCCATTTCCCCCATTGTGACATCACAATGCAGTTTACCCCATTGTGACATCACAATGCCCTTTTCCCCCTTTGTGACATCACAATGCCGTTTTCCCTATTGTGACATCACAATGCAATTTCATCCATTGTGACATCACAATGCCCTTTCCACATTGTGACATCACAATGCCATTTCCCCCATTGTGACATCACAATGCAGTTTACCCCATTGTGACATCACAATGCCATTTCCCCCATTGTGACATCACAATCCCATTTCCCCCATTGTGACATCACAATGCCGTTTTCTGCATTGTGACATCACAATGCCCTTTCCCCCATTCTGACATCACAATGCAGTTTTCCCCATTGTGACATCGCAATGCCCTTTCCCCCATTGTGACATCACAATTGCGTTTTCCCCATTGTGACACCACAATGCCCTTTCCCCCATTGTGACATCACAATGCCATTTCCCCCATTGTGACATCACAATGCCGTTTTCCCTCTTGTGACATCACAATGCCCTTTCCCCCATTGTGACATCACAATGCCCTTTCCCCCATTGTGACATCACAATGCCATTTCCCCCATTGTGACATCACAATTCCATTTCCCCCATTGTGACATCACAATGCAGTTTACCCCATTGTGACATCACAATGCCCTTTTCCCCATTGTGACATCACAATGCCGTTTTCCCTATTGTGACATCACAATGCCCTTTCCACATTGTGACATCACAATGCCATTTCCCCCATTGGGACATCACAATGCAGTTTACCCCGTTGTGACATCACAATGCCCTTTCCACCATTGTGACATCACAATGCCGTTTTCCCCATTGGGACATCACAATGCTGTTTCCCCCATTGTGACATCACAATCCCATTTCCACCATTGTGACATCACAATGCCGTTTTCTGCATTGTGACATCACAATGCCCTTTCCCCCATTGTGACATCACAATGCAGTTTTCCCCATTGTGACATCACAATGCCCTTTCCCCCATTGTGACATCACAATGCCCTTTCCCCCATTGTGACATCACAATGCAGTTTTCCCCATTGTGACATCACAATGCCCTTTCCCCCATTGTGACATCACAATGCCGTTTTTCCCATTGTGACATCACAATGCCCTTTCCCCCATTGTGACATCACAATGCCATTCCCCCCATTGTGACATCACAATGCCGTTTTCCCTATTGTGACATCACAATGCCCTTTCCTTTATTGTGAGATCACAATGCCCTTTCCACATTGTGACATCACAATGCCATTTCCCCCATTGTGACATCACAATGCCCTTTCCCCATTGTTACATCACAATGCCCTTTCCCCCATTGTGACATCACAATGCCGTTTTCCCCATTGGGACATCACAATGCCGTTTCCCCCATTGTGACATCACAATGCAGTTTTCCCCATTGTGACATCACAATGCAGTTTTCCCCATTGTGACATCACAATGCAGTTTTCCCCATTGTGACATCACAATGCAGTTTTCCCCATTGTGACATCACAATGCCGTTTCCCCCATTGTGACATCACAATGCCATTTCCCCCATTGTGACATCACAATGCCATTTCCCCCATTGTGACATCACAATGCCGTTTTCTGCATTGTGACATCACAATGCCCTTTCCCCCATTCTGACATCACAATGCAGTGTTCCCCATTGTGACATCGCAATGCCCTTTCCCCCATTGTGACATCACAATTGCGTTTTCCCCATTGTGACATCACAATGCCCTTTCCCCCATTGTGACATCACAATGCCATTTCCCCCATTGTGACATCACAATGCCGTTTTCCCTCTTGTGACATCACAATGCCCTTTCCCCCATTGTGACATCACAATGCCATTTCCCCCATTGTGACATCACAATTCCATTTCCCCCATTGTGACATCACAATGCAGTTTACCCCATTGTGACATCACAATGCCCTTTTCCCCATTGTGACATCACAATGCCGTTTTCCCTATTGTGACATCACAATGCCCTTTCCACATTGTGACATCACAATGCCATTTCCCCCATTGTGACATCACAATGCAGTTTACCCCATTGTGACATCACAATGCCCTTTCCACCATTGTGACATCACAATGCCGTTTTCCCCATTGGGACATCACAATGCTGTTTCCCCCATTGTGACATCACAATCCCATTTCCACCATTGTGACATCACAATGCCGTTTTCTGCATTGTGACATCACAATGCCCTTTCCCCCATTGTGACATCACAATGCAGTTTTCCCCATTGTGACATCACAATGCCATTTCCCCCATTGTGACATCACAATGCCGTTTTCCCCATTGTGACATCACAATGCCCTTTCCCCCATTGTGACATCACAATGCCATTCCCCCCATTGTGACATCACAATGCCGTTTTCCCTATTGTGACATCACAATGCCCTTTCCCCCATTGTGACATCACAATGCCATTTCCCCCTTTGTGACATCACAATGCCGTTTCCCCCATTGGGACATCACAATGCAGTTCACCCCATTGTGACATCACAATGCCCTTTCCCCCATTGTGACATCACAATGCCGTTTCCCTATTGTGACATCACAATGCCATTTCCTCCATTGTGACATCACAATGCCCTTTCCCCATTGTGACATCACAATGCCATTTCCCCCATTGTGACATCACAATGCCATTTCCCCCATTGTGACATCACAATGCAGTTAACCACATTGTGACATCACAATGCCCTTTCCCCCATTGTGACATCACAATGCCGTTTTCCCTACTGTGACATCACAATGCCCTTCCCCCATTGTGACATCACAATGCCATTTCCCCCATTGTGACATCACAATGCCGTTTCCCCCATTGTGACATCACAATGCCGTTTCCCCCATTGTGACATCACAAAGCCCTTTCCCCCATTGTGACATCACAATGCCGTTTCCCTATTGTGACATCACAATGCCATTTCCTCCATTGTGACATCACAATGCCCTTTCCCCATTGTGACATCACAATGCAGTTTTCCCCATTGTGACATCACAATGCAGTTAACCACATTGTGACATCACAATGCCCTTTCCCCCATTGTGACATCACAATGCCGTTTTCCCTATTGTGACATCACAATGCCCTTTCCCACATTGTGACATCACAATGCCTTTTCCCCCATTGTGACATCACAATGCAGTTTTCCCCATTGTGACATCACAATGCCCTTTCCCCCATTGTGACATCACAATGCCGTTTTCCGCATTGTGACAAGACAATGCCCTTTCCCCCATTGTGACATCACAATGCAGTTTTCCCCATTGTGAAATCACAATGCGCTTTCCCCCATTGTGACATCACAATGCCCTTTCCCCCATTGTGACATCACAATGCCATTTCCCCCATTGTGACATCACAATGCCGTTTCCCCCATTGTGACATCACAATGCCGTTTCCCCCATTGTGACATCACAATGCCGTTTCCCCCATTGTGACATCACAATGCCGTTTTCCCTATAGTGACATCACAATGCAATTTCCTCCATTGTGACATCACAATGCCCTTTCCCCATTGTGACATCACAATGCCCTCTCACCCATTGTGACATCACAATGCCTTTTCCCCCATTGTGACATCACAATGCAGTTTTCCCCATTGTGACATTACAATGCCGTTTTCCGCATTGTGACATCACAATGCCCTTTCCCCTATTGTGACATCACAATGCCATTTCCCACATTGTGACATCACAATGCCCTTTCCCCCATTGTGACATTACAATGCCGTTTTCCGCATTGTGACATCACAATGCCCTTTCCCCCATTGTGACATCACAATGCAGTTTCCCCATTGTGACATCACAATGCGCTTTCCCCCATTGTGACATCACAATGCCGTTTCCCCCATTGTGACATCACAATGCCATTTCCCCCATTGTGACATCACAATTCCATTTCCCCCATTGTGACATCACAATGCAGTTTTCCCCATTGTGACATCACAATGCCCTTTCCCCCATTGTGACATCACAATGCCCTTTCCCCCATTGTGACATCACAATGCCATTTCCCCCATTGTGACATCACAATGCCGTTTCCCCCATTGTGACATCACAATGCAGTTTACCCCATTGTGACATCACAATGCCCTTTCCCCCATTGTGACATCACAATGCCGTTTTCCCTATTGTGACATCACAATGCCATTTCCTCCATTGTGACATCACAATGCCCTTTCCCCATTGTGATATCACAATGCCGTTTCCCCCATTGTGACATCACAATGCTGTTTTTCCTATTGTGACATCACAATTCCATTTCCCCCATTGTGACATTACAATGCCGTTTTCCCCATTGTGACATCACAATGCCGTTTCCCCCATTGTGACATCACAATGCCATTGCCCCCATTGTGACATCACAATGCCGTTTCCCCCATTGTGACATCACAATGCAGTTTTCCCCATTGTGACATCGCAATGCCCTTTCCCCCATTGTGACATCACAATGCCGTTTTCCCCATTGTGACATCACAATGCCATTTCCCCCATTGTGACATCACAATGCCATTTCCCCCATTGTGACATCACAATGCAGTTTACCCCATTGTGACATCACAATGCCCTTTCCCCCATTGTGACATCACAATGCCGTTTTCCCTATTGTGACATCACAATGCCCTTTCCCCCATTGTGACATCACAATGCCGTTTCCCCCATTGTGACATTACAATGCCGTTTTCCCCATTGTGACATCACAATGCCATTTCCCCCATTGTGACATCACAATGCCATTTCCCCCATTGTGACATCACAATGCCATTTCCCCCATTGTGACATCAAAATGCCATTTCCCCCATTGTGACATCACAATGCCATTTCCCCCATTGTGACATCACAATGCAGTTTATCACATTGTGACATCACAATGCCCTTTCCCCCATTGTGACATCACAATGCCGTTTTCCCTATTGTGACATCACAATGCCATTTCCTCCATTGTGACATCACAATGCCCTTTCCCCATTGTGACATCACAATGCCCTTTCACCCATTGTGACATCACAATGCCTTTTCCCCCATTGTGACATCACAATGCAGTTTTCCCCATTGTGACATCACAATGCCCTTTCCCCCATTGTGACATCACAATGCTGTTTTCCGCATTGTGACATCACAATGCCCATTCCCCCATTGTGACATCACAATGCCATTTCCCACATTGTGACATCACAATGCCTTTTCCCCCATTGTGACATCACAATGCAGTTTTCCCCATTGTGACATCACAATGCGCTTTCCCCCATTGTGACATCACAATGCCCTTTCCCCCATTGTGACATCACAATGCCCTTTCCCCCATTGTGACATCAAAATGCCATTTCCCCCATTGTGACATCACAATGCCATTTCCCCCATTGTGACATCACAATGCAGTTTACCACATTGTGACATCACAATGCCCTTTCCCCCATTGTGACATCACAATGACGTTTTCCCTATTGTGACATCACAATGCCATTTCCTCCATTGTGACATCACAATGCCCTTTCCCCATTGTGACATCACAATGCCATTTCCCCCATTGTGACATCACAATGCCATTTCCCCCATTGTGACATCACAATGCAGTTTACCTTATTGTGACATCACAATGCCCTTTCCCCCATTGTGACATCACAATGCCGTTTTCCCTATTGTGACATCACAATGCCATTTCCTCCATTGTGACATCACAATGCCCTTTCCCCATTGTGACATCACAATGCGCTTTCACCCATTGTGACATCACAATGACTTTTCCCCCATTGTGACATCACAATGCAGTTTTCCCCATTGTGACATCACAATGCCCTTTCCACATTGTGACATCACAATGCCATTTCCCCCATTGTGACATCACAATGCCCTTTCCCCATTGTTACATCACAATGCCCTTTCCCCCATTGTGACATCACAATGCCGTTTTCCCCATTGGGACATCACAATGCCGTTTCCCCCATTGTGACATCACAATGCAGTTTTCCCCATTGTGACATCACAATGCAGTTTTCCCCATTGTGACATCACAATGCAGTTTTCCCCATTGTGACATCACAATGCAGTTTTCCCCATTGTGACATCACAATGCCGTTTCCCCCATTGTGACATCACAATGCCATTTCCCCCATTGTGACATCACAATGCCATTTCCCCCATTGTGACATCACAATGCCGTTTTCTGCATTGTGACATCACAATGCCCTTTCCCCCATTCTGACATCACAATGCAGTGTTCCCCATTGTGACATCGCAATGCCCTTTCCCCCATTGTGACATCACAATTGCGTTTTCCCCATTGTGACATCACAATGCCCTTTCCCCCATTGTGACATCACAATGCCATTTCCCCCATTGTGACATCACAATGCCGTTTTCCCTCTTGTGACATCACAATGCCCTTTCCCCCATTGTGACATCACAATGCCATTTCCCCCATTGTGACATCACAATTCCATTTCCCCCATTGTGACATCACAATGCAGTTTACCCCATTGTGACATCACAATGCCCTTTTCCCCATTGTGACATCACAATGCCGTTTTCCCTATTGTGACATCACAATGCCCTTTCCACATTGTGACATCACAATGCCATTTCCCCCATTGTGACATCACAATGCAGTTTACCCCATTGTGACATCACAATGCCCTTTCCACCATTGTGACATCACAATGCCGTTTTCCCCATTGGGACATCACAATGCTGTTTCCCCCATTGTGACATCACAATCCCATTTCCACCATTGTGACATCACAATGCCGTTTTCTGCATTGTGACATCACAATGCCCTTTCCCCCATTGTGACATCACAATGCAGTTTTCCCCATTGTGACATCACAATGCCATTTCCCCCATTGTGACATCACAATGCCGTTTTCCCCATTGTGACATCACAATGCCCTTTCCCCCATTGTGACATCACAATGCCATTCCCCCCATTGTGACATCACAATGCCGTTTTCCCTATTGTGACATCACAATGCCCTTTCCCCCATTGTGACATCACAATGCCATTTCCCCCTTTGTGACATCACAATGCCGTTTCCCCCATTGGGACATCACAATGCAGTTCACCCCATTGTGACATCACAATGCCCTTTCCCCCATTGTGACATCACAATGCCGTTTCCCTATTGTGACATCACAATGCCATTTCCTCCATTGTGACATCACAATGCCCTTTCCCCATTGTGACATCACAATGCCATTTCCCCCATTGTGACATCACAATGCCATTTCCCCCATTGTGACATCACAATGCAGTTAACCACATTGTGACATCACAATGCCCTTTCCCCCATTGTGACATCACAATGCCGTTTTCCCTACTGTGACATCACAATGCCCTTCCCCCATTGTGACATCACAATGCCATTTCCCCCATTGTGACATCACAATGCCGTTTCCCCCATTGTGACATCACAATGCCGTTTCCCCCATTGTGACATCACAAAGCCCTTTCCCCCATTGTGACATCACAATGCCGTTTCCCTATTGTGACATCACAATGCCATTTCCTCCATTGTGACATCACAATGCCCTTTCCCCATTGTGACATCACAATGCAGTTTTCCCCATTGTGACATCACAATGCAGTTAACCACATTGTGACATCACAATGCCCTTTCCCCCATTGTGACATCACAATGCCGTTTTCCCTATTGTGACATCACAATGCCCTTTCCCACATTGTGACATCACAATGCCTTTTCCCCCATTGTGACATCACAATGCAGTTTTCCCCATTGTGACATCACAATGCCCTTTCCCCCATTGTGACATCACAATGCCGTTTTCCGCATTGTGACAAGACAATGCCCTTTCCCCCATTGTGACATCACAATGCAGTTTTCCCCATTGTGAAATCACAATGCGCTTTCCCCCATTGTGACATCACAATGCCCTTTCCCCCATTGTGACATCACAATGCCATTTCCCCCATTGTGACATCACAATGCCGTTTCCCCCATTGTGACATCACAATGCCGTTTCCCCCATTGTGACATCACAATGCCGTTTCCCCCATTGTGACATCACAATGCCGTTTTCCCTATAGTGACATCACAATGCAATTTCCTCCATTGTGACATCACAATGCCCTTTCCCCATTGTGACATCACAATGCCCTCTCACCCATTGTGACATCACAATGCCTTTTCCCCCATTGTGACATCACAATGCAGTTTTCCCCATTGTGACATTACAATGCCGTTTTCCGCATTGTGACATCACAATGCCCTTTCCCCTATTGTGACATCACAATGCCATTTCCCACATTGTGACATCACAATGCCCTTTCCCCCATTGTGACATTACAATGCCGTTTTCCGCATTGTGACATCACAATGCCCTTTCCCCCATTGTGACATCACAATGCAGTTTCCCCATTGTGACATCACAATGCGCTTTCCCCCATTGTGACATCACAATGCCGTTTCCCCCATTGTGACATCACAATGCCATTTCCCCCATTGTGACATCACAATTCCATTTCCCCCATTGTGACATCACAATGCAGTTTTCCCCATTGTGACATCACAATGCCCTTTCCCCCATTGTGACATCACAATGCCCTTTCCCCCATTGTGACATCACAATGCCATTTCCCCCATTGTGACATCACAATGCCGTTTCCCCCATTGTGACATCACAATGCAGTTTACCCCATTGTGACATCACAATGCCCTTTCCCCCATTGTGACATCACAATGCCGTTTTCCCTATTGTGACATCACAATGCCATTTCCTCCATTGTGACATCACAATGCCCTTTCCCCATTGTGATATCACAATGCCGTTTCCCCCATTGTGACATCACAATGCTGTTTTTCCTATTGTGACATCACAATTCCATTTCCCCCATTGTGACATTACAATGCCGTTTTCCCCATTGTGACATCACAATGCCGTTTCCCCCATTGTGACATCACAATGCCATTGCCCCCATTGTGACATCACAATGCCGTTTCCCCCATTGTGACATCACAATGCAGTTTTCCCCATTGTGACATCGCAATGCCCTTTCCCCCATTGTGACATCACAATGCCGTTTTCCCCATTGTGACATCACAATGCCATTTCCCCCATTGTGACATCACAATGCCATTTCCCCCATTGTGACATCACAATGCAGTTTACCCCATTGTGACATCACAATGCCCTTTCCCCCATTGTGACATCACAATGCCGTTTTCCCTATTGTGACATCACAATGCCCTTTCCCCCATTGTGACATCACAATGCCGTTTCCCCCATTGTGACATTACAATGCCGTTTTCCCCATTGTGACATCACAATGCCATTTCCCCCATTGTGACATCACAATGCCATTTCCCCCATTGTGACATCACAATGCCATTTCCCCCATTGTGACATCAAAATGCCATTTCCCCCATTGTGACATCACAATGCCATTTCCCCCATTGTGACATCACAATGCAGTTTATCACATTGTGACATCACAATGCCCTTTCCCCCATTGTGACATCACAATGCCGTTTTCCCTATTGTGACATCACAATGCCATTTCCTCCATTGTGACATCACAATGCCCTTTCCCCATTGTGACATCACAATGCCCTTTCACCCATTGTGACATCACAATGCCTTTTCCCCCATTGTGACATCACAATGCAGTTTTCCCCATTGTGACATCACAATGCCCTTTCCCCCATTGTGACATCACAATGCTGTTTTCCGCATTGTGACATCACAATGCCCATTCCCCCATTGTGACATCACAATGCCATTTCCCACATTGTGACATCACAATGCCTTTTCCCCCATTGTGACATCACAATGCAGTTTTCCCCATTGTGACATCACAATGCGCTTTCCCCCATTGTGACATCACAATGCCCTTTCCCCCATTGTGACATCACAATGCCCTTTCCCCCATTGTGACATCAAAATGCCATTTCCCCCATTGTGACATCACAATGCCATTTCCCCCATTGTGACATCACAATGCAGTTTACCACATTGTGACATCACAATGCCCTTTCCCCCATTGTGACATCACAATGACGTTTTCCCTATTGTGACATCACAATGCCATTTCCTCCATTGTGACATCACAATGCCCTTTCCCCATTGTGACATCACAATGCCATTTCCCCCATTGTGACATCACAATGCCATTTCCCCCATTGTGACATCACAATGCAGTTTACCTTATTGTGACATCACAATGCCCTTTCCCCCATTGTGACATCACAATGCCGTTTTCCCTATTGTGACATCACAATGCCATTTCCTCCATTGTGACATCACAATGCCCTTTCCCCATTGTGACATCACAATGCGCTTTCACCCATTGTGACATCACAATGACTTTTCCCCCATTGTGACATCACAATGCAGTTTTCCCCATTGTGACATCACAATGCCCTTTCCCACATTGTGACATCACAATGCCATTTTCCGCAATGTGACATCACAATGCCCTTTCCCCCATTGTGACATCACAATGCCATTTCCCACATTGTGACATCACAATGCCTTTCCCCCATTGTGACATCACAATGCCGTTTTCCCTATTGTGACATCACAATGCCCTTTCCCCCATTGTGACATCACAATGCCGTTTCCCCCATTGTGACATTACAATGCCGTTTTCCCCATTGTGACATCACAATGCCATTTCCCCCATTGTGACATCACAATGCCATTTCCCCCATTGTGACATCAAAATGCCATTTCCCCCATTGTGACATCACAATGCCATTTCCCCCATTGTGACATCACAATGCAGTTTATCACATTGTGACATCACAATGCCCTTTCCCCCATTGTGACATCACAATGCCGTTTTCCCTATTGTGACATCACAATGCCATTTCCTCCATTGTGACATCACAATGCCCTTTCCCCATTGTGACATCACAATGCCCTTTCACCCATTGTGACATCACAATGCCTTTTCCCCCATTGTGACATCACAATGCAGTTTTCCCCATTGTGACATCACAATGCCCTTTCCCCCATTGTGACATCACAATGCTGTTTTCCGCATTGTGACATCACAATGCCCATTCCCCCATTGTGACATCACAATGCCATTTCCCACATTGTGACATCACAATGCCTTTTCCCCCATTGTGACATCACAATGCAGTTTTCCCCATTGTGACATCACAATGCGCTTTCCCCCATTGTGACATCACAATGCCCTTTCCCCCATTGTGATATCACAATGCCCTTTCCCCCATTGTGACATCAAAATGCCATTTCCCCCATTGTGACATCACAATGCCATTTCCCCCATTGTGACATCACAATGCAGTTTACCACATTGTGACATCACAATGCCCTTTCCCCCATTGTGACATCACAATGACGTTTTCCCTATTGTGACATCACAATGCCATTTCCTCCATTGTGACATCACAATGCCCTTTCCCCATTGTGACATCACAATGCCATTTCCCCCATTGTGACATCACAATGCCATTTCCCCCATTGTGACATCACAATGCAGTTTACCTTATTGTGACATCACAATGCCCTTTCCCCCATTGTGACATCACAATGCCGTTTTCCCTATTGTGACATCACAATGCCATTTCCTCCATTGTGACATCACAATGCCCTTTCCCCATTGTGACATCACAATGCGCTTTCACCCATTGTGACATCACAATGACTTTTCCCCCATTGTGACATCACAATGCAGTTTTCCCCATTGTGACATCACAATGCCCTTTCCCACATTGTGACATCACAATGCCATTTTCCGCAATGTGACATCACAATGCCCTTTCCCCCATTGTGACATCACAATGCCATTTCCCACATTGTGACATCACAATGCCTTTCCCCCATTGTGACATCACAATGCAGTTTTCCCCATTGTGACATCACAATGCCCTTTCCCCCATTGTGACATCACAATGCCGTTTTCCGCATTGTGACATCACAATGCCCTTTCCCCCATTGTGACATCACAATGCAGTTTTCCCCATTGTGACATCACAATGCGCTTTCCCCCATTGTGACATCACAATGCCCTTTCCCCAATTGTGACATCACAATGCCATTTCCCCCATTGTGACATCACAATGCCGTTTCCCCCATTGTGACATCACAATGCCATTTCCCCCATTGTGACATCACAATGCCGTTTCCCCCATTGTGACATCACAATGCCGTTTTCCGCATTGTGACATCACAATGCCCTTTCCCCCATTGTGATATCACAATGCACTTTCCCCCATTGTGACATCACAATGCACTTTCCCCCATTGTGACATCACAATGCCGTTTTCCGCATTGTGACATCACAATGCCCTCTCCCACATTGTGACATCACAATGCAGTTTTCCCCATTGTGACATCACAATGCGCTTTCCCCCATTGTGACATCACAATGCCCTTTCCCCCATTGTGACATCACAATGCCATTTCCCCAATTGTGACATCACAATGCCGTTTTCCCCATTGTGACATCACAATGCCCTTTTCCCCATTGTGACATCACAATGCCATTTCCCCCAGTGTGACATCACAATGCCATTTCCCCCATTGTGACATCACAATGCCATTTCCCCCATTGCGACATCACAATGCAGTTTACCCCATTGTGACATCACAATGCCCTTTCCCCCATTTTGACATCACAATGCCGTTTTCCCCATTGGGACATCACAATGCCGTTTCCCCCATTGTGACATCACAATGCCCTTTCCCCCATTGTGACATCACAATGCCCTTTCCCCCATTGTGACATCACAATGCCATTTCCCCCATTGTTGACATCACAATGCCGTTTTCCCCATTGTGACATCACAATGCCCTTTTCCCCATTGTGACATCACAATGCCATTTCCCCCAGTGTGACATCACAATGCCATTTCCCCCATTGTGACATCACAATGCCATTTTCCCTATTGTGACATCACAATGCCCTTTCCCCCATTGTGACATCACAATGCCATTTCCCCCATTGTGACATCACAATGCCGTTTCCCCCATAGTGACATCACAATGCAGTTTACCCCATTGTGACATCACAATGCCCTTTCCCCCATTGTGACATCACAATGCCCTTTCCCCCATTGTGACATCACAATGCAGTTTACCCCATTGTGACATCACAATGCCGTTTTCCCTACTGTGACATCACAATGCCCAATCCCCATTGTGACATCACAATGCCATTTCCCCCATTGTGACATCACAATGCCGTTTCCCCCATTGTGACATCAGAATGCAGTTTACCCCATTGTGACATCACAATGCCCTTTCCCCCATTGTGACATCACAATGCCGTTTCCCTATTGTGACATCACAATGCCATTTCCTCCATTGTGACATCACAATGCCCTTTCCCTATTGTGACATCACAATGCCATTTCCCGCATTGTGACATCACAATGCCATTTCCCCCATTGTGACATCACAATGCAGTTAACCACATTGTGACATCACAATGCCCTTTCCCCCATTGTGACATATCAATGCCATTTCCCCCATTGTGACATCACAATGCCGTTTCCCCCATTGTGACATCAGAATGCAGTTTCCCCCATTGTGACATCACAATGCCCTTTCCCCCATTGTGACATCACAATGCCGTTTCCCTATTGTGACATCACAATGCCATTTCCTCCATTGTGACATCACAATGCCCTTTCCCCATTGTGACATCACAATGCCATTTCCCGCATTGTGACATCACAATGTTATTTCCCCCATTGTGACATCACAATGCAGTTAACCACATTGTGAGATCACAATGCCCTTTCCCCCATTGTGACATCACAATGCTGTTTTCCCTATTGTGACATCACAATGCCATTTCCCACATTGTGACATCACAATGCCTTTTCCCCCATTGTGACATCACAATGCCGTTTTCCGCATTGTGACATCACAATGCCCTTTCCCCCATTGTGACATCACAATGCCATTTCCCACATTGTGACATCACAATGCCTTTTCCCCCATTGTGACATCACAATGCAGTTTCCCCCATTGTGACATCACAATGCCCTTTCACCCATTGTGACATCACAATGCCTTTTCCCCCATTGTGACATCACAATGCAGTTTTCCCCATTGTGACATCCGAATGCCCTTTCCCCCATTGTGACATCACAATGCTGTTTTCCGCATTGTGACATCACAATGCCCATTCCCCCATTGTGACATCACAATGCCATTTCCCACATTGTGACATCACAATGCCTTTTCCCCCATTGTGACATCACAATGCAGTTTTCCCCATTGTGACATCACAATGCGCTTTCCCCCATTGTGACATCACAATGCCCTTTCCCCCATTGTGACATCACAATGCCCTTTCCCCCATTGTGACATCAAAATGCCATTTCCCCCATTGTGACATCACAATGCCATTTCCCGCATTGTGACATCACAATGCAGTTTACCACATTGTGACATCACAATGCCCTTTCCCCCATTGTGACATCACAATGACGTTTTCCCTATTGTGACATCACAATGCCATTTCCTCCATTGTGACATCACAATGCCCTTTCCCCATTGTGACATCACAATGCCATTTCCCCCATTGTGACATCACAATGCCATTTCCCCCATTGTGACATCACAATGCAGTTTACCTTATTGTGACATCACAATGCCCTTTCCCCCATTGTGACATCACAATGCCGTTTTCCCTATTGTGACATCACAATGCCATTTCCTCCATTGTGACATCACAATGCCCTTTCCCCATTGTGACATCACAATGCGCTTTCACCCATTGTGACATCACAATGACTTTTCCCCCATTGTGACATCACAATGCAGTTTTCCCCATTGTGACATCACAATGCCCTTTCCCACATTGTGACATCACAATGCCATTTTCCGCAATGTGACATCACAATGCCCTTTCCCCCATTGTGACATCACAATGCCATTTCCCACATTGTGACATCACAATGCCTTTCCCCCATTGTGACATCACAATGCAGTTTTCCCCATTGTGACATCACAATGCCCTTTCCCCCATTGTGACATCACAATGCCGTTTTCCGCATTGTGACATCACAATGCCCTTTCCCCCATTGTGACATCACAATGCAGTTTTCCCCATTGTGACATCACAATGCGCTTTCCCCCATTGTGACATCACAATGCCCTTTCCCCAATTGTGACATCACAATGCCATTTCCCCCATTGTGACATCACAATGCCGTTTCCCCCATTGTGACATCACAATGCCATTTCCCCCATTGTGACATCACAATGCCGTTTCCCCCATTGTGACATCACAATGCCGTTTCCCCCATTGTGACATCACAATGCAGTTTTCCCCATTGTGACATCACAATGCCCTTTCCCCCATTGTGACATCACAATGCCGTTTTCCGCATTGTGACATCACAATGCCCTTTCCCCCATTGTGATATCACAATGCACTTTCCCCCATTGTGACATCACAATGCACTTTCCCCCATTGTGACATCACAATGCCGTTTTCCGCATTGTGACATCACAATGCCCTCTCCCACATTGTGACATCACAATGCAGTTTTCCCCATTGTGACATCACAATGCGCTTTCCCCCATTGTGACATCACAATGCCCTTTCCCCCATTGTGACATCACAATGCCATTTCCCCAATTGTGACATCACAATGCCGTTTTCCCCATTGTGACATCACAATGCCCTTTTCCCCATTGTGACATCACAATGCCATTTCCCCCAGTGTGACATCACAATGCCATTTCCCCCATTGTGACATCACAATGCCATTTCCCCCATTGCGACATCACAATGCAGTTTACCCCATTGTGACATCACAATGCCCTTTCCCCCATTTTGACATCACAATGCCGTTTTCCCCATTGGGACATCACAATGCCGTTTCCCCCATTGTGACATCACAATGCCCTTTCCCCCATTGTGACATCACAATGCCCTTTCCCCCATTGTGACATCACAATGCCGTTTTCCCCATTGTGACATCACAATGCCCTTTTCCCCATTGTGACATCACAATGCCATTTCCCCCAGTGTGACATCACAATGCCATTTCCCCCATTGTGACATCACAATGCCGTTTTCCCTATTGTGACATCACAATGCCCTTTCCCCCATTGTGACATCACAATGCCATTTCCCCCATTGTGACATCACAATGCCGTTTCCCCCATAGTGACATCACAATGCAGTTTACCCCATTGTGACATCACAATGCCCTTTCCCTCATTGTGACATCACAATGCCCTTTCCCCCATTGTGACATCACAATGCAGTTTACCCCATTGTGACATCACAATGCCGTTTTCCCTACTGTGACATCACAATGCCCAATCCCCATTGTGACATCACAATGCCGTTTCCCCCATTGTGACATCAGAATGCAGTTTACCCCATTGTGACATCACAATGCCCTTTCCCCCATTGTGACATCACAATGCCGTTTCCCTATTGTGACATCACAATGCCATTTCCTCCATTGTGACATCACAATGCCCTTTCCCTATTGTGACATCACAATGCCATTTCCCGCATTGTGACATCACAATGCCATTTCCCCCATTGTGACATCACAATGCAGTTAACCACATTGTGACATCACAATGCCCTTTCCCCCATTGTGACATATCAATGCCATTTCCCCCATTGTGACATCACAATGCCGTTTCCCCCATTGTGACATCAGAATGCAGTTTCCCCCATTGTGACATCACAATGCCCTTTCCCCCATTGTGACATCACAATGCCGTTTCCCTATTGTGACATCACAATGCCATTTCCTCCATTGTGACATCACAATGCCCTTTCCCCATTGTGACATCACAATGCCATTTCCCGCATTGTGACATCACAATGTTATTTCCCCCATTGTGACATCACAATGCAGTTAACCACATTGTGAGATCACAATGCCCTTTCCCCCATTGTGACATCACAATGCTGTTTTCCCTATTGTGACATCACAATGCCATTTCCCACATTGTGACATCACAATGCCTTTTCCCCCATTGTGACATCACAATGCCGTTTTCCGCATTGTGACATCACAATGCCCTTTCCCCCATTGTGACATCACAATGCCATTTCCCACATTGTGACATCACAATGCCTTTTCCCCCATTGTGACATCACAATGCAGTTTTCCCCATTGTGACATCACAATGCCCTTTCCCCCATTGTGACATCACAATGCCGTTTTCCGCATTGTGACATCACAATGCCCTTTCCCCCATTGTGACATCACAATGCAGTTTTCCCCATTGTGACATCACAATGCGCTTTCCCCCATTGTGACATCACAATGCCCTTTCCCCCATTGTGACATCACAATGCCATTTCCCCCATTGTGACATCACAATGCCGTTTCCCCCATTGTGACATCACAATGCCGTTTCCCCCATTGCGACATCACAATGCCGTTTCCCCCATTGTGACATCACAATGCTGTTTTCCCCATTGTGACATCACAATGCCATTTCCCCCATTGTGACATCACAATGCAGTTTACCCCATTGTGACATCACAATGCCCTTTCCCCCATTGTGACATCACAATGCCGTTTTCCCTATTGTGACATCACAATGCCATTTCCTCCATTGTGACATTACAATGCCCATTCCCCATTGTGACATCACAATGCCCTTTCCCCATTGTGACATCACAATGCCATTTCCCCCATTGTGACATCACAATGCAGTTTACCCCATTGTGACATCACAATGCCCTTTCCCCCATTGTGACATCACAATGCCGTTTTCCCTATTGTGACATCACAATGCCATTTCCTCCATTGTGACATTACAATGCCCATTCCCCATTGTGACATCACAATGCCCATTCCCCATTGTGACATCACAATGCGCTTTCCCCCATTGTGACATCACAATGCCCTTTCCCCCATTGTGACATCACAATGCCATTTCCCCCATTGTGACATCACAATGCCGTTTCCCCCATTGTGACATCACAATGCCATTTCCCCCATTGTGACATCACAATGCCGTTTCCCCCATTGTGACATCACAATGCCGTTTCCCCCATTGTGACGTCACAATGCAGTTTTCCCCATTGTGACATCACAATGCCCTTTCCCCCATTGTGACATCACAATGCCGTTTTCCGCATTGTGACATCACAATGCCCTTTCCCCCATTGTGACATCACAATGCACTTTCCCCCATTGTGACATCACAATGCCCTTTCCCCCATTGTGACATCACAATGCCATTTCCCCCATTGTGACATCACAATGCCGTTTCCACCATTGTGACATCACAATGCCGTTTCCCCCATTGTGACATCACAATGCCGTTTCCCCCATTGTGACATCACAATGCTGTTTTCCCCATTGTGACATCACAATTCCATGTCGCCCATTGTGACATTACAATGCCGTTTTCCCCATTGTGACATCACAATGCCGTTTCCCCCATTGTGACATCACAATGCAGTTTTCCCCATTGTGACATCACAATGCCCTTTCCCCCATTGTGACATCACAATGCCGTTTTCCGCATTGTGACATCACAATGCCCTTTCCCCCATTGTGACATCACAATGCACTTTCCCCCATTGTGACATCACAATGCACTTTCCCCCATTGTGACATCACAATGCCGTTTCCGCATTGTGACATCACAATGCCCTCTCCCCCATTGTGACATCACAATGCAGTTTTCCCCATTGTGACATCACAATGCGCTTTCCCCCATTGTGACATCACAATGCCCTTTCCCCCATTGTGACATCACAATGCCATTTCCCCCATTGTGACATCACAATGCCGTTTTCCCCATTGTGACATCACAATGCCCTTTTCCCCATTGTGACATCACAATGCCATTTCCCCCAGTGTGACATCACAATGCCATTTCCCCCATTGTGACATCACAATGCCATTTCCCCCATTGTGACATCACAATGCAGTTTACCCCATTGTGACATCACAATGCCCTTTCCCCCATTTTGACATCACAATGCCGTTTTCCCCATTGGGACATCACAATGCCGTTTCCCCCATTGTGACATCACAATGCCCTTTCCCCCATTGTGACATCACAATGCCCTTTCCCCCATTGTGACATCACAATGCCATTTCCCCCATTGTTGACATCACAATGCCGTTTTCCCCATTGTGACATCACAATGCCCTTTTCCCCATTGTGACATCACAATGCCATTTCCCCCATTGTGACATCACAATGCCGTTTCCCCCATAGTGACATCACAATGCAGTTTACCCCATTGTGACATCACAATGCCCTTTCCCCCATTGTGACATCACAATGCCCTTTCCCCCATTGTGACATCACAATGCAGTTTACCCCATTGTGACATCACAATGCCGTTTTCCCTACTGTGACATCACAATGCCCAATCCCCATTGTGACATCACAATGCCATTTCCCCCATTGTGACATCACAATGCCGTTTCCCCCATTGTGACATCAGAATGCAGTTTACCCCATTGTGACATCACAATGCCCTTTCCCCCATTGTGACATCACAATGCCGTTTCCCTATTGTGACATCACAATGCCATTTCCCCCATTGTGACATCACAATGCCCTTTCCCTATTGTGACATCACAATGCCATTTCCCGCATTGTGACATCACAATGCCATTTCCCCCATTGTGACATCACAATGCAGTTAACCACATTGTGACATCACAATGCCCTTTCCCCCATTGTGACATATCAATGCCATTTCCCCCATTGTGACATCACAATGCCGTTTCCCCCATTGTGACATCAGAATGCAGTTTCCCCCATTGTGACATCACAATGCCCTTTCCCCCATTGTGACATCACAATGCCGTTTCCCTATTGTGACATCACAATGCCATTTCCTCCATTGTGACATCACAATGCCCTTTCCCCATTGTGACATCACAATGCCATTTCCCGCATTGTGACATCACAATGTTATTTCCCCCATTGTGACATCACAATGCAGTTAACCACATTGTGACATCACAATGCCCTTTCCCCCATTGTGACATCACAATGCTGTTTTCCCTATTGTGACATCACAATGCCATTTCCCACATTGTGACATCACAATGCCTTTTCCCCCATTGTGACATCACAATGCCGTTTTCCGCATTGTGACATCACAATGCCCTTTCCCCCATTGTGACATCACAATGCCATTTCCCACATTGTGACATCACAATGCCTTTTCCCCCATTGTGACATCACAATGCAGTTTTCCCCATTGTGACATCACAATGCCCTTTCCCCCATTGTGACATCACAATGCCGTTTTCCGCATTGTGACATCACAATGCCCTTTCCCCCATTGTGACATCACAATGCAGTTTTCCCCATTGTGACATCACAATGCGCTTTCCCCCATTGTGACATCACAATGCCCTTTCCCCCATTGTGACATCACAATGCCATTTCCCCCATTGTGACATCACAATGCTGTTTCCCCCATTGTGACATCACAATGCCGTTTCCCCCATTGTGACATCACAATGCCGTTTCCCCCATTGTGACATCACAATGCTGTTTTCCCCATTGTGACATCACAATTCCATGTCGCCCATTGTGACATTACAATGCCGTTTTCCCCATTGTGACATCACAATGCCCTTTCGCCCATTGTGACATCACAATGCAGTTTACCCCATTGTGACATCACAATGCCCTTTCCCCCATTGTGACATCACAATGCCGTTTTCCCTATTGTGACATCACAATGCCATTTCCTCCATTGTGACATCACAATGCCCTTTCCCCATTGTGACATCACAATGCCATTTCCCCCATTGTGACATCACAATGCAGTTTACCCCATTGTGACATCACAATGCCCTTTCCCCCATTGTGACATCACAATGCCGTTTTCCCTATTGTGACATCACAATGCCATTTCCTCCATTGTGACATTACAATGTCCATTCCCCATTGTGACATCACAATGCCCATTCCCCATTGTGACATCACAATGCCATTTCTCACATTGTGACATCACAATGCCTTTTCCCCCATTGTGACGTCACAATGCAGTTTTCCCCATTGTGACATCACAATGCCCTTTCCACCATTGTGACATAACAATGCAGTTTTCCCCATTGTGACATCACAATGCCCTTTCCCCCATTGTGACATCACAATGCCGTTTTCCGCATTGTGACATCACAATGCACTTTCCCCCATTGTGACATCACAATGCACTTTCCCCCATTGTGACATCACAATGCACTTTCCCCCATTGTGACATCACAATGCCGTTTTCCGCATTGTGACATCACAATGCCCTCTCCCCTATTGTGACATCACAATGCAGTTTTCCCCATTGTGACATCACAATGCGCTTTCCCCCATTGTGACATCACAATGCCCTTTCCCCCATTGTGACATCACAATGTCATTTCCCCCATTGTGACATCACAATGCCGTTTTCCCCATTGTGACATCACAATGCCCTTTTCCCCATTGTGACATCACAATTCCATTTCCCCCAGTGTGACATCACAATGCCATTTCCCCCATTGTGACATCACAATGCCATTTCCCCCATTGTGACATCACAATGCAGTTTACCCCATTGTGACATCACAATGCCCTTTCCCCCATTGTGACATCACAATGCCGTTTTCCCCATTGGGACATCACAATGCCGTTTCCCCCATTGTGACATCACAATGCAGTTTACCCCATTGTGACATCACAATGCCCTTTCCCCCATTGTGACATCACAATGCCCTTTCCCCCATTGTGACATCACAATGCCATTTCCCCCATTGTTGACATCACAATGCCGTTTTCCCCATTGTGACATCACAATGCCCTTTTCCCCATTGTGACATCACAATGCCATTTCCCCCAGTGTGACATCACAATGCCATTTCCCCCATTGTGACATCACAATGCCGTTTCCCCCATTGTGACATCACAATGCAGTTTACCCCATTGTGACATCACAATGCCCTTTCCCCCATTGTGACATCACAATGCCCTTTCCCCCATTGTGACATCACAATGCAGTTTACCCCATTGTGACATCACAATGCCCTTTCCCCCATTGTGACATCACAATGCCGTTTTCCCTACTGTGACATCACAATGCCCTTACCCCATTGTGACATCACAATGCCATTTCCCCCATTGTGACATCACAATGCCGTTTCCCCCATTGTGACATCAGAATGCAGTTTACCCCATTGTGACATCACAATGCCCTTTCCCCCATTGTGACATCACAATGCCGTTTCCCGCATTGTGACATCACAATGCCATTTCCCCCATTGTGACATCACAATGCAGTTAACCACATTGTGACATCACAATGCCCTTTCCCCCATTGTGACATCACAATGCAGTTAACCACATTGTGACATCACAATGCCCTTTCCCCCATTGTGACATCACAATGCTGTTTTCCCTATTGTGACATCACAATGCCCTTTCCCCCATTGTGACATCACAATGCCTTTTCCCCCATTGTGACATCACAATGCAGTTTTCCCCATTGTGACTTCACAATGCCCTTTCCCCCATTGTGACATCACAATGCCGTTTTCCGCATTGTGACATCACAATGCCCTTTCCCCCATTGTGACATCACAATGCAGTTTACCCCATTGTGACATCACAATGCCGTTTCCCCCATTGTGACATCACAATGCCATTTCCCCCATTGTGACATCACAATGCCGTTTCCCCCATTGTGACATCACAATGCCATTTCCCCCATTGTGACATCATAATGCCATTTCCCCCATTGTGACATCACAATGCCATTTCCCCCATTGTGACATCACAATGCAGTTTACCCCATTGTGACATCACAATGCCCTTTCCCCCATTGTGACATCACAATGCCGTTTTCCCTATTGTGACATCACAATGCCATTTCCTCCATTGTGACATCACAATGCCCTTTCCCCATTGTGATATCACAATGCCGTTTCCCCCATTGTGACATCACAATGCTGTTTTTCCCATTGTGACATCACAATTCCATTTCCCCTATTGTGACATTACAATGCCGTTTTCCCCATTGTGACATCACAATGCCCTTTCCCCCATTGTGACATCACAATGCAGTTTTCCCCATTGTGACATCGCAATGCCCTTTCCCCCATTGTGACATCACAATGCCGTTTTCCACATTGTGACATCGCAATGCCCTTCCCCCATTGTGACATCACAATGCCATTTCCCCCATTGTGACATTACAATGCCGTTTTCCCTATTGTGACATCACAATGCTCTTTCCCCCATTGTGACATCACAATGCCATTTCCCCCATTGTGACATCACAATGCCATTTCCCCATTGTGATATCACAATGCCATTTCCCCCATTGTGACATCACAATGCCATTTCCCCCATTGTGACATCACAATGCCGTTTTCTGCATTGTGACATCACAATGCCATTTCCCCCATTCTGACATCACAATGCCCTTTTTCCCATTGTGACATCACAATGCCGTTTTCCCTATTGTGACATCACAATGCCATTTCATCCATTGTGACATCACAATGCCCTTTCCACATTGTGACATCACAATGCCATTTCCCCCATTGTGACATCACAATGCAGTTTACCCCATTGTGACATCACAATGCCCTTTCCCCCATTGTGACATCACAATCCCATTTCCCCCATTGTGACATCACAATGCCCTTTCCCCCATTGTGACATCACAATGCAGTTTTCCCCATTGTGACATCACAATGCCCTTTCCCCCATTGTGACATCACAATGCCGTTTTCCCCATTGTGACATCACAATGCCCTTTCCCCCATTGTGACATCACAATGCCATTCCCCCATTGTGACATCACAATGCCGTTTTCCCCATTGTGACATCACAATGCCCTTTCCCCCATTGTGACATCACAATGCAGTTTTCCCCATTGTGACATCACAATGGCCTTTCCCCCATTGTGACATCACAATGCCGTTTTCCCCATTGTGACATCACAATGCCCTTTCCCCCATTGTGACATCACAATGCCATTCCCCCCATTGTGACATCACAATGCCCTTTCCCCCATTGTGACATCACAATGCCATTTCCCCCATTGTGACATCACAATGCCGTTTTCCCCATTGTGACATCACAATGCCATTTTCCCCATTGTGACATCACAATGCCATTTCCCCCATTGTGACATCACAATGCCATTTCCCCCATTGTGACATCACAATGCCGTTTCCCCCATTGTGACATCACAATGCAGTTTACCCCATTGTGACATCACAATGCCCTTTCCCCCATTGTGACATCACAATGCCGTTTTCCCTATTGTGACATCACAATGCTATTTCCTCCATTGTGACATCGCCCTTTCCCCATTGTGATATCACAATGCCGTTTCCCCCATTGTGACATCACAATGCTGTTTTTCCCATTGTGACATCACAATTCCATTTCCCCCATTGTGACATTACAATGCCGTTTTCCCCATTGTGACATCACAATGCTCTTTCCCCCATTGTGACATCACAATGCAGTTTTCCCCATTGTGACATCGCAATGCCCTTTCCCCCATTGTGACATCACAATGCCGTTTTCCACATTGTGACATCACAATGCACTTTCCCCCATTGTGACATCACAATGCCATTTCCCCCATTGTGACATTACAATGCCGTTTTCCCTATTGTGACATCACAATGCTCTTTCCCCCATTGTGACATCACAATGCCATTTCACCCATTGTGACATCACAATGCCATTTCCCCCATTGTGACATCACAATGCCATTTCCCCCATTGTGACATCACAATGCCATTTCCCCCATTGTGACATCACAATGCCATTTCCCCCATTGTGACATCACAATGCCGTGTTCTGCATTGTGACATCACAATGCCCTTTCCCCCATTCTGACATCACAATGCAGTTTTCCCCATTGTGACATCGCAATGCCCTTTCCCCCATTGTGACATCACAATGCCATTTTCCCCATTGTGACATCACAATGCCCTTTCCCCCATTGTGACATCACAATGCCCTTTCCCCCATTGTGACATCACAATGCCGTTTCCCCCATTGTGACATCACAATGCCGTTTTCCCCTATTGTGACATCACAATGCCCTTTCCCCCATTGTGACATCACAATGCCATTTCCCCCCATTGTGACATCACAATGCCATTTCCCCCATTGTGACATCACAATGCCATTTCCCCCATTGTGACATCACAATGCAGTTTACCCCATTGTGACATCACAATGCCCTTTTCCCCATTGTGACATCACAATGCCGTTTTCCCTATTGTGACATCACAATGCAATTTCATCCATTGTGACATCACAATGCCCTTTCCACATTGTGACATCACAATGCCATTTCCCCCATTGTGACATCACAATGCAGTTTACCCCATTGTGACATCACAATGCCCTTTCCCCCATTGTGACATCACAATCCCATTTCCCCCATTGTGACATCACAATGCCCTTTCCCCCATTGTGACATCACAATGCAGTTTTCCCCATTGTGACATCACAATGCCCTTTCCCCCATTGTGACATCACAATGCCGTTTTCCCCATTGTGACATCACAATGCCCTTTCCCCCATTGTGACATCACAATGCCATTTCCCCCATTGTGACATCACAATGCCATTTCCCCCATTGTGACATCACAATGCCATTTCCCCCATTGTGACATCACAATGCCGTTTTCTGCATTGTGACATCACAATGCCCTTTCCCCATTCTGACATCACAATGCAGTTTTCCCCATTGTGACATCGCAATGCCCTTTCCCCCATTGTGACATCACAATTGCGTTTTCCCCATTGTGACACCACAATACCCTTTCCCCCATTGTGACATCACAATGCCATTTCCCCCATTGTGACATCACTATGCCGTTTTCCCTCTTGTGACATCACAATGCCCTTTCCCCCATTGTGACATCACAATGCCCTTTCCCCCATTGTGACATCACAATGCCATTTCCCCCATTGTGACATCACAATTCCATTTCCCCCATTGTGACATCACAATGCAGTTTACCCCATTGTGACATCACAATGCCCTTTTCCCCATTGTGACATCACAATGCCGTTTTCCCTATTGTGACATCACAATGCCCTTTCCACATTGTGACATCACAATGCCCTTTCCACATTGTGACATCACAATGCCATTTCCCCCATTGTGACATCACAATGCAGTTTACCCCGTTGTGACATCACAATGCCCTTTCCACCATTGTGACATCACAATGCCGTTTTCCCCATTGGGACATCACAATGCTGTTTCCCCCATTGTGACATCACAATCCCATTTCCACCATTGTGACATCACAATGCCGTTTTCTGCATTGTGACATCACAATGCCCTTTCCCCCATTGTGACATCACAATGCAGTTTTCCCCATTGTGACATCACAATGCCCTTTCCCCCATTGTGACATCACAATGCCCTTTCCCCCATTGTGACATCACAATGCAGTTTTCCCCATTGTGACATCACAATGCCCTTTCCCCCATTGTGACATCACAATGCCGTTTTTCCCATTGTGACATCACAATGCCCTTTCCCCCATTGTGACATCACAATGCCGTTTTCCCTATTGTGACATCACAATGCCCTTTACTTTATTGTGAGATCACAATGCCCTTTCCACATTGTGACATCACAATGCCATTTCCCCCATTGTGACATCACAATGCCCTTTCCCCATTGTGACATCACAATGCCCTTTCCCCCATTGTGACATCACAATGCCGTTTTCCCCATTGGGACATCACAATGCCGTTTCCCCCATTGTGACATCACAATGCCCTTTCCACCATTGTGACATCACAATGCAGTTTTCCCCATTGTGACATCACAATGCAGTTTTCCCCATTGTGACATCACAATGCAGTTTTCCCAATTGTGACATCACAATGCCATTTCCCCCATTGTGACATCACAATGCCATTTCCCCCATTGTGACATCACAATGCCGTTTTCTGCATTGTGACATCACAATGCCCTTTCCCCCATTCTGACATCACAATGCAGTTTTCCCCATTGTGACATCGCAATGCCATTTCCCCCATTGTGACATCACAATTGCGTTTTCCCCATTGTGACATCACAATGCCCTTTCCCCCATTGTGACATCACAATGCCATTTCCCCCATTGTGACATCACAATGCTGTTTTCCCTCTTGTGACATCACAATGCCCTTTCCCCCATTGTGACATCACAATGCCCTTTCCCCCATTGTGACATCACAATGCCATTTCCCCCATTGTGACATCACAATTCCATTTTCCCCCATTGTGACATCACAATGCAGTTTACCCCATTGTGACATCACAATGCCCTTTTCCCCATTGTGACATCACAATGCCCTTTTCCACCTTGTGACATCACAATGCCGTTTTCCCTATTGTGACATCACAATGCCCTTTCCACATTGTGACATCACAATGCCATTTCCCCCATTGTGACATCACAATGCAGTTTACCCCGTTATGACATCACAATGCCCTTTCCACCATTGTGACATCACAATGCCGTTTTCCCTATTGGGACATCACAATGCTGTTTCCCCCATTGTGACATCACAATCCCATTTCCACCATTGTGACATCACAATGCTGTTTTCTGCATTGTGACATCACAATGCCCTTTCCCCCATTGTGACATCACAATGCCGTTTTCCCCATTGTGACATCACAATGCCATTCCCCCCATTGTGACATCACAATGCCGTTTTCCCTATTGTGACATCACAATGCCCTTTCCCCCATTGTGACATCACAATGCCATTTCCACCTTTGTGACATCACAATGCCGTTTCCCCCATTGGGACATCACAATGCAGTTCACCCCATTGGGACATCACAATGCAGTTCACCCCATTGTGACATCACAATGCCCTTTCCCCCATTGTGACATCACAATGCCGTTTCCCTATTGTGACATCACAATGTCATTTCCTCCATTGTGACATCACAATGCCCTTTCCCCATTGTGACATCACAATGCCATTTCCCCCATTGTGACATCGCAATGCCCTTTCCCCCATTGTGACATCACAATGCCGTTTTCCACATTGTGACATCGCAATGCCCTTCCCCCCATTGTGACATCACAATGCCATTTCCCCCATTGTGACATTACAATGCCGTTTTCCCTATTGTGACATCACAATGCTCTTTCCCCCATTGTGACATCACAATGCCATTTCACCCATTGTGACATCACAATGCCATTTCCCCCATTGTGACATCACAATGCCATTTCCCCCATTGTGATATCACAATGCCATTTCCCCCATTGTGACATCACAATGCCATTTCCCCCATTGTGACATCACAATGCCGTTTTCTGCATTGTGACATCACAATGCCATTTCCCCCATTCTGACATCACAATGCCCTTTTTCCCATTGTGACATCACAATGCCGTTTTCCCTATTGTGACATCACAATGCCATTTCATCCATTGTGACATCACAATGCCCTTTCCACATTGTGACATCACAATGCCATTTCCCCCATTGTGACATCACAATGCAGTTTACCCCATTGTGACATCACAATGCCCTTTCCCCCATTGTGACATCACAATCCCATTTCCCCCATTGTGACATCACAATGCCCTTTCCCCCATTGTGACATCACAATGCAGTTTTCCCCATTGTGACATCACAATGCCCTTTCCCCCATTGTGACATCACAATGCCGTTTTCCCCATTGTGACATCACAATGCCCTTTCCCCCATTGTGACATCACAATGCCATTCCCCCCATTGTGACATCACAATGCCGTTTTCCCCATTGTGACATCACAATGCCCTTTCCCCCATTGTGACATCACAATGCAGTTTTCCCCATTGTGACATCACAATGGCCTTTCCCCCATTGTGACATCACAATGCCGTTTTCCCCATTGTGACATCACAATGCCCTTTCCCCCATTGTGACATCACAATGCCATTCCCCCCATTGTGACATCACAATGCCCTTTCCCCCATTGTGACATCACAATGCCATTTCCCCCATTGTGACATCACAATGCCGTTTTCCCCATTGTGACATCACAATGCCATTTTCCCCATTGTGACATCACAATGCCATTTCCCCCATTGTGACATCACAATGCCATTTCCCCCATTGTGACATCACAATGCCGTTTCCCCCATTGTGACATCACAATGCAGTTTACCCCATTGTGACATCACAATGCCCTTTCCCCCATTGTGACATCACAATGCCGTTTTCCCTATTGTGACATCACAATGCCATTTCCTCCATTGTGACATCGCCCTTTCCCCATTGTGATATCACAATGCCGTTTCCCCCATTGTGACATCACAATGCTGTTTTTCCCATTGTGACATCACAATTCCATTTCCCCCATTGTGACATTACAATGCCGTTTTTCCCATTGTGACATCACAATGCCCTTTCCCCCATTGTGACATCACAATGCAGTTTTCCCCATTGTGACATCGCAATGCCCTTTCCCCCATTGTGACATCACAATGCCGTTTTCCACATTGTGACATCACAATGCACTTTCCCCCATTGTGACATCACAATGCCATTTCCCCCATTGTGACATTACAATGCCGTTTTCCCTATTGTGACATCACAATGCTCTTTCCCCCATTGTGACATCACAATGCCATTTCACCCATTGTGACATCACAATGCCATTTCCCCCATTGTGACATCACAATGCCATTTCCCCCATTGTGATATCACAATGCCATTTCCCCCATTGTGACATCACAATGCCATTTCCCCCATTGTGACATCACAATGCCGTGTTCTGCATTGTGACATCACAATGCCCTTTCCCCCATTCTGACATCACAATGCAGTTTTCCCCATTGTGACATCGCAATGCCCTTTCCCCCATTGTGACATCACAATGCCATTTTCCCCATTGTGACATCACAATGCCCTTTCCCCCATTGTGACATCACAATGCCATTTCCCCCATTGTGACATCACAATGCCGTTTTCCCTATTGTGACATCACAATGCCCTTTCCCCCATTGTGACATCACAATGCCATTTCCCCCATTGTGACATCACAATGCCATTTCCCCCATTGTGACATCACAATGCCATTTCCCCCATTGTGACATCACAATGCCATTTCCCCCATTGTGACATCACAATGCAGTTTACCCCATTGTGACATCACAATGCCCTTTTCCCCATTGTGACATCACAATGCCGTTTTCCCTATTGTGACATCACAATGCAATTTCATCCATTGTGACATCACAATGCCCTTTCCACATTGTGACATCACAATGCCATTTCCCCCATTGTGACATCACAATGCAGTTTACCCCATTGTGACATCACAATGCCCTTTCCCCCATTGTGACATCACAATCCCATTTCCCCCATTGTGACATCACAATGCCCTTTCCCCCATTGTGACATCACAATGCAGTTTTCCCCATTGTGACATCACAATGCCCTTTCCCCCATTGTGACATCACAATGCCGTTTTCCCCATTGTGACATCACAATGCCCTTTCCCCCATTGTGACATCACAATGCCCTTTCCCCCATTGTGACATCACAATGCCATTTCCCCCATTGTGACATCACAATGCCATTTCCCCCATTGTGACATCACAATGCCATTTCCCCCATTGTGACATCACAATGCCGTTTTCTGCATTGTGACATCACAATGCCCTTTCCCCATTCTGACATCACAATGCAGTTTTCCCCATTGTGACATCGCAATGCCCTTTCCCCCATTGTGACATCACAATTGCGTTTTCCCCATTGTGACACCACAATACCCTTTCCCCCATTGTGACATCACAATGCCATTTCCCCCATTGTGACATCACTATGCCGTTTTCCCTCTTGTGACATCACAATGCCCTTTCCCCCATTGTGACATCACAATGCCCTTTCCCCCATTGTGACATCACAATGCCATTTCCCCCATTGTGACATCACAATTCCATTTCCCCCATTGTGACATCACAATGCAGTTTACCCCATTGTGACATCACAATGCCCTTTTCCCCATTGTGACATCACAATGCCGTTTTCCCTATTGTGACATCACAATGCCCTTTCCACATTGTGACATCACAATGCCCTTTCCACATTGTGACATCACAATGCCATTTCCCCCATTGTGACATCACAATGCAGTTTACCCCGTTGTGACATCACAATGCCCTTTCCACCATTGTGACATCACAATGCCGTTTTCCCCATTGGGACATCACAATGCTGTTTCCCCCATTGTGACATCACAATCCCATTTCCACCATTGTGACATCACAATGCCGTTTTCTGCATTGTGACATCACAATGCCCTTTCCCCCATTGTGACATCACAATGCAGTTTTCCCCATTGTGACATCACAATGCCCTTTCCCCCATTGTGACATCACAATGCCCTTTCCCCCATTGTGACATCACAATGCCCTTTCCCCCATTGTGACATCACAATGCAGTTTTCCCCATTGTGACATCACAATGCCCTTTCCCCCATTGTGACATCACAATGCCGTTTTTCCCATTGTGACATCACAATGCCCTTTCCCCCATTGTGACATCACAATGCCATTCCCCCCATTGTGACATCACAATGCCGTTTTCCCTATTGTGACATCACAATGCCCTTTACTTTATTGTGAGATCACAATGCCCTTTCCACATTGTGACATCACAATGCCATTTCCCCCATTGTGACATCACAATGCCCTTTCCCCATTGTGACATCACAATGCCCTTTCCCCCATTGTGACATCACAATGCCGTTTTCCCCATTGGGACATCACAATGCCGTTTCCCCCATTGTGACATCACAATGCCCTTTCCACCATTGTGACATCACAATGCAGTTTTCCCCATTGTGACATCACAATGCAGTTTTCCCCATTGTGACATCACAATGCAGTTTTCCCAATTGTGACATCACAATGCCATTTCCCCCATTGTGACATCACAATGCCATTTCCCCCATTGTGACATCACAATGCCGTTTTCTGCATTGTGACATCACAATGCCCTTTCCCCCATTCTGACATCACAATGCAGTTTTCCCCATTGTGACATCACAATTGCGTTTTCCCCATTGTGACATCACAATGCCCTTTCCCCCATTGTGACATCACAATGCCATTTCCCCCATTGTGACATCACAATGCTGTTTTCCCTCTTGTGACATCACAATGCCCTTTCCCCCATTGTGACATCACAATGCCCTTTCCCCCATTGTGACATCACAATGCCATTTCCCCCATTGTGACATCACAATTCCATTTTCCCCCATTGTGACATCACAATGCAGTTTACCCCATTGTGACATCACAATGCCCTTTTCCCCATTGTGACATCACAATGCCCTTTTCCACCTTGTGACATCACAATGCCGTTTTCCCTATTGTGACATCACAATGCCCTTTCCACATTGTGACATCACAATGCCATTTCCCCCATTGTGACATCACAATGCAGTTTACCCCGTTATGACATCACAATGCCCTTTCCACCATTGTGACATCACAATGCCGTTTTCCCTATTGGGACATCACAATGCTGTTTCCCCCATTGTGACATCACAATCCCATTTCCACCATTGTGACATCACAATGCTGTTTTCTGCATTGTGACATCACAATGCCCTTTCCCCCATTGTGACATCACAATGCCGTTTTCCCCATTGTGACATCACAATGCCATTCCCCCCATTGTGACATCACAATGCCGTTTTCCCTATTGTGACATCACAATGCCCTTTCCCCCATTGTGACATCACAATGCCATTTCCCCCTTTGTGACATCACAATGCCGTTTCCCCCATTGGGACATCACAATGCAGTTCACCCCATTGGGACATCACAATGCAGTTCACCCCATTGTGACATCACAATGCCCTTTCCCCCATTGTGACATCACAATGCCGTTTCCCTATTGTGACATCACAATGTCATTTCCTCCATTGTGACATCACAATGCCCTTTCCCCATTGTGACATCACAATGCCATTTCCCCCATTGTGACATCGCAATGCCCTTTCCCCCATTGTGACATCACAATGCCATTCCCCCCATTGTGACATCACAATGCCGTTTTCCCCATTGTGACATCACAATGCCCTTTCCCCCATTGTGACATCACAATGCAGTTTTCCCCATTGTGACATCACAATGGCCTTTCCCCCATTGTGACATCACAATGCCGTTTTCCCCCATTGTGACATCACAATGCCCTTTCCCCCATTGTGACATCACAATGCCCTTTCCCCCATTGTGACATCACAATGCCATTTCCCCCATTGTGACATCACAATGCCGTTTTCTGCATTGTGACATCACAATGCCATTTCCCCCATTCTGACATCACAATGCCCTTTTTCCCATTGTGACATCACAATGCCGTTTTCCCTATTGTGACATCACAATGCCATTTCATCCATTGTGACATCACAATGCCCTTTCCACATTGTGACATCACAATGCCATTTCCCCCATTGTGACATCACAATGCAGTTTACCCCATTGTGACATCACAATGCCCTTTCCCCCATTGTGACATCACAATCCCATTTCCCCCATTGTGACATCACAATGCCCTTTCCCCCATTGTGACATCACAATGCAGTTTTCCCCATTGTGACATCACAATGCCCTTTCCCCCATTGTGACATCACAATGCCGTTTTCCCCATTGTGACATCACAATGCCCTTTCCCCCATTGTGACATCACAATGCCATTCCCCCCATTGTGACATCACAATGCCGTTTTCCCCATTGTGACATCACAATGCCCTTTCCCCCATTGTGACATCACAATGCAGTTTTCCCCATTGTGACATCACAATGGCCTTTCCCCCATTGTGACATCACAATGCCGTTTTCCCCATTGTGACATCACAATGCCCTTTCCCCCATTGTGACATCACAATGCCCTTTCCCCCATTGTGACATCACAATCCCATTTCCCCCATTGTGACATCACAATGCCCTTTCCCCCATTGTGACATCACAATGCAGTTTTCCCCATTGTGACATCACAATGCCCTTTCCCCCATTGTGACATCACAATGCCGTTTTCCCCATTGTGACATCACAATGCCCTTTCCCCCATTGTGACATCACAATGCCCTTTCCCCCATTGTGACATCACAATGCCATTTCCCCCATTGTGACATCACAATGCCGTTTTCTGCATTGTGACATCACAATGCCATTTCCCCCATTCTGACATCACAATGCCCTTTTTCCCATTGTGACATCACAATGCCGTTTTCCCTATTGTGACATCACAATGCCATTTCATCCATTGTGACATCACAATGCCCTTTCCACATTGTGACATCACAATGCCATTTCCCCCATTGTGACATCACAATGCAGTTTACCCCATTGTGACATCACAATGCCCTTTCCCCCATTGTGACATCACAATCCCATTTCCCCCATTGTGACATCACAATGCCCTTTCCCCCATTGTGACATCACAATGCAGTTTTCCCCATTGTGACATCACAATGCCCTTTCCCCCATTGTGACATCACAATGCCGTTTTCCCCATTGTGACATCACAATGCCCTTTCCCCCATTGTGACATCACAATGCCATTCCCCCCATTGTGACATCACAATGCCGTTTTCCCCATTGTGACATCACAATGCCCTTTCCCCCATTGTGACATCACAATGCAGTTTTCCCCATTGTGACATCACAATGGCCTTTCCCCCATTGTGACATCACAATGCCGTTTTCCCCATTGTGACATCACAATGCCCTTTCCCCCATTGTGACATCACAATGCCCTTTCCCCCATTGTGACATCACAATGCCATTTCCCCCATTGTGACATCACAATGCCGTTTTCTGCATTGTGACATCACAATGCCATTTCCCCCATTCTGACATCACAATGCCCTTTTTCCCATTGTGACATCACAATGCCGTTTTCCCTATTGTGACATCACAATGCCATTTCATCCATTGTGACATCACAATGCCCTTTCCACATTGTGACATCACAATGCCATTTCCCCCATTGTGACATCACAATGCAGTTTACCCCATTGTGACATCACAATGCCCTTTCCCCCATTGTGACATCACAATCCCATTTCCCCCATTGTGACATCACAATGCCCTTTCCCCCATTGTGACATCACAATGCAGTTTTCCCCATTGTGACATCACAATGCCCTTTCCCCCATTGTGACATCACAATGCCGTTTTCCCCATTGTGACATCACAATGCCCTTTCCCCCATTGTGACATCACAATGCCATTCCCCCCATTGTGACATCACAATGCCGTTTTCCCCATTGTGACATCACAATGCCCTTTCCCCCATTGTGACATCACAATGCAGTTTTCCCCATTGTGACATCACAATGGCCTTTCCCCCATTGTGACATCACAATGCCGTTTTCCCCATTGTGACATCACAATGCCCTTTCCCCCATTGTGACATCACAATGCCCTTTCCCCCATTGTGACATCACAATGCCATTTCCCCCATTGTGACATCACAATGCCGTTTTCTGCATTGTGACATCACAATGCCATTTCCCCCATTCTGACATCACAATGCCCTTTTTCCCATTGTGACATCACAATGCCGTTTTCCCTATTGTGACATCACAATGCCATTTCATCCATTGTGACATCACAATGCCCTTTCCACATTGTGACATCACAATGCCATTTCCCCCATTGTGACATCACAATGCAGTTTACCCCATTGTGACATCACAATGCCCTTTCCCCCATTGTGACATCACAATGCCGTTTTCCCTATTGTGACATCACAATGCCATTTCCTCCATTGTGACATTACAATGTCCATTCCCCATTGTGACATCACAATGCCCATTCCCCATTGTGACATCACAATGCCATTTCTCACATTGTGACATCACAATGCCTTTTCCCCCATTGTGACGTCACAATGCAGTTTTCCCCATTGTGACATCACAATGCCCTTTCCACCATTGTGACATAACAATGCAGTTTTCCCCATTGTGACATCACAATGCCCTTTCCCCCATTGTGACATCACAATGCCGTTTTCCGCATTGTGACATCACAATGCACTTTCCCCCATTGTGACATCACAATGCACTTTCCCCCATTGTGACATCACAATGCACTTTCCCCCATTGTGACATCACAATGCCGTTTTCCGCATTGTGACATCACAATGCCCTTTCCCCCATTGTGACATCACAATGCCATTCCCCCCATTGTGACATCACAATGCCGTTTTCCCCCATTGTGACATCACAATGCCGTTTTCCCCCATTGTGACATCACAATGCCCTTTCCCCCATTGTGACATCACAATGCCATTCCCCCCATTGTGACATCACAATGCCGTTTTCCCCCATTGTGACATCACAATGCCCTTTCCCCCATTGTGACATCACAATGCAGTTTTCCCCATTGTGACATCACAATGGCCTTTCCCCCATTGTGACATCACAATGCCGTTTTCCCCCATTGTGACATCACAATGCCCTTTCCCCCATTGTGACATCACAATGCCCTTTCCCCCATTGTGACATCACAATGCCATTTCCCCCATTGTGACATCACAATGCCGTTTTCTGCATTGTGACATCACAATGCCATTTCCCCCATTCTGACATCACAATGCCCTTTTTCCCATTGTGACATCACAATGCCGTTTTCCCTATTGTGACATCACAATGCCATTTCATCCATTGTGACATCACAATGCCCTTTCCACATTGTGACATCACAATGCCATTTCCCCCATTGTGACATCACAATGCAGTTTACCCCATTGTGACATCGCAATGCCCTTTCCCCCATTGTGACATCACAATCCCATTTCCCCCATTGTGACATCACAATGCCCTTTCCCCCATTGTGACATCACAATGCAGTTTTCCCCATTGTGACATCACAATGCCCTTTCCCCCATTGTGACATCACAATGCCGTTTTCCCCATTGTGACATCACAATGCCCTTTCCCCCATTGTGACATCACAATGCCATTCCCCCCATTGTGACATCACAATGCCGTTTTCCCCATTGTGACATCACAATGCCCTTTCCCCCATTGTGACATCACAATGCAGTTTTCCCCATTGTGACATCACAATGGCCTTTCCCCCATTGTGACATCACAATGCCGTTTTCCCCATTGTGACATCACAATGCCCTTTCCCCCATTGTGACATCACAATGCCCTTTCCCCCATTGTGACATCACAATGCCATTTCCCCCATTGTGACATCACAATGCCGTTTTCTGCATTGTGACATCACAATGCCATTTCCCCCATTCTGACATCACAATGCCCTTTTTCCCATTGTGACATCACAATGCCGTTTTCCCTATTGTGACATCACAATGCCATTTCATCCATTGTGACATCACAATGCCCTTTCCACATTGTGACATCACAATGCCATTTCCCCCATTGTGACATCACAATGCAGTTTACCCCATTGTGACATCACAATGCCCTTTCCCCCATTGTGACATCACAATGCCGTTTTCCCTATTGTGACATCACAATGCCATTTCCTCCATTGTGACATTACAATGTCCATTCCCCATTGTGACATCACAATGCCCTTTCCCCCATTGTGACATCACAATGCAGTTTTCCCCATTGTGACATCACAATGCCCTTTCCCCCATTGTGACATCACAATGCCGTTTTCCCCATTGTGACATCACAATGCCCTTTCCCCCATTGTGACATCACAATGCCATTCCCCCCATTGTGACATCACAATGCCGTTTTCCCCATTGTGACATCACAATGCCCTTTCCCCCATTGTGACATCACAATGCAGTTTTCCCCATTGTGACATCACAATGGCCTTTCCCCCATTGTGACATCACAATGCCGTTTTCCCCATTGTGACATCACAATGCCCTTTCCCCCATTGTGACATCACAATGCCATTCCCCCCATTGTGACATCACAATGCCCTTTCCCCCATTGTGACATCACAATGCCATTTCCCCCATTGTGACATCACAATGCCGTTTTCCCCATTGTGACATCACAATGCCATTTTCCCCATTGTGACATCACAATGCCATTTCCCCCATTGTGACATCACAATGCCATTTCCCCCATTGTGACATCACAATGCCGTTTCCCCCATTGTGACATCACAATGCAGTTTACCCCATTGTGACATCACAATGCCCTTTCCCCCATTGTGACATCACAATCCCATTTCCCCCATTGTGACATCACAATGCCCTTTCCCCCATTGTGACATCACAATGCAGTTTTCCCCATTGTGACATCACAATGCCCTTTCCCCCATTGTGACATCACAATGCCGTTTTCCCCCATTGTGACATCACAATGCCCTTTCCCCCATTGTGACATCACAATGCCCTTTCCCCCATTGTGACATCACAATGCCATTTCCCCCATTGTGACATCACAATGCCGTTTTCTGCATTGTGACATCACAATGCCATTTCCCCCATTCTGACATCACAATGCCCTTTTTCCCATTGTGACATCACAATGCCGTTTTCCCTATTGTGACATCACAATGCCATTTCATCCATTGTGACATCACAATGCCCTTTCCACATTGTGACATCACAATGCCATTTCCCCCATTGTGACATCACAATGCAGTTTACCCCATTGTGACATCACAATGCCCTTTCCCCCATTGTGACATCACAATCCCATTTCCCCCATTGTGACATCACAATGCCCTTTCCCCCATTGTGACATCACAATGCAGTTTTCCCCATTGTGACATCACAATGCCCTTTCCCCCATTGTGACATCACAATGCCGTTTTCCCCATTGTGACATCACAATGCCCTTTCCCCCATTGTGACATCACAATGCCCTTTCCCCCATTGTGACATCACAATGCCATTTCCCCCATTGTGACATCACAATGCCGTTTTCTGCATTGTGACATCACAATGCCATTTCCCCCATTCTGACATCACAATGCCCTTTTTCCCATTGTGACATCACAATGCCGTTTTCCCTATTGTGACATCACAATGCCATTTCATCCATTGTGACATCACAATGCCCTTTCCACATTGTGACATCACAATGCCATTTCCCCCATTGTGACATCACAATGCCGTTTTCTGCATTGTGACATCACAATGCCATTTCCCCCATTCTGACATCACAATGCCCTTTTTCCCATTGTGACATCACAATGCCGTTTTCCCTATTGTGACATCACAATGCCATTTCATCCATTGTGACATCACAATGCCCTTTCCACATTGTGACATCACAATGCCATTTCCCCCATTGTGACATCACAATGCAGTTTACCCCATTGTGACATCACAATGCCCTTTCCCCCATTGTGACATCACAATCCCATTTCCCCCATTGTGACATCACAATGCCCTTTCCCCCATTGTGACATCACAATGCAGTTTTCCCCATTGTGACATCACAATGCCCTTTCCCCCATTGTGACATCACAATGCCGTTTTCCCCATTGTGACATCACAATGCCCTTTCCCCCATTGTGACATCACAATGCCCTTTCCCCCATTGTGACATCACAATGCCATTTCCCCCATTGTGACATCACAATGCCGTTTTCTGCATTGTGACATCACAATGCCATTTCCCCCATTCTGACATCACAATGCCCTTTTTCCCATTGTGACATCACAATGCCGTTTTCCCTATTGTGACATCACAATGCCATTTCATCCATTGTGACATCACAATGCCCTTTCCACATTGTGACATCACAATGCCATTTCCCCCATTGTGACATCACAATGCAGTTTACCCCATTGTGACATCACAATGCCCTTTCCCCCATTGTGACATCACAATCCCATTTCCCCCATTGTGACATCACAATGCCCTTTCCCCCATTGTGACATCACAATGCAGTTTTCCCCATTGTGACATCACAATGCCCTTTCCCCCATTGTGACATCACAATGCCGTTTTCCCCATTGTGACATCACAATGCCCTTTCCCCCATTGTGACATCACAATGCCATTCCCCCCATTGTGACATCACAATGCCGTTTTCCCCATTGTGACATCACAATGCCCTTTCCCCCATTGTGACATCACAATGCAGTTTTCCCCATTGTGACATCACAATGGCCTTTCCCCCATTGTGACATCACAATGCCGTTTTCCCCATTGTGACATCACAATGCCCTTTCCCCCATTGTGACATCACAATGCCATTCCCCCCATTGTGACATCACAATGCCCTTTCCCCCATTGTGACATCACAATGCCATTTCCCCCATTGTGACATCACAATGCCGTTTTCCCCATTGTGACATCACAATGCCATTTTCCCCATTGTGACATCACAATGCCATTTCCCCCATTGTGACATCACAATGCCATTTCCCCCATTGTGACATCACAATGCCGTTTCCCCCATTGTGACATCACAATGCAGTTTACCCCATTGTGACATCACAATGCCCTTTCCCCCATTGTGACATCACAATGCCGTTTTCCCTATTGTGACATCACAATGCCATTTCCTCCATTGTGACATCGCCCTTTCCCCATTGTGATATCACAATGCCGTTTCCCCCATTGTGACATCACAATGCTGTTTTTCCCATTGTGACATCACAATTCCATTTCCCCCATTGTGACATTACAATGCCGTTTTTCCCATTGTGACATCACAATGCCCTTTCCCCCATTGTGACATCACAATGCAGTTTTCCCCATTGTGACATCGCAATGCCCTTTCCCCCATTGTGACATCACAATGCCGTTTTCCACATTGTGACATCACAATGCACTTTCCCCCATTGTGACATCACAATGCCATTTCCCCCATTGTGACATTACAATGCCGTTTTCCCTATTGTGACATCACAATGCTCTTTCCCCCATTGTGACATCACAATGCCATTTCACCCATTGTGACATCACAATGCCATTTCCCCCATTGTGACATCACAATGCCATTTCCCCCATTGTGATATCACAATGCCATTTCCCCCATTGTGACATCACAATGCCATTTCCCCCATTGTGACATCACAATGCCGTGTTCTGCATTGTGACATCACAATGCCCTTTCCCCCATTCTGACATCACAATGCAGTTTTCCCCATTGTGACATCGCAATGCCCTTTCCCCCATTGTGACATCACAATGCCATTTTCCCCATTGTGACATCACAATGCCCTTTCCCCCATTGTGACATCACAATGCCATTTCCCCCATTGTGACATCACAATGCCGTTTTCCCTATTGTGACATCACAATGCCCTTTCCCCCATTGTGACATCACAATGCCATTTCCCCCATTGTGACATCACAATGCCATTTCCCCCATTGTGACATCACAATGCCATTTCCCCCATTGTGACATCACAATGCCATTTCCCCCATTGTGACATCACAATGCAGTTTACCCCATTGTGACATCGCAATGCCCTTTCCCCCATTGTGACATCACAATGCCGTTTTCCCTATTGTGACATCACAATGCAATTTCATCCATTGTGACATCACAATGCCCTTTCCACATTGTGACATCACAATGCCATTTCCCCCATTGTGACATCACAATGCAGTTTACCCCATTGTGACATCACAATGCCCTTTCCCCCATTGTGACATCACAATCCCATTTCCCCCATTGTGACATCACAATGCCCTTTCCCCCATTGTGACATCACAATGCAGTTTTCCCCATTGTGACATCACAATGCCCTTTCCCCCATTGTGACATCACAATGCCGTTTTCCCCATTGTGACATCACAATGCCCTTTCCCCCATTGTGACATCACAATGCCCTTTCCCCCATTGTGACATCACAATGCCATTTCCCCCATTGTGACATCACAATGCCATTTCCCCCATTGTGACATCACAATGCCATTTCCCCCATTGTGACATCACAATGCCGTTTTCTGCATTGTGACATCACAATGCCCTTTCCCCCATTCTGACATCACAATGCAGTTTTCCCCATTGTGACATCGCAATGCCCTTTCCCCCATTGTGACATCACAATTGCGTTTTCCCCATTGTGACACCACAATACCCTTTCCCCCATTGTGACATCACAATGCCATTTCCCCCATTGTGACATCACTATGCCGTTTTCCCTCTTGTGACATCACAATGCCCTTTCCCCCATTGTGACATCACAATGCCCTTTCCCCCATTGTGACATCACAATGCCATTTCCCCCATTGTGACATCACAATTCCATTTCCCCCATTGTGACATCACAATGCAGTTTACCCCATTGTGACATTACAATGCCCTTTTCCCCATTGTGACATCACAATGCCGTTTTCCCTATTGTGACATCACAATGCCCTTTCCACATTGTGACATCACAATGCCCTTTCCACATTGTGACATCACAATGCCATTTCCCCCATTGTGACATCACAATGCAGTTTACCCCGTTGTGACATCACAATGCCCTTTCCACCATTGTGACATTACAATGCCGTTTTCCCCATTGGGACATCACAATGCTGTTTCCCCCATTGTGACATCACAATCCCATTTCCACCATTGTGACATCACAATGCCGTTTTCTGCATTGTGACATCACAATGCCCTTTCCCCCATTGTGACATCACAATGCAGTTTTCCCCATTGTGACATCACAATGCCCTTTCCCCCATTGTGACATCACAATGCCCTTTCCCCCATTGTGACATCACAATGCCCTTTCCCCCATTGTGACATCACAATGCAGTTTTCCCCATTGTGACATCACAATGCCCTTTCCCCCATTGTGACATCACAATGCCGTTTTTCCCATTGTGACATCACAATGCCCTTTCCCCCATTGTGACATCACAATGCCATTCCCCCCATTGTGACATCACAATGCCGTTTTCCCTATTGTGACATCACAATGCCCTTTCCCCCATTGTGACATCACAATGCCGTTTTCCCCATTGGGACATCACAATGCCGTTTCCCCCATTGTGACATCACAATGCCCTTTCCACCATTGTGACATCACAATGCAGTTTTCCCCATTGTGACATCACAATGCAGTTTTCCCCATTGTGACATCACAATGCAGTTTTCCCTATTGTGACATCACAATGCCATTTCCCCCATTGTGACATCACAATGCCATTTCCCCCATTGTGACATCACAATGCCCTTTACTTTATTGTGAGATCACAATGCCCTTTCCACATTGTGACATCACAATGCCATTTCCCCCATTGTGACATCACAATGCCCTTTCCCCATTGTGACATCACAATGCCCTTTCCCCCATTGTGACATCACAATGCCGTTTTCCCCATTGGGACATCACAATGCCGTTTCCCCCATTGTGACATCACAATGCCCTTTCCACCATTGTGACATCACAATGCAGTTTTCCCCATTGTGACATCACAATGCAGTTTTCCCCATTGTGACATCACAATGCAGTTTTCCCTATTGTGACATCACAATGCCATTTCCCCCATTGTGACATCACAATGCCATTTCCCCCATTGTGACATCACAATGCCATTTCCCCCATTGTGACATCACAATGCCGTTTTCTGCATTGTGACATCACAATGCCCTTTCCCCCATTCTGACATCACAATGCAGTTTTCCCCATTGTGACATCGCAATGCCCTTTCCCCCATTGTGACATCACAATTGCGTTTTCCCCATTGTGACATCACAATGCCCTTTCCCCCATTGTGACATCACAATGCCATTTCCCCCATTGTGACATCACAATGCCGTTTTCCCTCTTGTGACATCACAATGCCCTTTCCCCCATTGTGACATCACAATGCCCTTTCCCCCATTGTGACATCACAATGCCATTTCCCCCATTGTGACATCACAATTCCATTTTCCCCCATTGTGACATCACAATGCAGTTTACCCCATTGTGACATCACAATGCCCTTTTCCCCATTGTGACATCACAATGCCCTTTTCCCCATTGTGACATCACAATGCCGTTTTCCCTATTGTGACATCACAATGCCCTTTCCACATTGTGACATCACAATGCCATTTCCCCCATTGTGACATCACAATGCAGTTTACCCCATTGTGACATCACAATGCCCTTTCCACCATTGTGACATCACAATGCCGTTTCCCCCATTGTGACATCACAATCCCATTTCCACCATTGTGACATCACAATGCTGTTTTCTGCATTGTGACATCACAATGCCCTTTCCCCCATTGTGACATCACAATGCCGTTTTCCCCATTGTGACATCACAATGCCATTCCCCCCATTGTGACATCACAATGCCGTTTTCCCTATTGTGACATCACAATGCCCTTTCCCCCATTGTGACATCACAATGCCATTTCCCCCTTTGTGACATCACAATGCCGTTTCCCCCATTGGGACATCACAATGCAGTTCACCCCATTGGGACATCACAATGCAGTTCACCCCATTGTGACATCACAATGTCCTTTCCCCCATTGTGACATCACAATGCCGTTTCCCTATTGTGACATCACAATGTCATTTCTTCCATTGTGACATCACAATGCCCTTTCCCCATTGTGACATCACAATGCCCTTTCCCCCATTGTGACATCACAATGCCGTTTTCCCCATTGTGACATCACAATGCCCTTTCCCCCATTGTGACATCACAATGCCCTTTCCCCCATTGTGACATCACAATGCCATTTCCCCCATTGTGACATCACAATGCCATTTCCCCCATTGTGACATCACAATGCAGTTTACCCCATTGTGACATCACAATGCCCTTTCCCCCATTGTGACATCACAATGCAGTTTTCCCCATTGTGACATCACAATGCGCTTTCCCCCATTGTGACATCACAATGCCCTTTCCCCCATTGTGACATCACAATGTCATTTCCCCCATTGTGACATCACAATGCCGTTTTCCCCATTGTGACATCACAATGCCCTTTTCCCCATTGTGACATCACAATTCCATTTCCCCCAGTGTGACATCACAATGCCATTTCCCCCATTGTGACATCACAATGCCGTGTTCTGCATTGTGACATCACAATGCCCTTTCCCCCATTCTGACATCACAATGCAGTTTTCCCCATTGTGACATCGCAATGCCCTTTCCCCCATTGTGACATCACAATGCCATTTTCCCCATTGTGACATCACAATGCCCTTTCCCCCATTGTGACATCACAATGCCATTTCCCCCATTGTGACATCACAATGCCGTTTTCCCTATTGTGACATCACAATGCCCTTTCCCCCATTGTGACATCACAATGCCATTTCCCCCATTGTGACATCACAATGCCATTTCCCCCATTGTGACATCACAATGCAGTTTACCCCATTGTGACATCACAGTGCCCTTTTCCCCATTGTGACATCACAATGCCGTTTTCCCTATTGTGACATCACAATGCAATTTCATCCATTGTGACATCACAATGCCCTTTCCACATTGTGACATCACAATGCCATTTCCCCCATTGTGACATCACAATGCAGTTTACCCCATTGTGACATCACAATGCCCTTTCCCCCATTGTGACATCACAATCCCATTTCCCCCATTGTGACATCACAATGCCCTTTCCCCCATTGTGACATCACAATGCAGTTTTCCCCATTGTGACATCACAATGCCCTTTCCCCCATTGTGACATCACAATGCCGTTTTCCCCATTGTGACATCACAATGCCCTTTCCCCCATTGTGACATCACAATGCCCTTTCCCCCATTGTGACATCACAATGCCATTTCCCCCATTGTGACATCACAATGCCATTTCCCCCATTGTGACATCACAATGCCATTTCCCCCATTGTGACATCACAATGCCGTTTTCTGCATTGTGACATCACAATGCCCTTTCCCCATTCTGACATCACAATGCAGTTTTCCCCATTGTGACATCGCAATGCCCTTTCCCCCATTGTGACATCACAATTGCGTTTTCCCCATTGTGACACCACAATACCCTTTCCCCCATTGTGACATCACAATGCCATTTCCCCCATTGTGACATCACTATGCCGTTTTCCCTCTTGTGACATCACAATGCCCTTTCCCCATTGTGACATCACAATGCCCTTTCCCCCATTGTGACATCACAATGCCATTTCCCCCATTGTGACATCACAATTCCATTTCCCCCATTGTGACATCACAATGCAGTTTACCCCATTGTGACATCACAATGCCCTTTTCCCCATTGTGACATCACAATGCCGTTTTCCCTATTGTGACATCACAATGCCCTTTCCACATTGTGACATCACAATGCCCTTTCCACATTGTGACATCACAATGCCATTTCCCCCATTGTGACATCACAATGCAGTTTACCCCGTTGTGACATCACAATGCCCTTTCCACCATTGTGACATCACAATGCCGTTTTCCCCATTGGGACATCACAATGCTGTTTCCCCCATTGTGACATCACAATCCCATTTCCACCATTGTGACATCACAATGCCGTTTTCTGCATTGTGACATCACAATGCCCTTTCCCCCATTGTGACATCACAATGCAGTTTTCCCCATTGTGACATCACAATGCCCTTTCCCCCATTGTGACATCACAATGCCCTTTCCCCCATTGTGACATCACAATGCAGTTTTCCCCATTGTGACATCACAATGCCCTTTCCCCCATTGTGACATCACAATGCCGTTTTTCCCATTGTGACATCACAATGCCCTTTCCCCCATTGTGACATCACAATGCCATTCCCCCCATTGTGACATCACAATGCCGTTTTCCCTATTGTGACATCACAATGCCCTTTACTTTATTGTGAGATCACAATGCCCTTTCCACATTGTGACATCACAATGCCATTTCCCCCATTGTGACATCACAATGCCCTTTCCCCATTGTGACATCACAATGCCCTTTCCCCCATTGTGACATCACAATGCCGTTTTCCCCATTGGGACATCACAATGCCGTTTCCCCCATTGTGACATCACAATGCCCTTTCCACCATTGTGACATCACAATGCAGTTTTCCCCATTGTGACATCACAATGCAGTTTTCCCCATTGTGACATCACAATGCAGTTTTCCCAATTGTGACATCACAATGCCATTTCCCCCATTGTGACATCACAATGCCATTTCCCCCATTGTGACATCACAATGCCGTTTTCTGCATTGTGACATCACAATGCCCTTTCCCCCATTCTGACATCACAATGCAGTTTTCCCCATTGTGACATCGCAATGCCCTTTCCCCCATTGTGACATCACAATTGCGTTTTCCCCATTGTGACATCACAATGCCCTTTCCCCCATTGTGACATCACAATGCCATTTCCCCCATTGTGACATCACAATGCTGTTTTCCCTCTTGTGACATCACAATGCCCTTTCCCCCATTGTGACATCACAATGCCCTTTCCCCCATTGTGACATCACAATGCCATTTCCCCCATTGTGACATCACAATTCCATTTTCCCCCATTGTGACATCACAATGCAGTTTACCCCATTGTGACATCACAATGCCCTTTTCCCCATTGTGACATCACAATGCCCTTTTCCACCTTGTGACATCACAATGCCGTTTTCCCTATTGTGACATCACAATGCCCTTTCCACATTGTGACATCACAATGCCATTTCCCCCATTGTAACATCACAATGCAGTTTACCCCATTGTGACATCACAATGCCCTTTCCACCATTGTGACATCACAATGCCGTTTTCCCTATTGGGACATCACAATGCTGTTTCCCCCATTGTGACATCACAATCCCATTTCCACCATTGTGACATCACAATGCTGTTTTCTGCATTGTGACATCACAATGCCCTTTCCCCCATTGTGACATCACAATGCCGTTTTCCCTATTGTGACATCACAATGCCCTTTCCCCCATTGTGACATCACAATGCCATTTCCCCCTTTGTGACATCACAATGGCGTTTCCCCCATTGGGACATCACAATGCAGTTCACCCCATTGGGACATCACAATGCAGTTCACCCCATTGTGACATCACAATGCCCTTTCCCCCATTGTGACATCACAATGCCGTTTCCCTATTTTGACATCACAATGTCATTTCCTCCATTGTGACATCACAATGCCCTTTCCCCATTGTGACATCACAATGCCATTTCCCCCATTGTGACATCGCAATGCCCTTTCCCCCATTGTGACATCACAATGCCGTTTTCCACATTGTGACATCGCAATGCCCTTCCCCCCATTGTGACATCACAATGCCATTTCCCCCATTGTGACATTACAATGCCGTTTTCCCTATTGTGACATCACAATGCTCTTTCCCCCATTGTGACATCACAATGCCATTTCACCCATTGTGACATCACAATGCCATTTCCCCCATTGTGACATCACAATGCCATTTCCCCCATTGTGATATCACAATGCCATTTCCCCCATTGTGACATCACAATGCCATTTCCCCCATTGTGACATCACAATGCCGTTTTCTGCATTGTGACATCACAATGCCATTTCCCCCATTCTGACATCACAATGCCCTTTTTCCCATTGTGACATCACAATGCCGTTTTCCCTATTGTGACATCACAATGCCATTTCATCCATTGTGACATCACAATGCCCTTTCCACATTGTGACATCACAATGCCATTTCCCCCATTGTGACATCACAATGCAGTTTACCCCATTGTGACATCACAATGCCCTTTCCCCCATTGTGACATCACAATCCCATTTCCCCCATTGTGACATCACAATGCCCTTTCCCCCATTGTGACATCACAATGCAGTTTTCCCCATTGTGACATCACAATGCCCTTTCCCCCATTGTGACATCACAATGCCGTTTTCCCCATTGTGACATCACAATGCCCTTTCCCCCATTGTGACATCACAATGCCATTCCCCCCATTGTGACATCACAATGCCGTTTTCCCCATTGTGACATCACAATGCCCTTTCCCCCATTGTGACATCACAATGCAGTTTTCCCCATTGTGACATCACAATGGCCTTTCCCCCATTGTGACATCACAATGCCGTTTTCCCCATTGTGACATCACAATGCCCTTTCCCCCATTGTGACATCACAATGCCCTTTCCCCCATTGTGACATCACAATGCAGTTTTCCCCATTGTGACATCACAATGCCCTTTCCCCCATTGTGACATCACAATGCCGTTTTCCCCATTGTGACATCACAATGCCCTTTCCCCCATTGTGACATCACAATGCCATTCCCCCCATTGTGACATCACAATGCCGTTTTCCCCATTGTGACATCACAATGCCCTTTCCCCCATTGTGACATCACAATGCAGTTTTCCCCATTGTGACATCACAATGGCCTTTCCCCCATTGTGACATCACAATGCCGTTTTCCCCATTGTGACATCACAATGCCGTTTTCTGCATTGTGACATCACAATGCCATTTCCCCCATTCTGACATCACAATGCCCTTTTTCCCATTGTGACATCACAATGCCGTTTTCCCTATTGTGACATCACAATGCCATTTCATCCATTGTGACATCACAATGCCCTTTCCACATTGTGACATCACAATGCCATTTCCCCCATTGTGACATCACAATGCAGTTTACCCCATTGTGACATCACAATCCCATTTCCCCCATTGTGACATCACAATGCCCTTTCCCCCATTGTGACATCACAATGCAGTTTTCCCCATTGTGACATCACAATGCCCTTTCCCCCATTGTGACATCACAATGCCGTTTTCCCCATTGTGACATCACAATGCCCTTTCCCCCATTGTGACATCACAATGCCATTCCCCCCATTGTGACATCACAATGCCGTTTTCCCCATTGTGACATCACAATGCCCTTTCCCCCATTGTGACATCACAATGCAGTTTTCCCCATTGTGACATCACAATGGCCTTTCCCCCATTGTGACATCACAATGCCGTTTTCCCCATTGTGACATCACAATGCCCTTTCCCCCATTGTGACATCACAATGCCATTCCCCCCATTGTGACATCACAATGCCCTTTCCCCCATTGTGACATCACAATGCCATTTCCCCCATTGTGACATCACAATGCCGTTTTCCCCATTGTGACATCACAATGCCATTTTCCCCATTGTGACATCACAATGCCATTTCCCCCATTGTGACATCACAATGCCATTTCCCCCATTGTGACATCACAATGCCGTTTCCCCCATTGTGACATCACAATGCAGTTTACCCCATTGTGACATCACAATGCCCTTTCCCCCATTGTGACATCACAATGCCGTTTTCCCTATTGTGACATCACAATGCCATTTCCTCCATTGTGACATCGCCCTTTCCCCATTGTGATATCACAATGCCGTTTCCCCCATTGTGACATCACAATGCTGTTTTTCCCATTGTGACATCACAATTCCATTTCCCCCATTGTGACATCACAATGCAGTTTACCCCATTGTGACATCACAATGCCCTTTCCCCCATTGTGACATCACAATGCCGTTTTCCCTATTGTGACATCACAATGCCATTTCCTCCATTGTGACATTACAATGCCCATTCCCCATTGTGACATCACAATGCCCATTCCCCATTGTGACATCACAATGCGCTTTCCCCCATTGTGACATCACAATGCCCTTTCCCCCATTGTGACATCACAATGCCATTTCCCCCATTGTGACATCACAATGCCGTTTCCCCCATTGTGACATCACAATGCCATTTCCCCCATTGTGACATCACAATGCCGTTTCCCCCATTGTGACATCACAATGCCGTTTCCCCCATTGTGACGTCACAATGCAGTTTTCCCCATTGTGACATCACAATGCCCTTTCCCCCATTGTGACATCACAATGCCGTTTTCCGCATTGTGACATCACAATGCCCTTTCCCCCATTGTGACATCACAATGCACTTTCCCCCATTGTGACATCACAATGCCCTTTCCCCCATTGTGACATCACAATGCCATTTCCCCCATTGTGACATCACAATGCCGTTTCCACCATTGTGACATCACAATGCCGTTTCCCCCATTGTGACATCACAATGCCGTTTCCCCCATTGTGACATCACAATGCTGTTTTCCCCATTGTGACATCACAATTCCATGTCGCCCATTGTGACATTACAATGCCGTTTTCCCCATTGTGACATCACAATGCCCTTTCGCCCATTGTGACATCACAATGCAGTTTACCCCATTGTGACATCACAATGCCCTTTCCCCCATTGTGACATCACAATGCCGTTTTCCCTATTGTGACATCACAATGCCATTTCCTCCATTGTGACATCACAATGCCCTTTCCCCATTGTGACATCACAATGCCATTTCCCCCATTGTGACATCACAATGCAGTTTACCCCATTGTGACATCACAATGCCCTTTCCCCCATTGTGACATCACAATGCCGTTTTCCCTATTGTGACATCACAATGCCATTTCCTCCATTGTGACATTACAATGCCCATTCCCCATTGTGACATCACAATGCCCATTCCCCATTGTGACATCACAATGCGCTTTCCCCCATTGTGACATCACAATGCCCTTTCCCCCATTGTGACATCACAATGCCATTTCCCCCATTGTGACATCACAATGCCGTTTCCCCCATTGTGACATCACAATGCCATTTCCCCCATTGTGACATCACAATGCCGTTTCCCCCATTGTGACATCACAATGCCGTTTCCCCCATTGTGACATCACAATGCAGTTTTCCCCATTGTGACATCACAATGCCCTTTCCCCCATTGTGACATCACAATGCCGTTTTCCGCATTGTGACATCACAATGCCCTTTCCCCCATTGTGACATCACAATGCACTTTCCCCCATTGTGACATCACAATGCACTTTCCCCCATTGTGACATCACAATGCCGTTTCCGCATTGTGACATCACAATGCCCTCTCCCCCATTGTGACATCACAATGCAGTTTTCCCCATTGTGACATCACAATGCGCTTTCCCCCATTGTGACATCACAATGCCCTTTCCCCCATTGTGACATCACAATGCCATTTCCCCCATTGTGACATCACAATGCCGTTTTCCCCATTGTGACATCACAATGCCCTTTTCCCCATTGTGACATCACAATGCCATTTCCCCCAGTGTGACATCACAATGCCATTTCCCCCATTGTGACATCACAATGCCATTTCCCCCATTGTGACATCACAATGCAGTTTACCCCATTGTGACATCACAATGCCCTTTCCCCCATTTTGACATCACAATGCCGTTTTCCCCATTGGGACATCACAATGCCGTTTCCCCCATTGTGACATCACAATGCCCTTTCCCCCATTGTGACATCACAATGCCCTTTCCCCCATTGTGACATCACAATGCCATTTCCCCCATTGTTGACATCACAATGCCGTTTTCCCCATTGTGACATCACAATGCCCTTTTCCCCATTGTGACATCACAATGCCATTTCCCCCATTGTGACATCACAATGCCGTTTCCCCCATAGTGACATCACAATGCAGTTTACCCCATTGTGACATCACAATGCCCTTTCCCCCATTGTGACATCACAATGCCCTTTCCCCCATTGTGACATCACAATGCAGTTTACCCCATTGTGACATCACAATGCCGTTTTCCCTACTGTGACATCACAATGCCCAATCCCCATTGTGACATCACAATGCCATTTCCCCCATTGTGACATCACAATGCCGTTTCCCCCATTGTGACATCAGAATGCAGTTTACCCCATTGTGACATCACAATGCCCTTTCCCCCATTGTGACATCACAATGCCGTTTCCCTATTGTGACATCACAATGCCATTTCCCCCATTGTGACATCACAATGCCCTTTCCCTATTGTGACATCACAATGCCATTTCCCGCATTGTGACATCACAATGCCATTTCCCCCATTGTGACATCACAATGCAGTTAACCACATTGTGACATCACAATGCCCTTTCCCCCATTGTGACATATCAATGCCATTTCCCCCATTGTGACATCACAATGCCGTTTCCCCCATTGTGACATCAGAATGCAGTTTCCCCCATTGTGACATCACAATGCCCTTTCCCCCATTGTGACATCACAATGCCGTTTCCCTATTGTGACATCACAATGCCATTTCCTCCATTGTGACATCACAATGCCCTTTCCCCATTGTGACATCACAATGCCATTTCCCGCATTGTGACATCACAATGTTATTTCCCCCATTGTGACATCACAATGCAGTTAACCACATTGTGACATCACAATGCCCTTTCCCCCATTGTGACATCACAATGCTGTTTTCCCTATTGTGACATCACAATGCCATTTCCCACATTGTGACATCACAATGCCTTTTCCCCCATTGTGACATCACAATGCCGTTTTCCGCATTGTGACATCACAATGCCCTTTCCCCCATTGTGACATCACAATGCCATTTCCCACATTGTGACATCACAATGCCTTTTCCCCCATTGTGACATCACAATGCAGTTTTCCCCATTGTGACATCACAATGCCCTTTCCCCCATTGTGACATCACAATGCCGTTTTCCGCATTGTGACATCACAATGCCCTTTCCCCCATTGTGACATCACAATGCAGTTTTCCCCATTGTGACATCACAATGCGCTTTCCCCCATTGTGACATCACAATGCCCTTTCCCCCATTGTGACATCACAATGCCATTTCCCCCATTGTGACATCACAATGCCGTTTCCCCCATTGTGACATCACAATGCCGTTTCCCCCATTGTGACATCACAATGCCGTTTCCCCCATTGTGACATCACAATGCTGTTTTCCCCATTGTGACATCACAATTCCATGTCGCCCATTGTGACATTACAATGCCGTTTTCCCCATTGTGACATCACAATGCCCTTTCGCCCATTGTGACATCACAATGCAGTTTACCCCATTGTGACATCACAATGCCCTTTCCCCCATTGTGACATCACAATGCCGTTTTCCCTATTGTGACATCACAATGCCATTTCCTCCATTGTGACATCACAATGCCCTTTCCCCATTGTGACATCACAATGCCATTTCCCCCATTGTGACATCACAATGCAGTTTACCCCATTGTGACATCACAATGCCCTTTCCCCCATTGTGACATCACAATGCCGTTTTCCCTATTGTGACATCACAATGCCATTTCCTCCATTGTGACATTACAATGTCCATTCCCCATTGTGACATCACAATGCCCATTCCCCATTGTGACATCACAATGCCATTTCTCACATTGTGACATCACAATGCCTTTTCCCCCATTGTGACGTCACAATGCAGTTTTCCCCATTGTGACATCACAATGCCCTTTCCACCATTGTGACATAACAATGCAGTTTTCCCCATTGTGACATCACAATGCCCTTTCCCCCATTGTGACATCACAATGCCGTTTTCCGCATTGTGACATCACAATGCACTTTCCCCCATTGTGACATCACAATGCACTTTCCCCCATTGTGACATCACAATGCACTTTCCCCCATTGTGACATCACAATGCCGTTTTCCGCATTGTGACATCACAATGCCCTCTCCCCTATTGTGACATCACAATGCAGTTTTCCCCATTGTGACATCACAATGCGCTTTCCCCCATTGTGACATCACAATGCCCTTTCCCCCATTGTGACATCACAATGTCATTTCCCCCATTGTGACATCACAATGCCGTTTTCCCCATTGTGACATCACAATGCCCTTTTCCCCATTGTGACATCACAATTCCATTTCCCCCAGTGTGACATCACAATGCCATTTCCCCCATTGTGACATCACAATGCCATTTCCCCCATTGTGACATCACAATGCAGTTTACCCCATTGTGACATCACAATGCCCTTTCCCCCATTGTGACATCACAATGCCGTTTTCCCCATTGGGACATCACAATGCCGTTTCCCCCATTGTGACATCACAATGCAGTTTACCCCATTGTGACATCACAATGCCGTTTTCCCTCTTGTGACATCACAATGCCCTTTCCCCCATTGTGACATCACAATGCCCTTTCCCCCATTGTGACATCACAATGCCATTTCCCCCATTGTGACATCACAATTCCATTTTCCCCCATTGTGACATCACAATGCAGTTTACCCCATTGTGACATCACAATGCCCTTTTCCCCATTGTGACATCACAATGCCCTTTTCCCCATTGTGACATCACAATGCCGTTTTCCCTATTGTGACATCACAATGCCCTTTCCACATTGTGACATCACAATGCCATTTCCCCCATTGTGACATCACAATGCAGTTTACCCCATTGTGACATCACAATGCCCTTTCCACCATTGTGACATCACAATGCCGTTTCCCCCATTGTGACATCACAATCCCATTTCCACCATTGTGACATCACAATGCTGTTTTCTGCATTGTGACATCACAATGCCCTTTCCCCCATTGTGACATCACAATGCCGTTTTCCCCATTGTGACATCACAATGCCATTCCCCCCATTGTGACATCACAATGCCGTTTTCCCTATTGTGACATCACAATGCCCTTTCCCCCATTGTGACATCACAATGCCATTTCCCCCTTTGTGACATCACAATGCCGTTTCCCCCATTGGGACATCACAATGCAGTTCACCCCATTGGGACATCACAATGCAGTTCACCCCATTGTGACATCACAATGTCCTTTCCCCCATTGTGACATCACAATGCCGTTTCCCTATTGTGACATCACAATGTCATTTCTTCCATTGTGACATCACAATGCCCTTTCCCCATTGTGACATCACAATGCCCTTTCCCCCATTGTGACATCACAATGCCGTTTTCCCCATTGTGACATCACAATGCCCTTTCCCCCATTGTGACATCACAATGCCCTTTCCCCCATTGTGACATCACAATGCCATTTCCCCCATTGTGACATCACAATGCCATTTCCCCCATTGTGACATCACAATGCAGTTTACCCCATTGTGACATCACAATGCCCTTTCCCCCATTGTGACATCACAATGCAGTTTTCCCCATTGTGACATCACAATGCGCTTTCCCCCATTGTGACATCACAATGCCCTTTCCCCCATTGTGACATCACAATGTCATTTCCCCCATTGTGACATCACAATGCCGTTTTCCCCATTGTGACATCACAATGCCCTTTTCCCCATTGTGACATCACAATTCCATTTCCCCCAGTGTGACATCACAATGCCATTTCCCCCATTGTGACATCACAATGCCGTGTTCTGCATTGTGACATCACAATGCCCTTTCCCCCATTCTGACATCACAATGCAGTTTTCCCCATTGTGACATCGCAATGCCCTTTCCCCCATTGTGACATCACAATGCCATTTTCCCCATTGTGACATCACAATGCCCTTTCCCCCATTGTGACATCACAATGCCATTTCCCCCATTGTGACATCACAATGCCGTTTTCCCTATTGTGACATCACAATGCCCTTTCCCCCATTGTGACATCACAATGCCATTTCCCCCATTGTGACATCACAATGCCATTTCCCCCATTGTGACATCACAATGCAGTTTACCCCATTGTGACATCACAGTGCCCTTTTCCCCATTGTGACATCACAATGCCGTTTTCCCTATTGTGACATCACAATGCAATTTCATCCATTGTGACATCACAATGCCCTTTCCACATTGTGACATCACAATGCCATTTCCCCCATTGTGACATCACAATGCAGTTTACCCCATTGTGACATCACAATGCCCTTTCCCCCATTGTGACATCACAATCCCATTTCCCCCATTGTGACATCACAATGCCCTTTCCCCCATTGTGACATCACAATGCAGTTTTCCCCATTGTGACATCACAATGCCCTTTCCCCCATTGTGACATCACAATGCCGTTTTCCCCATTGTGACATCACAATGCCCTTTCCCCCATTGTGACATCACAATGCCCTTTCCCCCATTGTGACATCACAATGCCATTTCCCCCATTGTGACATCACAATGCCATTTCCCCCATTGTGACATCACAATGCCATTTCCCCCATTGTGACATCACAATGCCGTTTTCTGCATTGTGACATCACAATGCCCTTTCCCCATTCTGACATCACAATGCAGTTTTCCCCATTGTGACATCGCAATGCCCTTTCCCCCATTGTGACATCACAATTGCGTTTTCCCCATTGTGACACCACAATACCCTTTCCCCCATTGTGACATCACAATGCCATTTCCCCCATTGTGACATCACTATGCCGTTTTCCCTCTTGTGACATCACAATGCCCTTTCCCCATTGTGACATCACAATGCCCTTTCCCCCATTGTGACATCACAATGCCATTTCCCCCATTGTGACATCACAATTCCATTTCCCCCATTGTGACATCACAATGCAGTTTACCCCATTGTGACATCACAATGCCCTTTTCCCCATTGTGACATCACAATGCCGTTTTCCCTATTGTGACATCACAATGCCCTTTCCACATTGTGACATCACAATGCCCTTTCCACATTGTGACATCACAATGCCATTTCCCCCATTGTGACATCACAATGCAGTTTACCCCGTTGTGACATCACAATGCCCTTTCCACCATTGTGACATCACAATGCCGTTTTCCCCATTGGGACATCACAATGCTGTTTCCCCCATTGTGACATCACAATCCCATTTCCACCATTGTGACATCACAATGCCGTTTTCTGCATTGTGACATCACAATGCCCTTTCCCCCATTGTGACATCACAATGCAGTTTTCCCCATTGTGACATCACAATGCCCTTTCCCCCATTGTGACATCACAATGCCCTTTCCCCCATTGTGACATCACAATGCAGTTTTCCCCATTGTGACATCACAATGCCCTTTCCCCCATTGTGACATCACAATGCCGTTTTTCCCATTGTGACATCACAATGCCCTTTCCCCCATTGTGACATCACAATGCCATTCCCCCCATTGTGACATCACAATGCCGTTTTCCCTATTGTGACATCACAATGCCCTTTACTTTATTGTGAGATCACAATGCCCTTTCCACATTGTGACATCACAATGCCATTTCCCCCATTGTGACATCACAATGCCCTTTCCCCATTGTGACATCACAATGCCCTTTCCCCCATTGTGACATCACAATGCCGTTTTCCCCATTGGGACATCACAATGCCGTTTCCCCCATTGTGACATCACAATGCCCTTTCCACCATTGTGACATCACAATGCAGTTTTCCCCATTGTGACATCACAATGCAGTTTTCCCCATTGTGACATCACAATGCAGTTTTCCCAATTGTGACATCACAATGCCATTTCCCCCATTGTGACATCACAATGCCATTTCCCCCATTGTGACATCACAATGCCGTTTTCTGCATTGTGACATCACAATGCCCTTTCCCCCATTCTGACATCACAATGCAGTTTTCCCCATTGTGACATCGCAATGCCCTTTCCCCCATTGTGACATCACAATTGCGTTTTCCCCATTGTGACATCACAATGCCCTTTCCCCCATTGTGACATCACAATGCCATTTCCCCCATTGTGACATCACAATGCTGTTTTCCCTCTTGTGACATCACAATGCCCTTTCCCCCATTGTGACATCACAATGCCCTTTCCCCCATTGTGACATCACAATGCCATTTCCCCCATTGTGACATCACAATTCCATTTTCCCCCATTGTGACATCACAATGCAGTTTACCCCATTGTGACATCACAATGCCCTTTTCCCCATTGTGACATCACAATGCCCTTTTCCACCTTGTGACATCACAATGCCGTTTTCCCTATTGTGACATCACAATGCCCTTTCCACATTGTGACATCACAATGCCATTTCCCCCATTGTAACATCACAATGCAGTTTACCCCATTGTGACATCACAATGCCCTTTCCACCATTGTGACATCACAATGCCGTTTTCCCTATTGGGACATCACAATGCTGTTTCCCCCATTGTGACATCACAATCCCATTTCCACCATTGTGACATCACAATGCTGTTTTCTGCATTGTGACATCACAATGCCCTTTCCCCCATTGTGACATCACAATGCCGTTTTCCCTATTGTGACATCACAATGCCCTTTCCCCCATTGTGACATCACAATGCCATTTCCCCCTTTGTGACATCACAATGGCGTTTCCCCCATTGGGACATCACAATGCAGTTCACCCCATTGGGACATCACAATGCAGTTCACCCCATTGTGACATCACAATGCCCTTTCCCCCATTGTGACATCACAATGCCGTTTCCCTATTTTGACATCACAATGTCATTTCCTCCATTGTGACATCACAATGCCCTTTCCCCATTGTGACATCACAATGCCATTTCCCCCATTGTGACATCGCAATGCCCTTTCCCCCATTGTGACATCACAATGCCGTTTTCCACATTGTGACATCGCAATGCCCTTCCCCCCATTGTGACATCACAATGCCATTTCCCCCATTGTGACATTACAATGCCGTTTTCCCTATTGTGACATCACAATGCTCTTTCCCCCATTGTGACATCACAATGCCATTTCACCCATTGTGACATCACAATGCCATTTCCCCCATTGTGACATCACAATGCCATTTCCCCCATTGTGATATCACAATGCCATTTCCCCCATTGTGACATCACAATGCCATTTCCCCCATTGTGACATCACAATGCCGTTTTCTGCATTGTGACATCACAATGCCATTTCCCCCATTCTGACATCACAATGCCCTTTTTCCCATTGTGACATCACAATGCCGTTTTCCCTATTGTGACATCACAATGCCATTTCATCCATTGTGACATCACAATGCCCTTTCCACATTGTGACATCACAATGCCATTTCCCCCATTGTGACATCACAATGCAGTTTACCCCATTGTGACATCACAATGCCCTTTCCCCCATTGTGACATCACAATCCCATTTCCCCCATTGTGACATCACAATGCCCTTTCCCCCATTGTGACATCACAATGCAGTTTTCCCCATTGTGACATCACAATGCCCTTTCCCCCATTGTGACATCACAATGCCGTTTTCCCCATTGTGACATCACAATGCCCTTTCCCCCATTGTGACATCACAATGCCATTCCCCCCATTGTGACATCACAATGCCGTTTTCCCCATTGTGACATCACAATGCCCTTTCCCCCATTGTGACATCACAATGCAGTTTTCCCCATTGTGACATCACAATGGCCTTTCCCCCATTGTGACATCACAATGCCGTTTTCCCCATTGTGACATCACAATGCCCTTTCCCCCATTGTGACATCACAATGCCCTTTCCCCCATTGTGACATCACAATGCAGTTTTCCCCATTGTGACATCACAATGCCCTTTCCCCCATTGTGACATCACAATGCCGTTTTCCCCATTGTGACATCACAATGCCCTTTCCCCCATTGTGACATCACAATGCCATTCCCCCCATTGTGACATCACAATGCCGTTTTCCCCATTGTGACATCACAATGCCCTTTCCCCCATTGTGACATCACAATGCAGTTTTCCCCATTGTGACATCACAATGGCCTTTCCCCCATTGTGACATCACAATGCCGTTTTCCCCATTGTGACATCACAATGCCGTTTTCTGCATTGTGACATCACAATGCCATTTCCCCCATTCTGACATCACAATGCCCTTTTTCCCATTGTGACATCACAATGCCGTTTTCCCTATTGTGACATCACAATGCCATTTCATCCATTGTGACATCACAATGCCCTTTCCACATTGTGACATCACAATGCCATTTCCCCCATTGTGACATCACAATGCAGTTTACCCCATTGTGACATCACAATCCCATTTCCCCCATTGTGACATCACAATGCCCTTTCCCCCATTGTGACATCACAATGCAGTTTTCCCCATTGTGACATCACAATGCCCTTTCCCCCATTGTGACATCACAATGCCGTTTTCCCCATTGTGACATCACAATGCCCTTTCCCCCATTGTGACATCACAATGCCATTCCCCCCATTGTGACATCACAATGCCGTTTTCCCCATTGTGACATCACAATGCCCTTTCCCCCATTGTGACATCACAATGCAGTTTTCCCCATTGTGACATCACAATGGCCTTTCCCCCATTGTGACATCACAATGCCGTTTTCCCCATTGTGACATCACAATGCCCTTTCCCCCATTGTGACATCACAATGCCATTCCCCCCATTGTGACATCACAATGCCCTTTCCCCCATTGTGACATCACAATGCCATTTCCCCCATTGTGACATCACAATGCCGTTTTCCCCATTGTGACATCACAATGCCATTTTCCCCATTGTGACATCACAATGCCATTTCCCCCATTGTGACATCACAATGCCATTTCCCCCATTGTGACATCACAATGCCGTTTCCCCCATTGTGACATCACAATGCAGTTTACCCCATTGTGACATCACAATGCCCTTTCCCCCATTGTGACATCACAATGCCGTTTTCCCTATTGTGACATCACAATGCCATTTCCTCCATTGTGACATCGCCCTTTCCCCATTGTGATATCACAATGCCGTTTCCCCCATTGTGACATCACAATGCTGTTTTTCCCATTGTGACATCACAATTCCATTTCCCCCATTGTGACATCACAATGCAGTTTACCCCATTGTGACATCACAATGCCCTTTCCCCCATTGTGACATCACAATGCCGTTTTCCCTATTGTGACATCACAATGCCATTTCCTCCATTGTGACATTACAATGCCCATTCCCCATTGTGACATCACAATGCCCATTCCCCATTGTGACATCACAATGCGCTTTCCCCCATTGTGACATCACAATGCCCTTTCCCCCATTGTGACATCACAATGCCATTTCCCCCATTGTGACATCACAATGCCGTTTCCCCCATTGTGACATCACAATGCCATTTCCCCCATTGTGACATCACAATGCCGTTTCCCCCATTGTGACATCACAATGCCGTTTCCCCCATTGTGACGTCACAATGCAGTTTTCCCCATTGTGACATCACAATGCCCTTTCCCCCATTGTGACATCACAATGCCGTTTTCCGCATTGTGACATCACAATGCCCTTTCCCCCATTGTGACATCACAATGCACTTTCCCCCATTGTGACATCACAATGCCCTTTCCCCCATTGTGACATCACAATGCCATTTCCCCCATTGTGACATCACAATGCCGTTTCCACCATTGTGACATCACAATGCCGTTTCCCCCATTGTGACATCACAATGCCGTTTCCCCCATTGTGACATCACAATGCTGTTTTCCCCATTGTGACATCACAATTCCATGTCGCCCATTGTGACATTACAATGCCGTTTTCCCCATTGTGACATCACAATGCCCTTTCGCCCATTGTGACATCACAATGCAGTTTACCCCATTGTGACATCACAATGCCCTTTCCCCCATTGTGACATCACAATGCCGTTTTCCCTATTGTGACATCACAATGCCATTTCCTCCATTGTGACATCACAATGCCCTTTCCCCATTGTGACATCACAATGCCATTTCCCCCATTGTGACATCACAATGCAGTTTACCCCATTGTGACATCACAATGCCCTTTCCCCCATTGTGACATCACAATGCCGTTTTCCCTATTGTGACATCACAATGCCATTTCCTCCATTGTGACATTACAATGCCCATTCCCCATTGTGACATCACAATGCCCATTCCCCATTGTGACATCACAATGCGCTTTCCCCCATTGTGACATCACAATGCCCTTTCCCCCATTGTGACATCACAATGCCATTTCCCCCATTGTGACATCACAATGCCGTTTCCCCCATTGTGACATCACAATGCCATTTCCCCCATTGTGACATCACAATGCCGTTTCCCCCATTGTGACATCACAATGCCGTTTCCCCCATTGTGACATCACAATGCAGTTTTCCCCATTGTGACATCACAATGCCCTTTCCCCCATTGTGACATCACAATGCCGTTTTCCGCATTGTGACATCACAATGCCCTTTCCCCCATTGTGACATCACAATGCACTTTCCCCCATTGTGACATCACAATGCACTTTCCCCCATTGTGACATCACAATGCCGTTTCCCGCATTGTGACATCACAATGCCCTCTCCCCCATTGTGACATCACAATGCAGTTTTCCCCATTGTGACATCACAATGCCTTTCCCCCATTGTGACATCACAATGCCCTTTCCCCCATTGTGACATCACAATGCCATTTCCCCCATTGTGACATCACAATGCCGTTTTCCCCATTGTGACATCACAATGCCCTTTTCCCCATTGTGACATCACAATGCCATTTCCCCCAGTGTGACATCACAATGCCATTTCCCCCATTGTGACATCACAATGCCATTTCCCCCATTGTGACATCACAATGCAGTTTACCCCATTGTGACATCACAATGCCCTTTCCCCCATTTTGACATCACAATGCCGTTTTCCCCATTGGGACATCACAATGCCGTTTCCCCCATTGTGACATCACAATGCCCTTTCCCCCATTGTGACATCACAATGCCCTTTCCCCCATTGTGACATCACAATGCCATTTCCCCCATTGTTGACATCACAATGCCGTTTTCCCCATTGTGACATCACAATGCCCTTTTCCCCATTGTGACATCACAATGCCATTTCCCCCATTGTGACATCACAATGCCGTTTCCCCCATAGTGACATCACAATGCAGTTTACCCCATTGTGACATCACAATGCCCTTTCCCCCATTGTGACATCACAATGCCCTTTCCCCCATTGTGACATCACAATGCAGTTTACCCCATTGTGACATCACAATGCCGTTTTCCCTACTGTGACATCACAATGCCCAATCCCCATTGTGACATCACAATGCCATTTCCCCCATTGTGACATCACAATGCCGTTTCCCCCATTGTGACATCAGAATGCAGTTTACCCCATTGTGACATCACAATGCCCTTTCCCCCATTGTGACATCACAATGCCGTTTCCCTATTGTGACATCACAATGCCATTTCCCCCATTGTGACATCACAATGCCCTTTCCCTATTGTGACATCACAATGCCATTTCCCGCATTGTGACATCACAATGCCATTTCCCCCATTGTGACATCACAATGCAGTTAACCACATTGTGACATCACAATGCCCTTTCCCCCATTGTGACATATCAATGCCATTTCCCCCATTGTGACATCACAATGCCGTTTCCCCCATTGTGACATCAGAATGCAGTTTCCCCCATTGTGACATCACAATGCCCTTTCCCCCATTGTGACATCACAATGCCGTTTCCCTATTGTGACATCACAATGCCATTTCCTCCATTGTGACATCACAATGCCCTTTCCCCATTGTGACATCACAATGCCATTTCCCGCATTGTGACATCACAATGTTATTTCCCCCATTGTGACATCACAATGCAGTTAACCACATTGTGACATCACAATGCCCTTTCCCCCATTGTGACATCACAATGCTGTTTTCCCTATTGTGACATCACAATGCCATTTCCCACATTGTGACATCACAATGCCTTTTCCCCCATTGTGACATCACAATGCCGTTTTCCGCATTGTGACATCACAATGCCCTTTCCCCCATTGTGACATCACAATGCCATTTCCCACATTGTGACATCACAATGCCTTTTCCCCCATTGTGACATCACAATGCAGTTTTCCCCATTGTGACATCACAATGCCCTTTCCCCCATTGTGACATCACAATGCCGTTTTCCGCATTGTGACATCACAATGCCCTTTCCCCCATTGTGACATCACAATGCAGTTTTCCCCATTGTGACATCACAATGCGCTTTCCCCCATTGTGACATCACAATGCCCTTTCCCCCATTGTGACATCACAATGCCATTTCCCCCATTGTGACATCACAATGCCGTTTCCCCCATTGTGACATCACAATGCCGTTTCCCCCATTGTGACATCACAATGCCGTTTCCCCCATTGTGACATCACAATGCTGTTTTCCCCATTGTGACATCACAATTCCATGTCGCCCATTGTGACATTACAATGCCGTTTTCCCCATTGTGACATCACAATGCCCTTTCGCCCATTGTGACATCACAATGCAGTTTACCCCATTGTGACATCACAATGCCCTTTCCCCCATTGTGACATCACAATGCCGTTTTCCCTATTGTGACATCACAATGCCATTTCCTCCATTGTGACATCACAATGCCCTTTCCCCATTGTGACATCACAATGCCATTTCCCCCATTGTGACATCACAATGCAGTTTACCCCATTGTGACATCACAATGCCCTTTCCCCCATTGTGACATCACAATGCCGTTTTCCCTATTGTGACATCACAATGCCATTTCCTCCATTGTGACATTACAATGTCCATTCCCCATTGTGACATCACAATGCCCATTCCCCATTGTGACATCACAATGCCATTTCTCACATTGTGACATCACAATGCCTTTTCCCCCATTGTGACGTCACAATGCAGTTTTCCCCATTGTGACATCACAATGCCCTTTCCACCATTGTGACATAACAATGCAGTTTTCCCCATTGTGACATCACAATGCCCTTTCCCCCATTGTGACATCACAATGCCGTTTTCCGCATTGTGACATCACAATGCACTTTCCCCCATTGTGACATCACAATGCACTTTCCCCCATTGTGACATCACAATGCACTTTCCCCCATTGTGACATCACAATGCCGTTTTCCGCATTGTGACATCACAATGCCCTCTCCCCTATTGTGACATCACAATGCAGTTTTCCCCATTGTGACATCACAATGCGCTTTCCCCCATTGTGACATCACAATGCCCTTTCCCCCATTGTGACATCACAATGTCATTTCCCCCATTGTGACATCACAATGCCGTTTTCCCCATTGTGACATCACAATGCCCTTTTCCCCATTGTGACATCACAATTCCATTTCCCCCAGTGTGACATCACAATGCCATTTCCCCCATTGTGACATCACAATGCCATTTCCCCCATTGTGACATCACAATGCAGTTTACCCCATTGTGACATCACAATGCCCTTTCCCCCATTGTGACATCACAATGCCGTTTTCCCCATTGGGACATCACAATGCCGTTTCCCCCATTGTGACATCACAATGCAGTTTACCCCATTGTGACATCACAATGCCCTTTCCCCCATTGTGACATCACAATGCCCCCCCCATTGTGACATCACAATGCCATTTCCCCCATTGTTGACATCACAATGCCGTTTTCCCCATTGTGACATCACAATGCCCTTTTCCCCATTGTGACATCACAATGCCATTTCCCCCAGTGTGACATCACAATGCCATTTCCCCCATTGTGACATCACAATGCCGTTTCCCCCATTGTGACATCACAATGCAGTTTACCCCATTGTGACATCACAATGCCCTTTCCCCCATTGTGACATCACAATGCCCTTTCCCCCATTGTGACATCACAATGCAGTTTACCCCATTGTGACATCACAATGCCCTTTCCCCCATTGTGACATCACAATGCCGTTTTCCCTACTGTGACATCACAATGCCCTTACCCCATTGTGACATCACAATGCCATTTCCCCCATTGTGACATCACAATGCCGTTTCCCCCATTGTGACATCAGAATGCAGTTTACCCCATTGTGACATCACAATGCCCTTTCCCCCATTGTGACATCACAATGCCGTTTCCCGCATTGTGACATCACAATGCCATTTCCCCCATTGTGACATCACAATGCAGTTAACCACATTGTGACATCACAATGCCCTTTCCCCCATTGTGACATCACAATGCAGTTAACCACATTGTGACATCACAATGCCCTTTCCCCCATTGTGACATCACAATGCTGTTTTCCCTATTGTGACATCACAATGCCCTTTCCCCCATTGTGACATCACAATGCCTTTTCCCCCATTGTGACATCACAATGCAGTTTTCCCCATTGTGACTTCACAATGCCCTTTCCCCCATTGTGACATCACAATGCCGTTTTCCGCATTGTGACATCACAATGCCCTTTCCCCCATTGTGACATCACAATGCAGTTTACCCCATTGTGACATCACAATGCCGTTTCCCCCATTGTGACATCACAATGCCATTTCCCCCATTGTGACATCACAATGCCGTTTCCCCCATTGTGACATCACAATGCCATTTCCCCCATTGTGACATCATAATGCCATTTCCCCCATTGTGACATCACAATGCCATTTCCCCCATTGTGACATCACAATGCAGTTTACCCCATTGTGACATCACAATGCCCTTTCCCCCATTGTGACATCACAATGCCGTTTTCCCTATTGTGACATCACAATGCCATTTCCTCCATTGTGACATCACAATGCCCTTTCCCCATTGTGATATCACAATGCCGTTTCCCCCATTGTGACATCACAATGCTGTTTTTCCCATTGTGACATCACAATTCCATTTCCCCTATTGTGACATTACAATGCCGTTTTCCCCATTGTGACATCACAATGCCCTTTCCCCCATTGTGACATCACAATGCAGTTTTCCCCATTGTGACATCGCAATGCCCTTTCCCCCATTGTGACATCACAATGCCGTTTTCCACATTGTGACATCGCAATGCCCTTCCCCCATTGTGACATCACAATGCCATTTCCCCCATTGTGACATTACAATGCCGTTTTCCCTATTGTGACATCACAATGCTCTTTCCCCCATTGTGACATCACAATGCCATTTCCCCCATTGTGACATCACAATGCCATTTCCCCCATTGTGATATCACAATGCCATTTCCCCCATTGTGACATCACAATGCCATTTCCCCCATTGTGACATCACAATGCCGTTTTCTGCATTGTGACATCACAATGCCATTTCCCCCATTCTGACATCACAATGCCCTTTTTCCCATTGTGACATCACAATGCCGTTTTCCCTATTGTGACATCACAATGCCATTTCATCCATTGTGACATCACAATGCCCTTTCCACATTGTGACATCACAATGCCATTTCCCCCATTGTGACATCACAATGCAGTTTACCCCATTGTGACATCACAATGCCCTTTCCCCCATTGTGACATCACAATCCCATTTCCCCCATTGTGACATCACAATGCCCTTTCCCCCATTGTGACATCACAATGCAGTTTTCCCCATTGTGACATCACAATGCCCTTTCCCCCATTGTGACATCACAATGCCGTTTTCCCCATTGTGACATCACAATGCCCTTTCCCCCATTGTGACATCACAATGCCATTCCCCCATTGTGACATCACAATGCCGTTTTCCCCATTGTGACATCACAATGCCCTTTCCCCCATTGTGACATCACAATGCAGTTTTCCCCATTGTGACATCACAATGGCCTTTCCCCCATTGTGACATCACAATGCCGTTTTCCCCATTGTGACATCACAATGCCCTTTCCCCCATTGTGACATCACAATGCCATTCCCCCCATTGTGACATCACAATGCCCTTTCCCCCATTGTGACATCACAATGCCATTTCCCCCATTGTGACATCACAATGCCGTTTTCCCCATTGTGACATCACAATGCCATTTTCCCCATTGTGACATCACAATGCCATTTCCCCCATTGTGACATCACAATGCCATTTCCCCCATTGTGACATCACAATGCCGTTTCCCCCATTGTGACATCACAATGCAGTTTACCCCATTGTGACATCACAATGCCCTTTCCCCCATTGTGACATCACAATGCCGTTTTCCCTATTGTGACATCACAATGCTATTTCCTCCATTGTGACATCGCCCTTTCCCCATTGTGATATCACAATGCCGTTTCCCCCATTGTGACATCACAATGCTGTTTTTCCCATTGTGACATCACAATTCCATTTCCCCCATTGTGACATTACAATGCCGTTTTCCCCATTGTGACATCACAATGCTCTTTCCCCCATTGTGACATCACAATGCAGTTTTCCCCATTGTGACATCGCAATGCCCTTTCCCCCATTGTGACATCACAATGCCGTTTTCCACATTGTGACATCACAATGCACTTTCCCCCATTGTGACATCACAATGCCATTTCCCCCATTGTGACATTACAATGCCGTTTTCCCTATTGTGACATCACAATGCTCTTTCCCCCATTGTGACATCACAATGCCATTTCACCCATTGTGACATCACAATGCCATTTCCCCCATTGTGACATCACAATGCCATTTCCCCCATTGTGATATCACAATGCCATTTCCCCCATTGTGACATCACAATGCCATTTCCCCCATTGTGACATCACAATGCCGTGTTCTGCATTGTGACATCACAATGCCCTTTCCCCCATTCTGACATCACAATGCAGTTTTCCCCATTGTGACATCGCAATGCCCTTTCCCCCATTGTGACATCACAATGCCATTTTCCCCATTGTGACATCACAATGCCCTTTCCCCCATTGTGACATCACAATGCCCTTTCCCCCATTGTGACATCACAATGCCGTTTCCCCCATTGTGACATCACAATGCCGTTTTCCCTATTGTGACATCACAATGCCCTTTCCCCCATTGTGACATCACAATGCCATTTCCCCCATTGTGACATCACAATGCCATTTCCCCCATTGTGACATCACAATGCCATTTCCCCCATTGTGACATCACAATGCAGTTTACCCCATTGTGACATCACAATGCCCTTTTCCCCATTGTGACATCACAATGCCGTTTTCCCTATTGTGACATCACAATGCAATTTCATCCATTGTGACATCACAATGCCCTTTCCACATTGTGACATCACAATGCCATTTCCCCCATTGTGACATCACAATGCAGTTTACCCCATTGTGACATCACAATGCCCTTTCCCCCATTGTGACATCACAATCCCATTTCCCCCATTGTGACATCACAATGCCCTTTCCCCCATTGTGACATCACAATGCAGTTTTCCCCATTGTGACATCACAATGCCCTTTCCCCCATTGTGACATCACAATGCCGTTTTCCCCATTGTGACATCACAATGCCCTTTCCCCCATTGTGACATCACAATGCCATTTCCCCCATTGTGACATCACAATGCCATTTCCCCCATTGTGACATCACAATGCCATTTCCCCCATTGTGACATCACAATGCCGTTTTCTGCATTGTGACATCACAATGCCCTTTCCCCATTCTGACATCACAATGCAGTTTTCCCCATTGTGACATCGCAATGCCCTTTCCCCCATTGTGACATCACAATTGCGTTTTCCCCATTGTGACACCACAATACCCTTTCCCCCATTGTGACATCACAATGCCATTTCCCCCATTGTGACATCACTATGCCGTTTTCCCTCTTGTGACATCACAATGCCCTTTCCCCCATTGTGACATCACAATGCCCTTTCCCCCATTGTGACATCACAATGCCATTTCCCCCATTGTGACATCACAATTCCATTTCCCCCATTGTGACATCACAATGCAGTTTACCCCATTGTGACATCACAATGCCCTTTTCCCCATTGTGACATCACAATGCCGTTTTCCCTATTGTGACATCACAATGCCCTTTCCACATTGTGACATCACAATGCCCTTTCCACATTGTGACATCACAATGCCATTTCCCCCATTGTGACATCACAATGCAGTTTACCCCGTTGTGACATCACAATGCCCTTTCCACCATTGTGACATCACAATGCCGTTTTCCCCATTGGGACATCACAATGCTGTTTCCCCCATTGTGACATCACAATCCCATTTCCACCATTGTGACATCACAATGCCGTTTTCTGCATTGTGACATCACAATGCCCTTTCCCCCATTGTGACATCACAATGCAGTTTTCCCCATTGTGACATCACAATGCCCTTTCCCCCATTGTGACATCACAATGCCCTTTCCCCCATTGTGACATCACAATGCAGTTTTCCCCATTGTGACATCACAATGCCCTTTCCCCCATTGTGACATCACAATGCCGTTTTTCCCATTGTGACATCACAATGCCCTTTCCCCCATTGTGACATCACAATGCCGTTTTCCCTATTGTGACATCACAATGCCCTTTACTTTATTGTGAGATCACAATGCCCTTTCCACATTGTGACATCACAATGCCATTTCCCCCATTGTGACATCACAATGCCCTTTCCCCATTGTGACATCACAATGCCCTTTCCCCCATTGTGACATCACAATGCCGTTTTCCCCATTGGGACATCACAATGCCGTTTCCCCCATTGTGACATCACAATGCCCTTTCCACCATTGTGACATCACAATGCAGTTTTCCCCATTGTGACATCACAATGCAGTTTTCCCCATTGTGACATCACAATGCAGTTTTCCCAATTGTGACATCACAATGCCATTTCCCCCATTGTGACATCACAATGCCATTTCCCCCATTGTGACATCACAATGCCGTTTTCTGCATTGTGACATCACAATGCCCTTTCCCCCATTCTGACATCACAATGCAGTTTTCCCCATTGTGACATCGCAATGCCCTTTCCCCCATTGTGACATCACAATTGCGTTTTCCCCATTGTGACATCACAATGCCCTTTCCCCCATTGTGACATCACAATGCCATTTCCCCCATTGTGACATCACAATGCTGTTTTCCCTCTTGTGACATCACAATGCCCTTTCCCCCATTGTGACATCACAATGCCCTTTCCCCCATTGTGACATCACAATGCCATTTCCCCCATTGTGACATCACAATTCCATTTTCCCCCATTGTGACATCACAATGCAGTTTACCCCATTGTGACATCACAATGCCCTTTTCCCCATTGTGACATCACAATGCCCTTTTCCACCTTGTGACATCACAATGCCGTTTTCCCTATTGTGACATCACAATGCCCTTTCCACATTGTGACATCACAATGCCATTTCCCCCATTGTGACATCACAATGCAGTTTACCCCGTTATGACATCACAATGCCCTTTCCACCATTGTGACATCACAATGCCGTTTTCCCTATTGGGACATCACAATGCTGTTTCCCCCATTGTGACATCACAATCCCATTTCCACCATTGTGACATCACAATGCTGTTTTCTGCATTGTGACATCACAATGCCCTTTCCCCCATTGTGACATCACAATGCCGTTTTCCCCATTGTGACATCACAATGCCATTCCCCCCATTGTGACATCACAATGCCGTTTTCCCTATTGTGACATCACAATGCCCTTTCCCCCATTGTGACATCACAATGCCATTTCCCCCTTTGTGACATCACAATGCCGTTTCCCCCATTGGGACATCACAATGCAGTTCACCCCATTGGGACATCACAATGCAGTTCACCCCATTGTGACATCACAATGCCCTTTCCCCCATTGTGACATCACAATGCCGTTTCCCTATTGTGACATCACAATGTCATTTCCTCCATTGTGACATCACAATGCCCTTTCCCCATTGTGACATCACAATGCCATTTCCCCCATTGTGACATCGCAATGCCCTTTCCCCCATTGTGACATCACAATGCCGTTTTCCACATTGTGACATCGCAATGCCCTTCCCCCCATTGTGACATCACAATGCCATTTCCCCCATTGTGACATTACAATGCCGTTTTCCCTATTGTGACATCACAATGCTCTTTCCCCCATTGTGACATCACAATGCCATTTCACCCATTGTGACATCACAATGCCATTTCCCCCATTGTGACATCACAATGCCATTTCCCCCATTGTGATATCACAATGCCATTTCCCCCATTGTGACATCACAATGCCATTTCCCCCATTGTGACATCACAATGCCGTTTTCTGCATTGTGACATCACAATGCCATTTCCCCCATTCTGACATCACAATGCCCTTTTTCCCATTGTGACATCACAATGCCGTTTTCCCTATTGTGACATCACAATGCCATTTCATCCATTGTGACATCACAATGCCCTTTCCACATTGTGACATCACAATGCCATTTCCCCCATTGTGACATCACAATGCAGTTTACCCCATTGTGACATCACAATGCCCTTTCCCCCATTGTGACATCACAATCCCATTTCCCCCATTGTGACATCACAATGCCCTTTCCCCCATTGTGACATCACAATGCAGTTTTCCCCATTGTGACATCACAATGCCCTTTCCCCCATTGTGACATCACAATGCCGTTTTCCCCATTGTGACATCACAATGCCCTTTCCCCCATTGTGACATCACAATGCCATTCCCCCCATTGTGACATCACAATGCCGTTTTCCCCATTGTGACATCACAATGCCCTTTCCCCCATTGTGACATCACAATGCAGTTTTCCCCATTGTGACATCACAATGGCCTTTCCCCCATTGTGACATCACAAAGCCGTTTTCCCCATTGTGACATCACAATGCCCTTTCCCCCATTGTGACATCACAATGCCATTCCCCCCATTGTGACATCACAATGCCCTTTCCCCCATTGTGACATCACAATGCCATTTCCCCCATTGTGACATCACAATGCCGTTTTCCCCATTGTGACATCACAATGCCATTTTCCCCATTGTGACATCACAATGCCATTTCCCCCATTGTGACATCACAATGCCATTTCCCCCATTGTGACATCACAATGCCGTTTCCCCCATTGTGACATCACAATGCAGTTTACCCCATTGTGACATCACAATGCCCTTTCCCCCATTGTGACATCACAATGCCGTTTTCCCTATTGTGACATCACAATGCCATTTCCTCCATTGTGACATCGCCCTTTCCCCATTGTGATATCACAATGCCGTTTCCCCCATTGTGACATCACAATGCTGTTTTTCCCATTGTGACATCACAATTCCATTTCCCCCATTGTGACATTACAATGCCGTTTTTCCCATTGTGACATCACAATGCCCTTTCCCCCATTGTGACATCACAATGCAGTTTTCCCCATTGTGACATCGCAATGCCCTTTCCCCCATTGTGACATCACAATGCCGTTTTCCACATTGTGACATCACAATGCACTTTCCCCCATTGTGACATCACAATGCCATTTCCCCCATTGTGACATTACAATGCCGTTTTCCCTATTGTGACATCACAATGCTCTTTCCCCCATTGTGACATCACAATGCCATTTCACCCATTGTGACATCACAATGCCATTTCCCCCATTGTGACATCACAATGCCATTTCCCCCATTGTGATATCACAATGCCATTTCCCCCATTGTGACATCATAATGCCATTTCCCCCATTGTGACATCACAATGCCGTGTTCTGCATTGTGACATCACAATGCCCTTTCCCCCATTCTGACATCACAATGCAGTTTTCCCCATTGTGACATCGCAATGCCCTTTCCCCCATTGTGACATCACAATGCCATTTTCCCCATTGTGACATCACAATGCCCTTTCCCCCATTGTGACATCACAATGCCATTTCCCCCATTGTGACATCACAATGCCGTTTTCCCTATTGTGACATCACAATGCCCTTTCCCCCATTGTGACATCACAATGCCATTTCCCCCATTGTGACATCACAATGCCATTTCCCCCATTGTGACATCACAATGCCATTTCCCCCATTGTGACATCACAATGCCATTTCCCCCATTGTGACATCACAATGCAGTTTACCCCATTGTGACATCACAATGCCCTTTTCCCCATTGTGACATCACAATGCCGTTTTCCCTATTGTGACATCACAATGCAATTTCATCCATTGTGACATCACAATGCCCTTTCCACATTGTGACATCACAATGCCATTTCCCCCATTGTGACATCACAATGCAGTTTACCCCATTGTGACATCACAATGCCCTTTCCCCCATTGTGACATCACAATCCCATTTCCCCCATTGTGACATCACAATGCCCTTTCCCCCATTGTGACATCACAATGCAGTTTTCCCCATTGTGACATCACAATGCCCTTTCCCCCATTGTGACATCACAATGCCGTTTTCCCCATTGTGACATCACAATGCCCTTTCCCCCATTGTGACATCACAATGCCCTTTCCCCCATTGTGACATCACAATGCCATTTCCCCCATTGTGACATCACAATGCCATTTCCCCCATTGTGACATCACAATGCCATTTCCCCCATTGTGACATCACAATGCCGTTTTCTGCATTGTGACATCACAATGCCCTTTCCCCATTCTGACATCACAATGCAGTTTTCCCCATTGTGACATCGCAATGCCCTTTCCCCCATTGTGACATCACAATTGCGTTTTCCCCATTGTGACACCACAATACCCTTTCCCCCATTGTGACATCACAATGCCATTTCCCCCATTGTGACATCACTATGCCGTTTTCCCTCTTGTGACATCACAATGCCCTTTCCCCCATTGTGACATCACAATGCCCTTTCCCCCATTGTGACATCACAATGCCATTTCCCCCATTGTGACATCACAATTCCATTTCCCCCATTGTGACATCACAATGCAGTTTACCCCATTGTGACATCGCAATGCCCTTTCCCCCATTGTGACATCACAATGCCGTTTTCCACATTGTGACATCACAATGCCCTTTCCCCCATTGTGACATCACAATGCCGTTTTCCCTACTGTGACATCACAATGCCCTTTCCCCATTGTGACATCACAATGCCATTTCCCCCATTGTGACATCACAATGCCGTTTTCCCCATTGTGACATCACAATGCCCTTTTCCCCATTGTGACATCACAATGCCATTTCCCCCAGTGTGACATCACAATGCCATTTCCCCCATTGTGACATCACAATGCCATTTCCCCCATTGTGACATCACAATGCCCTTTCCCCCATTGTGACATCACAATGCCGTTTCCCTATTGTGACATCACAATGTCATTTCCTCCATTGTGACATCACAATGCCCTTTCCCCATTGTGACATCACAATGCCATTTCCCCCATTGTGACATCGCAATGCCCTTTCCCCCATTGTGACATCACAATGCCGTTTTCCACATTGTGACATCGCAATGCCCTTCCCCCCATTGTGACATCACAATGCCATTTCCCCCATTGTGACATTACAATGCCGTTTTCCCTATTGTGACATCACAATGCTCTTTCCCCCATTGTGACATCACAATGCCATTTCACCCATTGTGACATCACAATGCCATTTCCCCCATTGTGACATCACAATGCCATTTCCCCCATTGTGATATCACAATGCCATTTCCCCCATTGTGACATCACAATGCCATTTCCCCCATTGTGACATCACAATGCCGTTTTCTGCATTGTGACATCACAATGCCATTTCCCCCATTCTGACATCACAATGCCCTTTTTCCCATTGTGACATCACAATGCCGTTTTCCCTATTGTGACATCACAATGCCATTTCATCCATTGTGACATCACAATGCCCTTTCCACATTGTGACATCACAATGCCATTTCCCCCATTGTGACATCACAATGCAGTTTACCCCATTGTGACATCACAATGCCCTTTCCCCCATTGTGACATCACAATCCCATTTCCCCCATTGTGACATCACAATGCCCTTTCCCCCATTGTGACATCACAATGCAGTTTTCCCCATTGTGACATCACAATGCCCTTTCCCCCATTGTGACATCACAATGCCGTTTTCCCCATTGTGACATCACAATGCCCTTTCCCCCATTGTGACATCACAATGCCATTCCCCCCATTGTGACATCACAATGCCGTTTTCCCCATTGTGACATCACAATGCCCTTTCCCCCATTGTGACATCACAATGCAGTTTTCCCCATTGTGACATCACAATGGCCTTTCCCCCATTGTGACATCACAATGCCGTTTTCCCCATTGTGACATCACAATGCCCTTTCCCCCATTGTGACATCACAATGCCATTCCCCCCATTGTGACATCACAATGCCCTTTCCCCCATTGTGACATCACAATGCCATTTCCCCCATTGTGACATCACAATGCCGTTTTCCCCATTGTGACATCACAATACCATTTTCCCCATTGTGACATCACAATGCCATTTCCCCCATTGTGACATCACAATGCCATTTCCCCCATTGTGACATCACAATGCCGTTTCCCCCATTGTGACATCACAATGCAGTTTACCCCATTGTGACATCACAATGCCCTTTCCCCCATTGTGACATCACAATGCCGTTTTCCCTATTGTGACATCACAATGCCATTTCCTCCATTGTGACATCGCCCTTTCCCCATTGTGATATCACAATGCCGTTTCCCCCATTGTGACATCACAATGCTGTTTTTCCCATTGTGACATCACAATTCCATTTCCCCCATTGTGACATTACAATGCCGTTTTTCCCATTGTGACATCACAATGCCCTTTCCCCCATTGTGACATCACAATGCAGTTTTCCCCATTGTGACATCGCAATGCCCTTTCCCCCATTGTGACATCACAATGCCGTTTTCCACATTGTGACATCACAATGCACTTTCCCCCATTGTGACATCACAATGCCATTTCCCCCATTGTGACATTACAATGCCGTTTTCCCTATTGTGACATCACAATGCTCTTTCCCCCATTGTGACATCACAATGCCATTTCACCCATTGTGACATCACAATGCCATTTCCCCCATTGTGACATCACAATGCCATTTCCCCCATTGTGATATCACAATGCCATTTCCCCCATTGTGACATCACAATGCCATTTCCCCCATTGTGACATCACAATGCCGTGTTCTGCATTGTGACATCACAATGCCCTTTCCCCCATTCTGACATCACAATGCAGTTTTCCCCATTGTGACATCGCAATGCCCTTTCCCCCATTGTGACATCACAATGCCATTTTCCCCATTGTGACATCACAATGCCCTTTCCCCCATTGTGACATCACAATGCCATTTCCCCCATTGTGACATCACAATGCCGTTTTCCCTATTGTGACATCACAATGCCCTTTCCCCCATTGTGACATCACAATGCCATTTCCCCCATTGTGACATCACAATGCCATTTCCCCCATTGTGACATCACAATGCCATTTCCCCCATTGTGACATCACAATGCCATTTCCCCCATTGTGACATCACAATGCAGTTTACCCCATTGTGACATCACAATGCCCTTTTCCCCATTGTGACATCACAATGCCGTTTTCCCTATTGTGACATCACAATGCAATTTCATCCATTGTGACATCACAATGCCCTTTCCACATTGTGACATCACAATGCCATTTCCCCCATTGTGACATCACAATGCAGTTTACCCCATTGTGACATCACAATGCCCTTTCCCCCATTGTGACATCACAATCCCATTTCCCCCATTGTGACATCACAATGCCCTTTCCCCCATTGTGACATCACAATGCAGTTTTCCCCATTGTGACATCACAATGCCCTTTCCCCCATTGTGACATCACAATGCCGTTTTCCCCATTGTGACATCACAATGCCCTTTCCCCCATTGTGACATCACAATGCCCTTTCCCCCATTGTGACATCACAATGCCATTTCCCCCATTGTGACATCACAATGCCATTTCCCCCATTGTGACATCACAATGCCATTTCCCCCATTGTGACATCACAATGCCGTTTTCTGCATTGTGACATCACAATGCCCTTTCCCCATTCTGACATCACAATGCAGTTTTCCCCATTGTGACATCGCAATGCCCTTTCCCCCATTGTGACATCACAATTGCGTTTTCCCCATTGTGACACCACAATACCCTTTCCCCCATTGTGACATCACAATGCCATTTCCCCCATTGTGACATCACTATGCCGTTTTCCCTCTTGTGACATCACAATGCCCTTTCCCCCATTGTGACATCACAATGCCCTTTCCCCCATTGTGACATCACAATGCCATTTCCCCCATTGTGACATCACAATTCCATTTCCCCCATTGTGACATCACAATGCAGTTTACCCCATTGTGACATCACAATGCCCTTTTCCCCATTGTGACATCACAATGCCGTTTTCCCTATTGTGACATCACAATGCCCTTTCCACATTGTGACATCACAATGCCCTTTCCACATTGTGACATCACAATGCCATTTCCCCCATTGTGACATCACAATGCAGTTTACCCCGTTGTGACATCACAATGCCCTTTCCACCATTGTGACATCACAATGCCGTTTTCCCCATTGGGACATCACAATGCTGTTTCCCCCATTGTGACATCACAATCCCATTTCCACCATTGTGACATCACAATGCCGTTTTCTGCATTGTGACATCACAATGCCCTTTCCCCCATTGTGACATCACAATGCAGTTTTCCCCATTGTGACATCACAATGCCCTTTCCCCCATTGTGACATCACAATGCCCTTTCCCCCATTGTGACATCACAATGCAGTTTTCCCCATTGTGACATCACAATGCCCTTTCCCCCATTGTGACATCACAATGCCGTTTTTCCCATTGTGACATCACAATGCCCTTTCCCCCATTGTGACATCACAATGCCATTCCCCCCATTGTGACATCACAATGCCGTTTTCCCTATTGTGACATCACAATGCCCTTTACTTTATTGTGAGATCACAATGCCATTTCCCCCATTGTGACATCACAATGCCCTTTCCCCATTGTGACATCACAATGCCCTTTCCCCCATTGTGACATCACAATGCCGTTTTCCCCATTGGGACATCACAATGCCGTTTCCCCCATTGTGACATCACAATGCCCTTTCCACCATTGTGACATCACAATGCAGTTTTCCCCATTGTGACATCACAATGCAGTTTTCCCCATTGTGACATCACAATGCAGTTTTCCCAATTGTGACATCACAATGCCATTTCCCCCATTGTGACATCACAATGCCATTTCCCCCATTGTGACATCACAATGCCGTTTTCTGCATTGTGACATCACAATGCCCTTTCCCCCATTCTGACATCACAATGCAGTTTTCCCCATTGTGACATCACAATTGCGTTTTCCCCATTGTGACATCACAATGCCCTTTCCCCCATTGTGACATCACAATGCCATTTCCCCCATTGTGACATCACAATGCTGTTTTCCCTCTTGTGACATCACAATGCCCTTTCCCCCATTGTGACATCACAATGCCCTTTCCCCCATTGTGACATCACAATGCCATTTCCCCCATTGTGACATCACAATTCCATTTTCCCCCATTGTGACATCACAATGCAGTTTACCCCATTGTGACATCACAATGCCCTTTTCCCCATTGTGACATCACAATGCCCTTTTCCACCTTGTGACATCACAATGCCGTTTTCCCTATTGTGACATCACAATGCCCTTTCCACATTGTGACATCACAATGCCATTTCCCCCATTGTGACATCACAATGCAGTTTACCCCGTTATGACATCACAATGCCCTTTCCACCATTGTGACATCACAATGCCGTTTTCCCTATTGGGACATCACAATGCTGTTTCCCCCATTGTGACATCACAATCCCATTTCCACCATTGTGACATCACAATGCTGTTTTCTGCATTGTGACATCACAATGCCCTTTCCCCCATTGTGACATCACAATGCCGTTTTCCCCATTGTGACATCACAATGCCATTCCCCCCATTGTGACATCACAATGCCGTTTTCCCTATTGTGACATCACAATGCCCTTTCCCCCATTGTGACATCACAATGCCATTTCCCCCTTTGTGACATCACAATGCCGTTTCCCCCATTGGGACATCACAATGCAGTTCACCCCATTGGGACATCACAATGCAGTTCACCCCATTGTGACATCACAATGCCCTTTCCCCCATTGTGACATCACAATGCCGTTTCCCTATTGTGACATCACAATGTCATTTCCTCCATTGTGACATCACAATGCCCTTTCCCCATTGTGACATCACAATGCCATTTCCCCCATTGTGACATCGCAATGCCCTTTCCCCCATTGTGACATCACAATGCCGTTTTCCACATTGTGACATCGCAATGCCCTTCCCCCCATTGTGACATCACAATGCCATTTCCCCCATTGTGACATTACAATGCCGTTTTCCCTATTGTGACATCACAATGCTCTTTCCCCCATTGTGACATCACAATGCCATTTCACCCATTGTGACATCACAATGCCATTTCCCCCATTGTGACATCACAATGCCATTTCCCCCATTGTGATATCACAATGCCATTTCCCCCATTGTGACATCACAATGCCATTTCCCCCATTGTGACATCACAATGCCGTTTTCTGCATTGTGACATCACAATGCCATTTCCCCCATTCTGACATCACAATGCCCTTTTTCCCATTGTGACATCACAATGCCGTTTTCCCTATTGTGACATCACAATGCCATTTCATCCATTGTGACATCACAATGCCCTTTCCACATTGTGACATCACAATGCCATTTCCCCCATTGTGACATCACAATGCAGTTTACCCCATTGTGACATCACAATGCCCTTTCCCCCATTGTGACATCACAATCCCATTTCCCCCATTGTGACATCACAATGCCCTTTCCCCCATTGTGACATCACAATGCAGTTTTCCCCATTGTGACATCACAATGCCCTTTCCCCCATTGTGACATCACAATGCCGTTTTCCCCCATTGTGACATCACAATGCCCTTTCCCCCATTGTGACATCACAATGCCATTCCCCCCATTGTGACATCACAATGCCGTTTTCCCCATTGTGACATCACAATGCCCTTTCCCCCATTGTGACATCACAATGCAGTTTTCCCCATTGTGACATCACAATGGCCTTTCCCCCATTGTGACATCACAATGCCGTTTTCCCCATTGTGACATCACAATGCCCTTTCCCCCATTGTGACATCACAATGCCATTCCCCCCATTGTGACATCACAATGCCCTTTCCCCCATTGTGACATCACAATGCCATTTCCCCCATTGTGACATCACAATGCCGTTTTCCCCATTGTGACATCACAATGCCATTTTCCCCATTGTGACATCACAATGCCATTTCCCCCATTGTGACATCACAATGCCATTTCCCCCATTGTGACATCACAATGCCGTTTCCCCCCATTGTGACATCACAATGCAGTTTACCCCATTGTGACATCACAATGCCCTTTCCCCCATTGTGACATCACAATGCCGTTTTCCCTATTGTGACATCACAATGCCATTTCCTCCATTGTGACATCGCCCTTTCCCCATTGTGATATCACAATGCCGTTTCCCCCATTGTGACATCACAATGCTGTTTTTCCCATTGTGACATCACAATTCCATTTCCCCCATTGTGACATTACAATGCCGTTTTTCCCATTGTGACATCACAATGCCCTTTCCCCCATTGTGACATCACAATGCAGTTTTCCCCATTGTGACATCGCAATGCCCTTTCCCCCATTGTGACATCACAATGCCGTTTTCCACATTGTGACATCACAATGCACTTTCCCCCATTGTGACATCACAATGCCATTTCCCCCATTGTGACATTACAATGCCGTTTTCCCTATTGTGACATCACAATGCTCTTTCCCCCATTGTGACATCACAATGCCATTTCACCCATTGTGACATCACAATGCCATTTCCCCCATTGTGACATCACAATGCCATTTCCCCCATTGTGATATCACAATGCCATTTCCCCCATTGTGACATCACAATGCCATTTCCCCCATTGTGACATCACAATGCCGTGTTCTGCATTGTGACATCACAATGCCCTTTCCCCCATTCTGACATCACAATGCAGTTTTCCCCATTGTGACATCGCAATGCCCTTTCCCCCATTGTGACATCACAATGCCATTTTCCCCATTGTGACATCACAATGCCCTTTCCCCCATTGTGACATCACAATGCCATTTCCCCCATTGTGACATCACAATGCCGTTTTCCCTATTGTGACATCACAATGCCCTTTCCCCCATTGTGACATCACAATGCCATTTCCCCCATTGTGACATCACAATGCCATTTCCCCCATTGTGACATCACAATGCCATTTCCCCCATTGTGACATCACAATGCCATTTCCCCCATTGTGACATCACAATGCAGTTTACCCCATTGTGACATCGCAATGCCCTTTCCCCCATTGTGACATCACAATGCCGTTTTCCCTATTGTGACATCACAATGCAATTTCATCCATTGTGACATCACAATGCCCTTTCCACATTGTGACATCACAATGCCATTTCCCCCATTGTGACATCACAATGCAGTTTACCCCATTGTGACATCACAATGCCCATTCCCCCATTGTGACATCACAATCCCATTTCCCCCATTGTGACATCACAATGCCCTTTCCCCCATTGTGACATCACAATGCAGTTTTCCCCATTGTGACATCACAATGCCCTTTCCCCCATTGTGACATCACAATGCCGTTTTCCCCATTGTGACATCACAATGCCCTTTCCCCCATTGTGACATCACAATGCCCTTTCCCCCATTGTGACATCACAATGCCATTTCCCCCATTGTGACATCACAATGCCATTTCCCCCATTGTGACATCACAATGCCATTTCCCCCATTGTGACATCACAATGCCGTTTTCTGCATTGTGACATCACAATGCCCTTTCCCCCATTCTGACATCACAATGCAGTTTTCCCCATTGTGACATCGCAATGCCCTTTCCCCCATTGTGACATCACAATTGCGTTTTCCCCATTGTGACACCACAATACCCTTTCCCCCATTGTGACATCACAATGCCATTTCCCCCATTGTGACATCACTATGCCGTTTTCCCTCTTGTGACATCACAATGCCCTTTCCCCCATTGTGACATCACAATGCCCTTTCCCCCATTGTGACATCACAATGCCATTTCCCCCATTGTGACATCACAATTCCATTTCCCCCATTGTGACATCACAATGCAGTTTACCCCATTGTGACATTACAATGCCCTTTTCCCCATTGTGACATCACAATGCCGTTTTCCCTATTGTGACATCACAATGCCCTTTCCACATTGTGACATCACAATGCCCTTTCCACATTGTGACATCACAATGCCATTTCCCCCATTGTGACATCACAATGCAGTTTACCCCGTTGTGACATCACAATGCCCTTTCCACCATTGTGACATTACAATGCCGTTTTCCCCATTGGGACATCACAATGCTGTTTCCCCCATTGTGACATCACAATCCCATTTCCACCATTGTGACATCACAATGCCGTTTTCTGCATTGTGACATCACAATGCCCTTTCCCCCATTGTGACATCACAATGCAGTTTTCCCCATTGTGACATCACAATGCCCTTTCCCCCATTGTGACATCACAATGCCCTTTCCCCCATTGTGACATCACAATGCCCTTTCCCCCATTGTGACATCACAATGCAGTTTTCCCCATTGTGACATCACAATGCCCTTTCCCCCATTGTGACATCACAATGCCGTTTTTCCCATTGTGACATCACAATGCCCTTTCCCCCATTGTGACATCACAATGCCATTCCCCCCATTGTGACATCACAATGCCGTTTTCCCTATTGTGACATCACAATGCCCTTTCCCCCATTGTGACATCACAATGCCGTTTTCCCCATTGGGACATCACAATGCCGTTTCCCCCATTGTGACATCACAATGCCCTTTCCACCATTGTGACATCACAATGCAGTTTTCCCCATTGTGACATCACAATGCAGTTTTCCCCATTGTGACATCACAATGCAGTTTTCCCTATTGTGACATCACAATGCCATTTCCCCCATTGTGACATCACAATGCCATTTCCCCCATTGTGACATCACAATGCCCTTTACTTTATTGTGAGATCACAATGCCCTTTCCACATTGTGACATCACAATGCCATTTCCCCCATTGTGACATCACAATGCCCTTTCCCCATTGTGACATCACAATGCCCTTTCCCCCATTGTGACATCACAATGCCGTTTTCCCCATTGGGACATCACAATGCCGTTTCCCCCATTGTGACATCACAATGCCCTTTCCACCATTGTGACATCACAATGCAGTTTTCCCCATTGTGACATCACAATGCAGTTTTCCCCATTGTGACATCACAATGCAGTTTTCCCTATTGTGACATCACAATGCCATTTCCCCCATTGTGACATCACAATGCCATTTCCCCCATTGTGACATCACAATGCCATTTCCCCCATTGTGACATCACAATGCCGTTTTCTGCATTGTGACATCACAATGCCCTTTCCCCCATTCTGACATCACAATGCAGTTTTCCCCATTGTGACATCGCAATGCCCTTTCCCCCATTGTGACATCACAATTGCGTTTTCCCCATTGTGACATCACAATGCCCTTTCCCCCATTGTGACATCACAATGCCATTTCCCCCATTGTGACATCACAATGCCGTTTTCCCTCTTGTGACATCACAATGCCCTTTCCCCCATTGTGACATCACAATGCCCTTTCCCCCATTGTGACATCACAATGCCATTTCCCCCATTGTGACATCACAATTCCATTTTCCCCCATTGTGACATCACAATGCAGTTTACCCCATTGTGACATCACAATGCCCTTTTCCCCATTGTGACATCACAATGCCCTTTTCCCCATTGTGACATCACAATGCCGTTTTCCCTATTGTGACATCACAATGCCCTTTCCACATTGTGACATCACAATGCCATTTCCCCCATTGTGACATCACAATGCAGTTTACCCCATTGTGACATCACAATGCCCTTTCCACCATTGTGACATCACAATGCCGTTTCCCCCATTGTGACATCACAATCCCATTTCCACCATTGTGACATCACAATGCTGTTTTCTGCATTGTGACATCACAATGCCCTTTCCCCCATTGTGACATCACAATGCCGTTTTCCCCATTGTGACATCACAATGCCATTCCCCCCATTGTGACATCACAATGCCGTTTTCCCTATTGTGACATCACAATGCCCTTTCCCCCATTGTGACATCACAATGCCATTTCCCCCTTTGTGACATCACAATGCCGTTTCCCCCATTGGGACATCACAATGCAGTTCACCCCATTGGGACATCACAATGCAGTTCACCCCATTGTGACATCACAATGTCCTTTCCCCCATTGTGACATCACAATGCCGTTTCCCTATTGTGACATCACAATGTCATTTCTTCCATTGTGACATCACAATGCCCTTTCCCCATTGTGACATCACAATGCCCTTTCCCCCATTGTGACATCACAATGCCGTTTTCCCCATTGTGACATCACAATGCCCTTTCCCCCATTGTGACATCACAATGCCCTTTCCCCCATTGTGACATCACAATGCCATTTCCCCCATTGTGACATCACAATGCCATTTCCCCCATTGTGACATCACAATGCAGTTTACCCCATTGTGACATCACAATGCCCTTTCCCCCATTGTGACATCACAATGCAGTTTTCCCCATTGTGACATCACAATGCGCTTTCCCCCATTGTGACATCACAATGCCCTTTCCCCCATTGTGACATCACAATGTCATTTCCCCCATTGTGACATCACAATGCCGTTTTCCCCATTGTGACATCACAATGCCCTTTTCCCCATTGTGACATCACAATTCCATTTCCCCCAGTGTGACATCACAATGCCATTTCCCCCATTGTGACATCACAATGCCGTGTTCTGCATTGTGACATCACAATGCCCTTTCCCCCATTCTGACATCACAATGCAGTTTTCCCCATTGTGACATCGCAATGCCCTTTCCCCCATTGTGACATCACAATGCCATTTTCCCCATTGTGACATCACAATGCCCTTTCCCCCATTGTGACATCACAATGCCATTTCCCCCATTGTGACATCACAATGCCGTTTTCCCTATTGTGACATCACAATGCCCTTTCCCCCATTGTGACATCACAATGCCATTTCCCCCATTGTGACATCACAATGCCATTTCCCCCATTGTGACATCACAATGCCATTTCCCCCATTGTGACATCACAATGCAGTTTACCCCATTGTGACATCACAGTGCCCTTTTCCCCATTGTGACATCACAATGCCGTTTTCCCTATTGTGACATCACAATGCAATTTCATCCATTGTGACATCACAATGCCCTTTCCACATTGTGACATCACAATGCCATTTCCCCCATTGTGACATCACAATGCAGTTTACCCCATTGTGACATCACAATGCCCTTTCCCCCATTGTGACATCACAATCCCATTTCCCCCATTGTGACATCACAATGCCCTTTCCCCCATTGTGACATCACAATGCAGTTTTCCCCATTGTGACATCACAATGCCCTTTCCCCCATTGTGACATCACAATGCCGTTTTCCCCCATTGTGACATCACAATGCCCTTTCCCCCATTGTGACATCACAATGCCCTTTCCCCCATTGTGACATCACAATGCCATTTCCCCCATTGTGACATCACAATGCCATTTCCCCCATTGTGACATCACAATGCCATTTCCCCCATTGTGACATCACAATGCCGTTTTCTGCATTGTGACATCACAATGCCCTTTCCCCATTCTGACATCACAATGCAGTTTTCCCCATTGTGACATCGCAATGCCCTTTCCCCCATTGTGACATCACAATTGCGTTTTCCCCATTGTGACACCACAATACCCTTTCCCCCATTGTGACATCACAATGCCATTTCCCCCATTGTGACATCACTATGCCGTTTTCCCTCTTGTGACATCACAATGCCCTTTCCCCATTGTGACATCACAATGCCCTTTCCCCCATTGTGACATCACAATGCCATTTCCCCCATTGTGACATCACAATTCCATTTCCCCCATTGTGACATCACAATGCAGTTTACCCCATTGTGACATCACAATGCCCTTTTCCCCATTGTGACATCACAATGCCGTTTTCCCTATTGTGACATCACAATGCCCTTTCCACATTGTGACATCACAATGCCCTTTCCACATTGTGACATCACAATGCCATTTCCCCCATTGTGACATCACAATGCAGTTTACCCCGTTGTGACATCACAATGCCCTTTCCACCATTGTGACATCACAATGCCGTTTTCCCCATTGGGACATCACAATGCTGTTTCCCCCATTGTGACATCACAATCCCATTTCCACCATTGTGACATCACAATGCCGTTTTCTGCATTGTGACATCACAATGCCCTTTCCCCCATTGTGACATCACAATGCAGTTTTCCCCATTGTGACATCACAATGCCCTTTCCCCCATTGTGACATCACAATGCCCTTTCCCCCATTGTGACATCACAATGCAGTTTTCCCCATTGTGACATCACAATGCCCTTTCCCCCATTGTGACATCACAATGCCGTTTTTCCCATTGTGACATCACAATGCCCTTTCCCCCATTGTGACATCACAATGCCATTCCCCCCATTGATACATAACAATGCCGTTTTCCCTATTGTGACATCACAATGCCCTTTACTTTATTGTGAGATCACAATGCCCTTTCCACATTGTGACATCACAATGCCATTTCCCCCATTGTGACATCACAATGCCCTTTCCCCATTGTGACATCACAATGCCCTTTCCCCCATTGTGACATCACAATGCCGTTTTCCCCATTGGGACATCACAATGCCGTTTCCCCCATTGTGACATCACAATGCCCTTTCCACCATTGTGACATCACAATGCAGTTTTCCCCATTGTGACATCACAATGCAGTTTTCCCCATTGTGACATCACAATGCAGTTTTCCCAATTGTGACATCACAATGCCATTTCCCCCATTGTGACATCACAATGCCATTTCCCCCATTGTGACATCACAATGCCGTTTTCTGCATTGTGACATCACAATGCCCTTTCCCCCATTCTGACATCACAATGCAGTTTTCCCCATTGTGACATCGCAATGCCCTTTCCCCCATTGTGACATCACAATTGCGTTTTCCCCATTGTGACATCACAATGCCCTTTCCCCCATTGTGACATCACAATGCCATTTCCCCCATTGTGACATCACAATGCTGTTTTCCCTCTTGTGACATCACAATGCCCTTTCCCCCATTGTGACATCACAATGCCCTTTCCCCCATTGTGACATCACAATGCCATTTCCCCCATTGTGACATCACAATTCCATTTTCCCCCATTGTGACATCACAATGCAGTTTACCCCATTGTGACATCACAATGCCCTTTTCCCCATTGTGACATCACAATGCCCTTTTCCACCTTGTGACATCACAATGCCGTTTTCCCTATTGTGACATCACAATGCCCTTTCCACATTGTGACATCACAATGCCATTTCCCCCATTGTAACATCACAATGCAGTTTACCCCATTGTGACATCACAATGCCCTTTCCACCATTGTGACATCACAATGCCGTTTTCCCTATTGGGACATCACAATGCTGTTTCCCCCATTGTGACATCACAATCCCATTTCCACCATTGTGACATCACAATGCTGTTTTCTGCATTGTGACATCACAATGCCCTTTCCCCCATTGTGACATCACAATGCCGTTTTCCCTATTGTGACATCACAATGCCCTTTCCCCCATTGTGACATCACAATGCCATTTCCCCCTTTGTGACATCACAATGGCGTTTCCCCCATTGGGACATCACAATGCAGTTCACCCCATTGGGACATCACAATGCAGTTCACCCCATTGTGACATCACAATGCCCTTTCCCCCATTGTGACATCACAATGCCGTTTCCCTATTGTGACATCACAATGTCATTTCCTCCATTGTGACATCACAATGCCCTTTCCCCATTGTGACATCACAATGCCATTTCCCCCATTGTGACATCGCAATGCCCTTTCCCCCATTGTGACATCACAATGCCGTTTTCCACATTGTGACATCGCAATGCCCTTCCCCCCATTGTGACATCACAATGCCATTTCCCCCATTGTGACATTACAATGCCGTTTTCCCTATTGTGACATCACAATGCTCTTTCCCCCATTGTGACATCACAATGCCATTTCACCCATTGTGACATCACAATGCCATTTCCCCCATTGTGACATCACAATGCCATTTCCCCCATTGTGATATCACAATGCCATTTCCCCCATTGTGACATCACAATGCCATTTCCCCCATTGTGACATCACAATGCCGTTTTCTGCATTGTGACATCACAATGCCATTTCCCCCATTCTGACATCACAATGCCCTTTTTCCCATTGTGACATCACAATGCCGTTTTCCCTATTGTGACATCACAATGCCATTTCATCCATTGTGACATCACAATGCCCTTTCCACATTGTGACATCACAATGCCATTTCCCCCATTGTGACATCACAATGCAGTTTACCCCATTGTGACATCACAATGCCCTTTCCCCCATTGTGACATCACAATCCCATTTCCCCCATTGTGACATCACAATGCCCTTTCCCCCATTGTGACATCACAATGCAGTTTTCCCCATTGTGACATCACAATGCCCTTTCCCCCATTGTGACATCACAATGCCGTTTTCCCCATTGTGACATCACAATGCCCTTTCCCCCATTGTGACATCACAATGCCATTCCCCCCATTGTGACATCACAATGCCGTTTTCCCCATTGTGACATCACAATGCCCTTTCCCCCATTGTGACATCACAATGCAGTTTTCCCCATTGTGACATCACAATGGCCTTTCCCCCATTGTGACATCACAATGCCGTTTTCCCCATTGTGACATCACAATGCCCTTTCCCCCATTGTGACATCACAATGCCCTTTCCCCCATTGTGACATCACAATGCAGTTTTCCCCATTGTGACATCACAATGCCCTTTCCCCCATTGTGACATCACAATGCCGTTTTCCCCATTGTGACATCACAATGCCCTTTCCCCCATTGTGACATCACAATGCCATTCCCCCCATTGTGACATCACAATGCCGTTTTCCCCATTGTGACATCACAATGCCCTTTCCCCCATTGTGACATCACAATGCAGTTTTCCCCATTGTGACATCACAATGGCCTTTCCCCCATTGTGACATCACAATGCCGTTTTCCCCCATTGTGACATCACAATGCCGTTTTCTGCATTGTGACATCACAATGCCATTTCCCCCATTCTGACATCACAATGCCCTTTTTCCCATTGTGACATCACAATGCCGTTTTCCCTATTGTGACATCACAATGCCATTTCATCCATTGTGACATCACAATGCCCTTTCCACATTGTGACATCACAATGCCATTTCCCCCATTGTGACATCACAATGCAGTTTACCCCATTGTGACATCACAATCCCATTTCCCCCATTGTGACATCACAATGCCCTTTCCCCCATTGTGACATCACAATGCAGTTTTCCCCATTGTGACATCACAATGCCCTTTCCCCCATTGTGACATCACAATGCCGTTTTCCCCATTGTGACATCACAATGCCCTTTCCCCCATTGTGACATCACAATGCCATTCCCCCCATTGTGACATCACAATGCCGTTTTCCCCATTGTGACATCACAATGCCCTTTCCCCCATTGTGACATCACAATGCAGTTTTCCCCATTGTGACATCACAATGGCCTTTCCCCCATTGTGACATCACAATGCCGTTTTCCCCATTGTGACATCACAATGCCCTTTCCCCCATTGTGACATCACAATGCCATTCCCCCCATTGTGACATCACAATGCCCTTTCCCCCATTGTGACATCACAATGCCATTTCCCCCATTGTGACATCACAATGCCGTTTTCCCCATTGTGACATCACAATGCCATTTTCCCCATTGTGACATCACAATGCCATTTCCCCCATTGTGACATCACAATGCCATTTCCCCCATTGTGACATCACAATGCCGTTTCCCCCATTGTGACATCACAATGCAGTTTACCCCATTGTGACATCACAATGCCCTTTCCCCCATTGTGACATCACAATGCCGTTTTCCCTATTGTGACATCACAATGCCATTTCCTCCATTGTGACATCGCCCTTTCCCCATTGTGATATCACAATGCCGTTTCCCCCATTGTGACATCACAATGCTGTTTTTCCCATTGTGACATCACAATTCCATTTCCCCCATTGTGACATTACAATGCCGTTTTTCCCATTGTGACATCACAATGCCCTTTCCCCCATTGTGACATCACAATGCAGTTTTCCCCATTGTGACATCGCAATGCCCTTTCCCCCATTGTGACATCACAATGCCGTTTTCCACATTGTGACATCACAATGCACTTTCCCCCATTGTGACATCACAATGCCATTTCCCCCATTGTGACATTACAATGCCGTTTTCCCTATTGTGACATCACAATGCTCTTTCCCCCATTGTGACATCACAATGCCATTTCACCCATTGTGACATCACAATGCCATTTCCCCCATTGTGACATCACAATGCCATTTCCCCCATTGTGATATCACAATGCCATTTCCCCCATTGTGACATCACAATGCCATTTCCCCCATTGTGACATCACAATGCCGTGTTCTGCATTGTGACATCACAATGCCCTTTCCCCCATTCTGACATCACAATGCAGTTTTCCCCATTGTGACATCGCAATGCCCTTTCCCCCATTGTGACATCACAATGCCATTTTCCCCATTGTGACATCACAATGCCCTTTCCCCCATTGTGACATCACAATGCCATTTCCCCCATTGTGACATCACAATGCCGTTTTCCCTATTGTGACATCACAATGCCCTTTCCCCCATTGTGACATCACAATGCCATTTCCCCCATTGTGACATCACAATGCCATTTCCCCCATTGTGACATCACAATGCCATTTCCCCCATTGTGACATCACAATGCCATTTCCCCCATTGTGACATCACAATGCAGTTTACCCCATTGTGACATCACAATGCCCTTTTCCCCATTGTGACATCACAATGCCGTTTTCCCTATTGTGACATCACAATGCAATTTCATCCATTGTGACATCACAATGCCCTTTCCACATTGTGACATCACAATGCCATTTCCCCCATTGTGACATCACAATGCAGTTTACCCCATTGTGACATCACAATGCCCTTTCCCCCATTGTGACATCACAATCCCATTTCCCCCATTGTGACATCACAATGCCCTTTCCCCCATTGTGACATCACAATGCAGTTTTCCCCATTGTGACATCACAATGCCCTTTCCCCCATTGTGACATCACAATGCCGTTTTCCCATTGTGACATCACAATGCCCTTTCCCCCATTGTGACATCACAATGCCCTTTCCCCCATTGTGACATCACAATGCCATTTCCCCCATTGTGACATCACAATGCCATTTCCCCCATTGTGACATCACAATGCTATTTCCCCCATTGTGACATCACAATGCCGTTTTCTGCATTGTGACATCACAATGCCCTTTCCCCCATTCTGACATCACAATGCAGTTTTCCCCATTGTGACATCGCAATGCCCTTTCCCCCATTGTGACATCACAATTGCGTTTTCCCCATTGTGACACCACAATACCCTTTCCCCCATTGTGACATCACAATGCCATTTCCCCCATTGTGACATCACTATGCCGTTTTCCCTCTTGTGACATCACAATGCCCTTTCCCCCATTGTGACATCACAATGCCCTTTCCCCCATTGTGACATCACAATGCCATTTCCCCCATTGTGACATCACAATTCCATTTCCCCCATTGTGACATCACAATGCAGTTTACCCCATTGTGACATCACAATGCCCTTTTCCCCATTGTGACATCACAATGCCGTTTTCCCTATTGTGACATCACAATGCCCTTTCCACATTGTGACATCACAATGCCCTTTCCACATTGTGACATCACAATGCCATTTCCCCCATTGTGACATCACAATGCAGTTTACCCCGTTGTGACATCACAATGCCCTTTCCACCATTGTGACATTACAATGCCGTTTTCCCCATTGGGACATCACAATGCTGTTTCCCCCATTGTGACATCACAATCCCATTCCACCATTGTGACATCACAATGCCGTTTTCTGCATTGTGACATCACAATGCCCTTTCCCCCATTGTGACATCACAATGCAGTTTTCCCCATTGTGACATCACAATGCCCTTTCCCCCATTGTGACATCACAATGCCCTTTCCCCCATTGTGACATCACAATGCCCTTTCCCCCATTGTGACATCACAATGCAGTTTTCCCCATTGTGACATCACAATGCCCTTTCCCCCATTGGGACATCACAATGCCGTTTTTCCCATTGTGACATCACAATGCCCTTTCCCCCATTGTGACATCACAATGCCATTCCCCCCATTGTGACATCACAATGCCGTTTTCCCTATTGTGACATCACAATGCCCTTTACTTTATTGTGAGATCACAATGCCCTTTCCACATTGTGACATCACAATGCCATTTCCCCCATTGTGACATCACAATGCCCTTTCCCCATTGTGACATCACAATGCCCTTTCCCCCATTGTGACATCACAATGCCGTTTTCCCCCATTGGGACATCACAATGCCGTTTCCCCCATTGTGACATCACAATGCCCTTTCCACCATTGTGACATCACAATGCAGTTTTCCCCATTGTGACATCACAATGCAGTTTTCCCCATTGTGACATCACAATGCAGTTTTCCCTATTGTGACATCACAATGCCATTTCCCCCATTGTGACATCACAATGCCATTTCCCCCATTGTGACATCACAATGCCATTTCCCCCATTGTGACATCACAATGCCGTTTTCTGCATTGTGACATCACAATGCCCTTTCCCCCATTCTGACATCACAATGCAGTTTTCCCCATTGTGACATCGCAATGCCCTTTCCCCCATTGTGACATCACAATGCCATTTCCCCCATTGTGACATCACAATGCCGTTTTCCCCATTGTGACATCACAATGCCATTTTCCCCATTGTGACATCACAATGCCATTTCCCCCATTGTGACATCACAATGCCATTTCCCCCATTGTGACATCACAATGCCGTTTTCTGCATTGTGACATCACAATGCCATTTCCCCCATTCTGACATCACAATGCCCTTTTTCCCATTGTGACATCACAATGCCGTTTTCCCTATTGTGACATCACAATGCCATTTCATCCATTGTGACATCACAATGCCCTTTCCACATTGTGACATCACAATGCCATTTCCCCCATTGTGACATCACAATGCAGTTTACCCCATTGTGACATCACAATCCCATTTCCCCCATTGTGACATCACAATGCCCTTTCCCCCATTGTGACATCACAATGCAGTTTTCCCCATTGTGACATCACAATGCCCTTTCCCCCATTGTGACATCACAATGCCGTTTTCCCCATTGTGACATCACAATGCCCTTTCCCCCATTGTGACATCACAATGCCATTCCCCCCATTGTGACATCACAATGCCGTTTTCCCCATTGTGACATCACAATGCCCTTTCCCCCATTGTGACATCACAATGCAGTTTTCCCCATTGTGACATCACAATGGCCTTTCCCCCATTGTGACATCACAATGCCGTTTTCCCCATTGTGACATCACAATGCCCTTTCCCCCATTGTGACATCACAATGCCATTCCCCCCATTGTGACATCACAATGCCCTTTCCCCCATTGTGACATCACAATGCCATTTCCCCCATTGTGACATCACAATGCCGTTTTCCCCATTGTGACATCACAATGCCATTTTCCCCATTGTGACATCACAATGCCATTTCCCCCATTGTGACATCACAATGCCATTTCCCCCATTGTGACATCACAATGCCGTTTCCCCCATTGTGACATCACAATGCAGTTTACCCCATTGTGACATCACAATGCCCTTTCCCCCATTGTGACATCACAATGCCGTTTTCCCTATTGTGACATCACAATGCCATTTCCTCCATTGTGACATCGCCCTTTCCCCATTGTGATATCACAATGCCGTTTCCCCCATTGTGACATCACAATGCTGTTTTTCCCATTGTGACATCACAATTCCATTTCCCCCATTGTGACATTACAATGCCGTTTTTCCCATTGTGACATCACAATGCCCTTTCCCCCATTGTGACATCACAATGCAGTTTTCCCCATTGTGACATTGCAATGCCCTTTCCCCCATTGTGACATCACAATGCCGTTTTCCACATTGTGACATCACAATGCACTTTCCCCCATTGTGACATCACAATGCCATTTCCCCCATTGTGACATTACAATGCCGTTTTCCCTATTGTGACATCACAATGCTCTTTCCCCCATTGTGACATCACAATGCCATTTCACCCATTGTGACATCACAATGCCATTTCCCCCATTGTGACATCACAATGCCATTTCCCCCATTGTGATATCACAATGCCATTTCCCCCATTGTGACATCACAATGCCATTTCCCCCATTGTGACATCACAATGCCGTGTTCTGCATTGTGACATCACAATGCCCTTTCCCCCATTCTGACATCACAATGCAGTTTTCCCCATTGTGACATCGCAATGCCCTTTCCCCCATTGTGACATCACAATGCCATTTTCCCCATTGTGACATCACAATGCCCTTTCCCCCATTGTGACATCACAATGCCATTTCCCCCATTGTGACATCACAATGCCGTTTTCCCTATTGTGACATCACAATGCCCTTTCCCCCATTGTGACATCACAATGCCATTTCCCCCATTGTGACATCACAATGCCATTTCCCCCATTGTGACATCACAATGCCATTTCCCCCATTGTGACATCACAATGCCATTTCCCCCATTGTGACATCACAATGCCATTTCCCCCATTGTGACATCACAATGCAGTTTACCCCATTGTGACATCACAATGCCCTTTTCCCCATTGTGACATCACAATGCCGTTTTCCCTATTGTGACATCACAATGCAATTTCATCCATTGTGACATCACAATGCGCTTTCCACATTGTGACATCACAATGCCATTTCCCCCATTGTGACATCACAATGCAGTTTACCCCATTGTGACATCACAATGCCCTTTCCCCCATTGTGACATCACAATCCCATTTCCCCCATTGTGACATCACAATGCCCTTTCCCCCATTGTGACATCACAATGCAGTTTTCCCCATTGTGACATCACAATGCCCTTTCCCCCATTGTGACATCACAATGCCGTTTTCCCCATTGTGACATCACAATGCCCTTTCCCCCATTGTGACATCACAATGCCCTTTCCCCCATTGTGACATCACAATGCCATTTCCCCCATTGTGACATCACAATGCCATTTCCCCCATTGTGACATCACAATGCTATTTCCCCCATTGTGACATCACAATGCCGTTTTCTGCATTGTGACATCACAATGCCCTTTCCCCCATTCTGACATCACAATGCAGTTTTCCCCATTGTGACATCGCAATGCCCTTTCCCCCATTGTGACATCACAATTGCGTTTTCCCCATTGTGACACCACAATACCCTTTCCCCCATTGTGACATCACAATGCCATTTCCCCCATTGTGACATCACTATGCCGTTTTCCCTCTTGTGACATCACAATGCCCTTTCCCCCATTGTGACATCACAATGCCCTTTCTCCCATTGTGACATCACAATGCCATTTCCCCCATTGTGACATCACAATTCCATTTCCCCCATTGTGACATCACAATGCAGTTTACCCCATTGTGACATCACAATGCCCTTTTCCCCATTGTGACATCACAATGCCGTTTTCCCTATTGTGACATCACAATGCCCTTTCCACATTGTGACATCACAATGCCCTTTCGACATTGTGACATCACAATGCCATTTCCCCCATTGTGACATCACAATGCAGTTTACCCCGTTGTGACATCACAATGCCCTTTCCACCATTGTGACATTACAATGCCGTTTTCCCCATTGGGACATCACAATGCTGTTTCCCCCATTGTGACATCACAATCCCATTTCCACCATTGTGACATCACAATGCCGTTTTCTGCATTGTGACATCACAATGCCCTTTCCCCCATTGTGACATCACAATGCAGTTTTCCCCATTGTGACATCACAATGCCCTTTCCCCCATTGTGACATCACAATGCCCTTTCCCCCATTGTGACATCACAATGCCCTTTCCCCCATTGTGACATCACAATGCAGTTTTCCCCATTGTGACATCACAATGCCCTTTCCCCCATTGGGACATCACAATGCCGTTTTTCCCATTGTGACATCACAATGCCCTTTCCCCCATTGTGACATCACAATGCCATTCCCCCCATTGTGACATCACAATGCCGTTTTCCCTATTGTGACATCACAATGCCCTTTACTTTATTGTGAGATCACAATGCCCTTTCCACATTGTGACATCACAATGCCATTTCCCCCATTGTGACATCACAATGCCCTTTCCCCATTGTGACATCACAATGCCCTTTCCCCCATTGTGACATCACAATGCCGTTTTCCCCATTGGGACATCACAATGCCGTTTCCCCCATTGTGACATCACAATGCCCTTTCCACCATTGTGACATCACAATGCAGTTTTCCCCATTGTGACATCACAATGCAGTTTTCCCCATTGTGACATCACAATGCAGTTTTCCCTATTGTGACATCACAATGCCATTTCCCCCATTGTGACATCACAATGCCATTTCCCCCATTGTGACATCACAATGCCATTTCCCCCATTGTGACATCACAATGCCGTTTTCTGCATTGTGACATCACAATGCCCTTTCCCCCATTCTGACATCACAATGCAGTTTTCCCCATTGTGACATCGCAATGCCCTTTCCCCCATTGTGACATCACAATTGCGTTTTCCCCATTGTGACATCACAATGCCCTTTCCCCCATTGTGACATCACAATGCCATTTCCCCCATTGTGACATCACAATGCCGTTTTCCCTCTTGTGACATCACAATGCCCTTTCCCCCATTGTGACATCACAATGCCCTTTCCCCCATTGTGACATCACAATGCCATTTCCCCCATTGTGACATCACAATTCCATTTTCCCCCATTGTGACATCACAATGCAGTTTACCCCATTGTGACATCACAATGCCCTTTTCCCCATTGTGACATTACAATGCCCTTTTCCCCATTGTGACATCACAATGCCGTTTTCCCTATTGTGACATCACAATGCCCTTTCCACATTGTGACATCACAATGCCATTTCCCCCATTGTGACATCACAATGCAGTTTACCCCATTGTGACATCACAATGCCCTTTCCACCATTGTGACATCACAATGCCGTTTCCCCCATTGTGACATCACAATCCCATTTCCACCATTGTGACATCACAATGCTGTTTTCTGCATTGTGACATCACAATGCCCTTTCCCCCATTGTGACATCACAATGCCGTTTTCCCCATTGTGACATTACAATGCCATTCCCCCCATTGTGACATCACAATGCCGTTTTCCCTATTGTGACATCACAATGCCCTTTCCCCCATTGTGACATCACAATGCCATTTCCCCCTTTGTGACATCACAATGCCGTTTCCCCCATTGGGACATCACAATGCAGTTCACCCCATTGGGACATCACAATGCAGTTCACCCCATTGTGACATCACAATGCCCTTTCCCCCATTGTGACATCACAATGCCGTTTCCCTATTGTGACATCACAATGTCATTTCCTCCATTGTGACATCACAATGCCCTTTCCCCATTGTGACATCACAATGCCATTTCCCCCATTGTGACATCACAATGCCATTTCCCCCATTGTGACATCACAATGCAGTTAACCACATTGTGACATCACAATGCCCTTTCCCCTATTGTGACATCACAATGCCGTTTTCCCTACTGTGACATCACAATGCCCTTCCCCCATTGTGACATCACAATGCCATTTCCCCCATTGTGACATCACAATGCCGTTTCCCCCATTGTGACATCACAATGCCGTTTCCCCCATTGTGACATCACAATGCCCTTTCCCCCATTGTGACATCACAATTGCGTTTTCCCCATTGTGACATCTCTATGCCCTTTCCCCCATTGTGACATCACAATGCCATTTCCCCCATTGTGACATCACAATGCAGTTTACCCCATTGTGACATCACAATGCCCTTTTCCCCATTGTGACATCACAATGCCGTTTTCCCTATTGTGACATCACAATGCAATTTCATCCATTTTGACATCACAATGCCCTTTCCACATTGTGACATCACAATGCCATTTCCCCCATTGTGACATCACAATGCAGTTTACCCCATTGTGACATCACAATGCCCTTTCCCCCATTGTGACATCACAATCCCATTTCCCCCATTGTGACATCACAATGCCCTTTCCCCCATTGTGACATCACAATGCAGTTTTCCCCATTGTGACATCACAATGCCCTTTCCCCCATTGTGACATCACAATGCCGTTTTCCCCATTGTGACATCACAATGCCCTTTCCCCCATTGTGACATCACAATGCCCTTTCCCCCATTGTGACATCACAATGCCATTTCCCCCATTGTGACATCACAATGCCATTTCCCCCATTGTGACATCACAATGCAGTTTACCCCATTGTGACATCACAATGCCCTTTCCCCCATTGTGACATCACAATGCAGTTTTCCCCATTGTGACATCACAATGCGCTTTCCCCCATTGTGACATCACAATGCCCTTTCCCCCATTGTGACTTCACAATGTCATTTCCCCCATTGTGACATCACAATGCCGTTTTCCCCATTGTGACATCACAATGCCCTTTTCCCCATTGTGACATCACAATTCCATTTCCCCCAGTGTGACATCACAATGCCATTTCCCCCATTGTGACATCACAATGCCATTTCCCCCATTGTGACATCACAATGCAGTTTACCCCATTGTGACATCACAATGCCCTTTCCCCCATTGTGACATCACAATGCCGTTTTCCCCATTGGGACATCACAATGCCGTTTCCCCCATTGTGACATCACAATGCCCTTTCCCCCATTGTGACACCACAATGCCATTTCCCCCATTGTTGACATCACAATGCCGTTTTCCCCATTGTGACATCACAATGCCCTTTTCCCCATTGTGACATCACAATGCCATTTCCCCCAGTGTGACATCACAATGCCATTTCCCCCATTGTGACATCACAATGCCGTTTCCCCCATTGTGACATCACAATGCAGTTTACCCCATTGTGACATCACAATGCCCTTTCCCCCATTGTGACATCACAATGCCCTTTCCCCCATTGTGACATCACAATGCAGTTTACCCCATTGTGACATCACAATGCCCTTTCCCCCATTGTGACATCACAATGCCGTTTTCCCTACTGTGACATCACAATGCCCTTACCCCATTGTGACATCACAATGCCATTTCCCCCATTGTGACATCACAATGCTGTTTCCCCCATTGTGACATCAGAATGCAGTTTACCCCATTGTGACATCACAATGCCCTTTCCCCCATTGTGACATCACAATGCCGTTTCCCTATTGTGACATCACAATGCCATTTCCTCCATTGTGACATCACAATGCCCTTTCCCCATTGTGACATCACAATGCCCTTTTCCCCATTGTGACATCACAATGCCATTTACCCCAGTGTGACATCACAATGCCATTTCCCCCACTGTGACATCACAATGCCGTTTTCCCTATTGTGACATCACAATGCCGTTTTCCCTATTGTGACATCACAATGCCCTTTCCCCCATTGTGACATCACAATGCCGTTTTCCCTATTGTGACATCACAATGCAATTTCATCCATTGTGACATCACAATGCCCTTTCCACATTGTGACATCACAATGCCATTTCCCCCATTGTGACATCACAATGCAGTTTACCCCATTGTGACATCACAATGCCCTTTCCCCCATTGTGACATCACAATCCCATTTCCCCCATTGTGACATCACAATGCCCTTTCCCCCATTGTGACATCACAATGCAGTTTTCCCCATTGTGACATCACAATGCCCTTTCCCCCATTGTGACATCACAATGCCGTTTTCCCCATTGTGACATCACAATGCCCTTTCCCCCATTGTGACATCACAATGCCCTTTCCCCCATTGTGACATCACAATGCCATTTCCCCCATTGTGACATCACAATGCCATTTCCCCCATTGTGACATCACAATGCAGTTTACCCCATTGTGACATCACAATGCCCTTTCCCCCATTGTGACATCACAATGCAGTTTTCCCCATTGTGACATCACAATGCGCTTTCCCCCATTGTGACATCACAATGCCCTTTCCCCCATTGTGACTTCACAATGTCATTTCCCCCATTGTGACATCACAATGCCGTTTTCCCCATTGTGACATCACAATGCCCTTTTCCCCATTGTGACATCACAATTCCATTTCCCCCAGTGTGACATCACAATGCCATTTCCCCCATTGTGACATCACAATGCCATTTCCCCCATTGTGACATCACAATGCAGTTTACCCCATTGTGACATCACAATGCCCTTTCCCCCATTGTGACATCACAATGCCGTTTTCCCCATTGGGACATCACAATGCCGTTTCCCCCATTGTGACATCACAATGCCCTTTCCCCCATTGTGACATCACAATGCCCTTTCCCCCATTGTGACATCACAATGCCATTTCCCCCATTGTTGACATGACAATGCCCTTTTCCCCATTGTGACATCACAATGCCCTTTTCCCCATTGTGACATCACAATGCCATTTCCCCCAGTGTGACATCACAATGCCATTTCCCCCATTGTGACATCACAATGCCGTTTCCCCCATTGTGACATCACAATGCAGTTTACCCCATTGTGACATCACAATGCCCTTTCCCCCATTGTGACATCACAATGCCCTTTCCCCCATTGTGACATCACAATGCAGTTTACCCCATTGTGACATCACAATGCCCTTTCCCCCATTGTGACATCACAATGCCGTTTTCCCTACTGTGACATCACAATGCCCTTACCCCATTGTGACATCACAATGCCATTTCCCCCATTGTGACATCACAATGCTGTTTCCCCCATTGTGACATCAGAATGCAGTTTACCCCATTGTGACATCACAATGCCCTTTCCCCCATTGTGACATCACAATGCCGTTTCCCTATTGTGACATCACAATGCCATTTCCTCCATTGTGACATCACAATGCCCTTTCCCCATTGTGACATCAATATGCCCTTTTCCCCATTGTGACATCACAATGCCATTTACCCCAGTGTGACATCACAATGCCATTTCCCCCACTGTGACATCACAATGCCGTTTTCCCTATTGTGACATCACAATGCCGTTTTCCCTATTGTGACATCACAATGCCCTTTCCCCCATTGTGACATCACAATGCCATTTCCCCCATTGTGACATCACAATGCCGTTTCCCCCATTGTGACATCACAATGAAGTTTACCCCATTGTGACATCACAATGCCCTTTCCCCCATTGTGACATCACAATGCCGTTTCACCCATTGTGACATCACAATGCCATTTCCCCCATTGTGACATCACAATGCTGTTTCCCCCATTGTGACATCACAATGCAGTTAACCACATTGTGACATCACAATGCCCTTTCCCCCATTGTGACATCACAATGCTGTTTTCCCTATTGTGACATCACAATGCCCTTTCCCCCATTGTGACATCACAATGCCTTTTCCCCCATTGTGACATCACAATGCAGTTTTCCCCATTTGTGACTTCACAATGCCCTTTCCCCCATTGTGACATCACAATGCCGTTTTCCGCATTGTGACATCACAATGCCCTTTCCCCCATTGTGACATCACAATGCAGTTTACCCCATTGTGACATCACAATGCCCTTTCCCCCATTGTGACATCACAATGCCATTTCCCCCATTGTGACATCACAATGCCATTTCCCCCATTGTGACATCACAATGCCATTTCCCCCATTGTGACATCACAATGCCATTTCCCCCATTGTGACATCACAATGCCATTTCCCCCATTGTGACATCACAATGCCATTTCCCCCATTGTGACATCACAATGCAGTTTACCCCATTGTGACATCACAATGCCCTTTTCCCCATTGTGACATCACAATGCCGTTTTCCCTATTGTGACATCACAATGCAATTTCATCCATTGTGACATCACAATGCCCTTTCCACATTGTGACATCACAATGCCATTTCCCCCATTGTGACATCACAATGCAGTTTACCCCATTGTGACATCACAATGCCCTTTCCCCCATTGTGACATCACAATCCCATTTCCCCCATTGTGACATCACAATGCCCTTTCCCCCATTGTGACATCACAATGCAGTTTTCCCCATTGTGACATCACAATGCCCTTTCCCCCATTGTGACATCACAATGCCGTTTTCCCCATTGTGACATCACAATGCCCTTTCCCCCATTGTGACATCACAATGCCCTTTCCCCCATTGTGACATCACAATGCCATTTCCCCCATTTTGACATCACAATGCCATTTCCCCCATTGTGACATCACAATGCTATTTCCCCCATTGTGACATCACAATGCCGTTTTCTGCATTGTGACATCACAATGCCCTTTCCCCCATTCTGACATCACAATGCAGTTTTCCCCATTGTGACATCGCAATGCCCTTTCCCCCATTGTGACATCACAATTGCGTTTTCCCCATTGTGACACCACAATACCCTTTCCCCCATTGTGACATCACAATGCCATTTCCCCCATTGTGACATCACTATGCCGTTTTCCCTCTTGTGACATCACAATGCCCTTTCCCCCATTGTGACATCACAATGCCCTTTCACCCATTGTGACATCACAATGCCATTTCCCCCATTGTGACATCACAATTCCATTTCCCCCATTGTGACATCACAATGCAGTTTACCCCATTGTGACATCACAATGCCCTTTTCCCCATTGTGACATCACAATGCCGTTTTCCCTATTGTGACATCACAATGCCCTTTCCACATTGTGACATCACAATGCCCTTTCCACATTGTGACATCACAATGCCATTTCCCCCATTGTGACATCACAATGCAGTTTACCCCGTTGTGACATCACAATGCCCTTTCCACCATTGTGACATTACAATGCCGTTTTCCCCATTGGGACATCACAATGCTGTTTCCCCCATTGTGACATCACAATCCCATTTCCACCATTGTGACATCACAATGCCGTTTTCTGCATTGTGACATCACAATGCCCTTTCCCCCATTGTGACATCACAATGCAGTTTTCCCCATTGTGACATCACAATGCCCTTTCCCCCATTGTGACATCACAATGCCCTTTCCCCCATTGTGACATCACAATGCCCTTTCCCCCATTGTGACATCACAATGCAGTTTTCCCCATTGTGACATCACAATGCCCTTTCCCCCATTGGGACATCACAATGCCGTTTTTCCCATTGTGACATCACAATGCCCTTTCCCCCATTGTGACATCACAATGCCATTCCCCCCATTGTGACATCACAATGCCGTTTTCCCTATTGTGACATCACAATGCCCTTTACTTTATTGTGAGATCACAATGCTCTTTCCACATTGTGACATCACAATGCCATTTCCCCCATTGTGACATCACAATGCCCTTTCCCCATTGTGACATCACAATGCCCTTTCCCCCATTGTGACATCACAATGCCGTTTTCCCCATTGGGACATCACAATGCCGTTTCCCCCATTGTGACATCACAATGCCCTTTCCACCATTGTGACATCACAATGCAGTTTTCCCCATTGTGACATCACAATGCAGTTTTCCCCATTGTGACATCACAATGCAGTTTTCCCTATTGTGACATCACAATGCCATTTCCCCCATTGTGACATCACAATGCCATTTCCCCCATTGTGACATCACAATGCCATTTCCCCCATTGTGACATCACAATGCCGTTTTCTGCATTGTGACATCACAATGCCCTTTCCCCCATTCTGACATCACAATGCAGTTTTCCCCATTGTGACATCGCAATGCCCTTTCCCCCATTGTGACATCACAATGCCATTTCCCCCATTGTGACATCACAATGCCGTTTTCCCCATTGTGACATCACAATGCCATTTTCCCCATTGTGACATCACAATGCCATTTCCCCCATTGTGACATCACAATGCCATTTCCCCCATTGTGACATCACAATGCCGTTTTCTGCATTGTGACATCACAATGCCATTTCCCCCATTCTGACATCACAATGCCCTTTTTCCCATTGTGACATCACAATGCCGTTTTCCCTATTGTGACATCACAATGCCATTTCATCCATTGTGACATCACAATGCCCTTTCCACATTGTGACATCACAATGCCATTTCCCCCATTGTGACATCACAATGCAGTTTACCCCATTGTGACATCACAATCCCATTTCCCCCATTGTGACATCACAATGCCCTTTCCCCCATTGTGACATCACAATGCAGTTTTCCCCATTGTGACATCACAATGCCCTTTCCCCCATTGTGACATCACAATGCCGTTTTCCCCATTGTGACATCACAATGCCCTTTCCCCCATTGTGACATCACAATGCCATTCCCCCCATTGTGACATCACAATGCCGTTTTCCCCATTGTGACATCACAATGCCCTTTCCCCCATTGTGACATCACAATGCAGTTTTCCCCATTGTGACATCACAATGGCCTTTCCCCCATTGTGACATCACAATGCCGTTTTCCCCATTGTGACATCACAATGCCCTTTCCCCCATTGTGACATCACAATGCCATTCCCCCCATTGTGACATCACAATGCCCTTTCCCCCATTGTGACATCACAATGCCATTTCCCCCATTGTGACATCACAATGCCGTTTTCCCCATTGTGACATCACAATGCCATTTTCCCCATTGTGACATCACAATGCCATTTCCCCCATTGTGACATCACAATGCCATTTCCCCCATTGTGACATCACAATGCCGTTTCCCCCATTGTGACATCACAATGCAGTTTACCCCATTGTGACATCACAATGCCCTTTCCCCCATTGTGACATCACAATGCCGTTTTCCCTATTGTGACATCACAATGCCATTTCCTCCATTGTGACATCGCCCTTTCCCCATTGTGATATCACAATGCCGTTTCCCCCATTGTGACATCACAATGCTGTTTTTCCCATTGTGACATCACAATTCCATTTCCCCCATTGTGACATTACAATGCCGTTTTTCCCATTGTGACATCACAATGCCCTTTCCCCCATTGTGACATCACAATGCAGTTTTCCCCATTGTGACATCGCAATGCCCTTTCCCCCATTGTGACATCACAATGCCGTTTTCCACATTGTGACATCACAATGCACTTTCCCCCATTGTGACATCACAATGCCATTTCCCCCATTGTGACATTACAATGCCGTTTTCCCTATTGTGACATCACAATGCTCTTTCCCCCATTGTGACATCACAATGCCATTTCACCCATTGTGACATCACAATGCCATTTCCCCCATTGTGACATCACAATGCCATTTCCCCCATTGTGATATCACAATGCCATTTCCCCCATTGTGACATCACAATGCCATTTCCCCCATTGTGACATCACAATGCCGTGTTCTGCATTGTGACATCACAATGCCCTTTCCCCCATTCTGACATCACAATGCAGTTTTCCCCATTGTGACATCGCAATGCCCTTTCCCCCATTGTGGAATCACAATGCCATTTTCCCCATTGTGACATCACAATGCCCTTTCCCCCATTGTGACATCACAATGCCATTTCCCCCATTGTGACATCACAATGCCGTTTTCCCTATTGTGACATCACAATGCCCTTTCACCCATTGTGACATCACAATGCCATTTCCCCCATTGTGACATCACAATGCCATTTCCCCCATTGTGACATCACAATGCCATTTCCCCCATTGTGACATCACAATGCCATTTCCCCCATTGTGACATCACAATGCCATTTCCCCCATTGTGACATCACAATGCAGTTTACCCCATTGTGACATCACAATGCCCTTTTCCCCATTGTGACATCACAATGCCGTTTTCCCTATTGTGACATCACAATGCAATTTCATCCATTGTGACATCACAATGCCCTTTCCACATTGTGACATCACAATGCCATTTCCCCCATTGTGACATCACAATGCAGTTTACCCCATTGTGACATCACAATGCCCTTTCCCCCATTGTGACATCACAATCCCATTTCCCCCATTGTGACATCACAATGCCCTTTCCCCCATTGTGACATCACAATGCAGTTTTCCCCATTGTGACATCACAATGCCCTTTCCCCCATTGTGACATCACAATGCCGTTTTCCCCATTGTGACATCACAATGCCCTTTCCCCCATTGTGACATCACAATGCCCTTTCCCCCATTGTGACATCACAATGCCATTTCCCCCATTTTGACATCACAATGCCATTTCCCCCATTGTGACATCACAATGCTATTTCCCCCATTGTGACATCACAATGACGTTTTCTGCATTGTGACATCACAATGCCCTTTCCCCCATTCTGACATCACAATGCAGTTTTCCCCATTGTGACATCGCAATGCCCTTTCCCCCATTGTGACATCACAATTGCGTTTTCCCCATTGTGACACCACAATACCCTTTCCCCCATTGTGACATCACAATGCCCTTTCCCCCATTGTGACATCACAATGCCCTTTCACCCATTGTGACATCACAATGCCATTTCCCCCATTGTGACATCACAATTCCATTTCCCCCATTGTGACATCACAATGCAGTTTACCCCATTGTGACATCACAATGCCCTTTTCCCCATTGTGACATCACAATGCCGTTTTCCCTATTGTGACATCACAATGCCCTTTCCACATTGTGACATCACAATGCCCTTTCCACATTGTGACATCACAATGCCATTTCCCCCATTGTGACATCACAATGCAGTTTACCCCGTTGTGACATCACAATGCCCTTTCCACCATTGTGACATTACAATGCCGTTTTCCCCATTGGGACATCACAATGCTGTTTCCCCCATTGTGACATCACAATCCCATTTCCACCATTGTGACATCACAATGCCGTTTTCTGCATTGTGACATCACAATGCCCTTTCCCCCATTGTGACATCACAATGCAGTTTTCCCCATTGTGACATCACAATGCCCTTTCCCCCATTGTGACATCACAATGCCCTTTCCCCCCATTGTGACATCACAATGCCCTTTCCCCCATTGTGACATCACAATGCAGTTTTCCCCATTGTGACATCACAATGCCCTTTCCCCCATTGGGACATCACAATGCCGTTTTTTCCCATTGTGACATCACAATGCCCTTTCCCCCATTGTGACATCACAATGCCATTCCCCCCATTGTGACATCACAATGCCGTTTTCCCTATTGTGACATCACAATGCCCTTTACTTTATTGTGAGATCACAATGCTCTTTCCACATTGTGACATCACAATGCCATTTCCCCCATTGTGACATCACAATGCCCTTTCCCCATTGTGACATCACAATGCCCTTTCCCCCATTGTGACATCACAATGCCGTTTTCCCCATTGGGACATCACAATGCCGTTTCCCCCATTGTGACATCACAATGCCCTTTCCACCATTGTGACATCACAATGCAGTTTTCCCCATTGTGACATCACAATGCAGTTTTCCCCATTGTGACATCACAATGCAGTTTTCCCTATTGTGACATCACAATGCCATTTCCCCCATTGTGACATCACAATGCCATTTCCCCCATTGTGACATCACAATGCCATTTCCCCCATTGTGACATCACAATGCCGTTTTCTGCATTGTGACATCACAATGCCCTTTCCCCCATTCTGACATCACAATGCAGTTTTCCCCATTGTGACATCGCAATGCCCTTTCCCCCATTGTGACATCACAATGCCATTTCCCCCATTGTGACATCACAATGCCGTTTTCCCCATTGTGACATCACAATGCCATTTTCCCCATTGTGACATCACAATGCCATTTCCCCCATTGTGACATCACAATGCCATTTCCCCCATTGTGACATCACAATGCCGTTTTCTGCATTGTGACATCACAATGCCATTTCCCCCATTCTGACATCACAATGCCCTTTTTCCCATTGTGACATCACAATGCCGTTTTCCCTATTGTGACATCACAATGCCATTTCATCCATTGTGACATCACAATGCCCTTTCCACATTGTGACATCACAATGCCATTTCCCCCATTGTGACATCACAATGCAGTTTACCCCATTGTGACATCACAATCCCATTTCCCCCATTGTGACATCACAATGCCCTTTCCCCCATTGTGACATCACAATGCAGTTTTCCCCATTGTGACATCACAATGCCCTTTCCCCCATTGTGACATCACAATGCCGTTTTCCCCATTGTGACATCACAATGCCCTTTCCCCCATTGTGACATCACAATGCCATTCCCCCCATTGTGACATCACAATGCCGTTTTCCCCATTGTGACATCACAATGCCCTTTCCCCCATTGTGACATCACAATGCAGTTTTCCCCATTGTGACATCACAATGGCCTTTCCCCCATTGTGACATCACAATGCCGTTTTCCCCATTGTGACATCACAATGCCCTTTCCCCCATTGTGACATCACAATGCCATTCCCCCCATTGTGACATCACAATGCCCTTTCCCCCATTGTGACATCACAATGCCATTTCCCCCATTGTGACATCACAATGCCGTTTTCCCCATTGTGACATCACAATGCCATTTTCCCCATTGTGACATCACAATGCCATTTCCCCCATTGTGACATCACAATGCCATTTCCCCCATTGTGACATCACAATGCCGTTTCCCCCATTGTGACATCACAATGCAGTTTACCCCATTGTGACATCACAATGCCCTTTCCCCCATTGTGACATCACAATGCCGTTTTCCCTATTGTGACATCACAATGCCATTTCCTCCATTGTGACATCGCCCTTTCCCCATTGTGATATCACAATGCCGTTTCCCCCATTGTGACATCACAATGCTGTTTTTCCCATTGTGACATCACAATTCCATTTCCCCCATTGTGACATTACAATGCCGTTTTTCCCATTGTGACATCACAATGCCCTTTCCCCCATTGTGACATCACAATGCAGTTTTCCCCATTGTGACATCGCAATGCCCTTTCCCCCATTGTGACATCACAATGCCGTTTTCCACATTGTGACATCACAATGCACTTTCCCCCATTGTGACATCACAATGCCATTTCCCCCATTGTGACATTACAATGCCGTTTTCCCTATTGTGACATCACAATGCTCTTTCCCCCATTGTGACATCACAATGCCATTTCACCCATTGTGACATCACAATGCCATTTCCCCCATTGTGACATCACAATGCCATTTCCCCCATTGTGATATCACAATGCCATTTCCCCCATTGTGACATCACAATGCCATTTCCCCCATTGTGACATCACAATGCCGTGTTCTGCATTGTGACATCACAATGCCCTTTCCCCCATTCTGACATCACAATGCAGTTTTCCCCATTGTGACATCGCAATGCCCTTTCCCCCATTGTGGAATCACAATGCCATTTTCCCCATTGTGACATCACAATGCCCTTTCCCCCATTGTGACATCACAATGCCATTTCCCCCATTGTGACATCACAATGCCGTTTTCCCTATTGTGACATCACAATGCCCTTTCACCCATTGTGACATCACAATGCCATTTCCCCCATTGTGACATCACAATGCCATTTCCCCCATTGTGACATCACAATGCCATTTCCCCCATTGTGACATCACAATGCCATTTCCCCCATTGTGACATCACAATGCAGTTTACCCCATTGTGACATCACAATGCCCTTTTCCCCATTGTGACATCACAATGCCGTTTTCCCTATTGTGACATCACAATGCAATTTCATCCATTGTGACATCACAATGCCCTTTCCACATTGTGACATCACAATGCCATTTCCCCCATTGTGACATCACAATGCAGTTTACCCCATTGTGACATCACAATGCCCTTTCCCCCATTGTGACATCACAATGCTGTTTCCCCCATTGTGACATCACAATGCAGTTAACCACATTGTGACATCACAATGCCCTTTCCCCCATTGTGACATCACAATGCTGTTTTCCCTATTGTGACATCACAATGCCCTTTCCCCCATTGTGACATCACAATGCCTTTTCCCCCATTGTGACATCACAATGCAGTTTTCCCCATTTGTGACTTCACAATGCCCTTTCCCCCATTGTGACATCACAATGCCGTTTTCCGCATTGTGACATCACAATGCCCTTTCCCCCATTGTGACATCACAATGCAGTTTACCCCATTGTGACATCACAATGCCCTTTCCCCCATTGTGACATCACAATGCCATTTCCCCCATTGTGACATCACAATGCCATTTCCCCCATTGTGACATCACAATGCCATTTCCCCCCCTGTGACATCACAATGCCATTTCCCCCATTGTGACATCACAATGCCATTTCCCCCATTGTGACATCACAATGCCATTTCCCCCATTGTGACATCACAATGCAGTTTACCCCATTGTGACATCACAATGCCCTTTTCCCCATTGTGACATCACAATGCAGTTTTCCCTATTGTGACATCACAATGCAATTTCATCCATTGTGACATCACAATGCCCTTTCCACATTGTGACATCACAATGCCATTTCCCCCATTGTGACATCACAATGCAGTTTACCCCATTGTGACATCACAATGCCCTTTCCCCCATTGTGACATCACAATCCCATTTCCCCCATTGTGACATCACAATGCCCTTTCCCCCATTGTGACATCACAATGCAGTTTTCCCCATTGTGACATCACAATGCCCTTTCCCCCATTGTGACATCACAATGCCGTTTTCCCCATTGTGACATCACAATGCCCTTTCCCCCATTGTGACATCACAATGCCCTTTCCCCCATTGTGACATCACAATGCCATTTCCCCCATTTTGACATCACAATGCCATTTCCCCCATTGTGACATCACAATGCTATTTCCCCCATTGTGACATCACAATGCCGTTTTCTGCATTGTGACATCACAATGCCCTTTCCCCCATTCTGACATCACAATGCAGTTTTCCCCATTGTGACATCGCAATGCCCTTTCCCCCATTGTGACATCACAATTGCGTTTTCCCCATTGTGACACCACAATACCCTTTCCCCCATTGTGACATCACAATGCCATTTCCCCCATTGTGACATCACTATGCCGTTTTCCCTCTTGTGACATCACAATGCCCTTTCCCCCATTGTGACATCACAATGCCCTTTCACCCATTGTGACATCACAATGCCATTTCCCCCATTGTGACATCACAATTCCATTTCCCCCATTGTGACATCACAATGCAGTTTACCCCATTGTGACATCACAATGCCCTTTTCCCCATTGTGACATCACAATGCCGTTTTCCCTATTGTGACATCACAATGCCCTTTCCACATTGTGACATCACAATGCCCTTTCCACATTGTGACATCACAATGCCATTTCCCCCATTGTGACATCACAATGCAGTTTACCCCGTTGTGACATCACAATGCCCTTTCCACCATTGTGACATTACAATGCCGTTTTCCCCATTGGGACATCACAATGCTGTTTCCCCCATTGTGACATCACAATCCCATTTCCACCATTGTGACATCACAATGCCGTTTTCTGCATTGTGACATCACAATGCCCTTTCCCCCATTGTGACATCACAATGCAGTTTTCCCCATTGTGACATCACAATGCCCTTTCCCCCATTGTGACATCACAATGCCCTTTCCCCCATTGTGACATCACAATGCCCGTTCCCCCATTGTGACATCACAATGCAGTTTTCCCCATTGTGACATCACAATGCCCTTTCCCCCATTGGGACATCACAATGCCGTTTTTCCCATTGTGACATCACAATGCCCTTTCCCCCATTGTGACATCACAATGCCATTCCCCCCATTGTGACATCACAATGCCGTTTTCCCTATTGTGACATCACAATGCCCTTTACTTTATTGTGAGATCACAATGCTCTTTCCACATTGTGACATCACAATGCCATTTCCCCCATTGTGACATCACAATGCCCTTTCCCCATTGTGACATCACAATGCCCTTTCCCCCATTGTGACATCACAATGCCGTTTTCCCCATTGGGACATCACAATGCCGTTTCCCCCATTGTGACATCACAATGCCCTTTCCACCATTGTGACATCACAATGCAGTTTTCCCCATTGTGACATCACAATGCAGTTTTCCCCATTGTGACATCACAATGCAGTTTTCCCTATTGTGACATCACAATGCCATTTCCCCCATTGTGACATCACAATGCCATTTCCCCCATTGTGACATCACAATGCCATTTCCCCCATTGTGACATCACAATGCCGTTTTCTGCATTGTGACATCACAATGCCCTTTCCCCCATTCTGACATCACAATGCAGTTTTCCCCATTGTGACATCGCAATGCCCTTTCCCCCATTGTGACATCACAATGCCCTTTCCCCCATTGTGACATCACAATGCCCTTTCCCCCATTGTGACATCACAATGCAGTTTTCCCCATTGTGACATCACAATGCCCTTTCCCCCATTGTGACATCACAATGCCGTTTTCCCCATTGTGACATCACAATGCCCTTTCCCCCATTGTGACATCACAATGCCATTCCCCCCATTGTGACATCACAATGCCGTTTTCCCCATTGTGACATCACAATGCCCTTTCCCCCATTGTGACATCACAATGCAGTTTTCCCCATTGTGACATCACAATGGCCTTTCCCCCATTGTGACATCACAATGCCGTTTTCCCCATTGTGACATCACAATGCCCTTTCCCCCATTGTGACATCACAATGCCATTCCCCCCATTGTGACATCACAATGCCCTTTCCCCCATTGTGACATCACAATGCCATTTCCCCCATTGTGACATCACAATGCCGTTTTCCCCATTGTGACATCACAATGCCATTTTCCCCATTGTGACATCACAATGCCATTTCCCCCATTGTGACATCACAATGCCATTTCCCCCATTGTGACATCACAATGCCGTTTCCCCCATTGTGACATCACAATGCCCTTTCCCCCATTGTGACATCACAATGCCCTTTCCCCCATTGTGACATCACAATGCCGTTTTCCCTATTGTGACATCACAATGCCATTTCCTCCATTGTGACATCGCCCTTTCCCCATTGTGATATCACAATGCCGTTTCCCCCATTGTGACATCACAATGCTGTTTTTCCCATTGTGACATCACAATTCCATTTCCCCCATTGTGACATTACAATGCCGTTTTTCCCATTGTGACATCACAATGCCCTTTCCCCCATTGTGACATCACAATGCAGTTTTCCCCATTGTGACATCGCAATGCCCTTTCCCCCATTGTGACATCACAATGCCGTTTTCCACATTGTGACATCACAATGCACTTTCCCCCATTGTGACATCACAATGCCATTTCCCCCATTGTGACATTACAATGCCGTTTTCCCTATTGTGACATCACAATGCTCTTTCCCCCATTGTGACATCACAATGCCATTTCACCCATTGTGACATCACAATGCCATTTCCCCCATTGTGACATCACAATGCCATTTCCCCCATTGTGATATCACAATGCCATTTCCCCCATTGTGACATCACAATGCCATTTCCCCCATTGTGACATCACAATGCCGTGTTCTGCATTGTGACATCACAATGCCCTTTCCCCCATTCTGACATCACAATGCAGTTTTCCCCATTGTGACATCGCAATGCCCTTTCCCCCATTGTGGAATCACAATGCCATTTTCCCCATTGTGACATCACAATGCCCTTTCCCCCATTGTGACATCACAATGCCATTTCCCCCATTGTGACATCACAATGCCGTTTTCCCTATTGTGACATCACAATGCCCTTTCCCCCATTGTGACATCACAATGCCATTTCCCCCATTGTGACATCACAATGCCATTTCCCCCATTGTGACATCACAATGCCATTTCCCCCATTGTGACATCACAATGCCATTTCCCCCATTGTGACATCACAATGCCATTTCCCCCATTGTGACATCACAATGCAGTTTACCCCATTGTGACATCACAATGCCCTTTTCCCCATTGTGACATCACAATGCCGTTTTCCCTATTGTGACATCACAATGCAATTTCATCCATTGTGACATCACAATGCCCTTTCCACATTGTGACATCACAATGCCATTTCCCCCATTGTGACATCACAATGCAGTTTACCCCATTGTGACATCACAATGCCCTTTCCCCCATTGTGACATCACAATCCCATTTCCCCCATTGTGACATCACAATGCCCTTTCCCCCATTGTGACATCACAATGCAGTTTTCCCCATTGTGACATCACAATGCCCTTTCCCCCATTGTGACATCACAATGCCGTTTTCCCCATTGTGACATCACAATGCCCTTTCCCCCATTGTGACATCACAATGCCCTTTCCCCCATTGTGACATCACAATGCCATTTCCCCCATTGTGACATCACAATGCCATTTCCCCCATTGTGACATCACAATGCTATTTCCCCCATTGTGACATCACAATGCCGTTTTCTGCATTGTGACATCACAATGCCCTTTCCCCCATTCTGACATCACAATGCAGTTTTCCCCATTGTGACATCGCAATGCCCTTTCCCCCATTGTGACATCACAATTGCGTTTTCCCCATTGTGACACCACAATACCCTTTCCCCCATTGTGACATCACAATGCCATTTCCCCCATTGTGACATCACTATGCCGTTTTCCCTCTTGTGACATCACAATGCCCTTTCCCCCATTGTGACATCACAATGCCCTTTCCCCCATTGTGACATCACAATGCCATTTCCCCCATTGTGACATCACAATTCCATTTCCCCCATTGTGACATCACAATGCAGTTTACCCCATTGTGACATCACAATGCCCTTTTCCCCATTGTGACATCACAATGCCGTTTTCCCTATTGTGACATCACAATGCCCTTTCCACATTGTGACATCACAATGCCCTTTCCACATTGTGACATCACAATGCCATTTCCCCCATTGTGACATCACAATGCAGTTTACCCCGTTGTGACATCACAATGCCCTTTCCACCATTGTGACATTACAATGCCGTTTTCCCCATTGGGACATCACAATGCTGTTTCCCCCATTGTGACATCACAATCCCATTTCCACCATTGTGACATCACAATGCCGTTTTCTGCATTGTGACATCACAATGCCCTTTCCCCCATTGTGACATCACAATGCAGTTTTCCCCATTGTGACATCACAATGCCCTTTCCCCCATTGTGACATCACAATGCCCTTTCCACATTGTGACATCACAATGCCATTTCCCCCATTGTGACATCACAATGCAGTTTACCCCGTTGTGACATCACAATGCCCTTTCCACCATTGTGACATTACAATGCCGTTTTCCCCATTGGGACATCACAATGCTGTTTCCCCCATTGTGACATCACAATCCCATTTCCACCATTGTGACATCACAATGCCGTTTTCTGCATTGTGACATCACAATGCCCTTTCCCCCATTGTGACATCACAATGCAGTTTTCCCCATTGTGACATCACAATGCCCTTTCCCCCATTGTGACATCACAATGCCCTTTCCCCCATTGTGACATCACAATGCCCTTTCCCCCATTGTGACATCACAATGCAGTTTTCCCCATTGTGACATCACAATGCCCTTTCCCCCATTGGGACATCACAATGCCGTTTTTCCCATTGTGACATCACAATGCCCTTTCCCCCATTGTGACATCACAATGCCATTCCCCCCATTGTGACATCACAATGCCGTTTTCCCTATTGTGACATCACAATGCCCTTTACTTTATTGTGAGATCACAATGCCCTTTCCACATTGTGACATCACAATGCCATTTCCCCCATTGTGACATCACAATGCCCTTTCCCCATTGTGACATCACAATGCCCTTTCCCCCATTGTGACATCACAAAGCCGTTTTCCCCATTGGGACATCACAATGCCGTTTCCCCCATTGTGACATCACAATGCCCTTTCCACCATTGTGACATCACAATGCAGTTTTCCCCATTGTGACATCACAATGCAGTTTTCCCCATTGTGACATCACAATGCAGTTTTCCCTATTGTGACATCACAATGCCATTTCCCCCATTGTGACATCACAATGCCATTTCCCCCATTGTGACATCACAATGCCATTTCCCCCATTGTGACATCACAATGCCGTTTTCTGCATTGTGACATCACAATGCCCTTTCCCCCATTCTGACATCACAATGCAGTTTTCCCCATTGTGACATCGCAATGCCCTTTCCCCCATTGTGACATCACAATTGCGTTTTCCCCATTGTGACATCACAATGCCCTTTCCCCCATTGTGACATCACAATGCCATTTCCCCCATTGTGACATCACAATGCCGTTTTCCCTCTTGTGACATCACAATGCCCTTTCCCCCATTGTGACATCACAATGCCCTTTCCCCCATTGTGACATCACAATGCCATTTCCCCCATTGTGACATCACAATTCCATTTTCCCCCATTGTGACATCACAATGCAGTTTACCCCATTGTGACATCACAATGCCCTTTTCCCCATTGTGACATCACAATGCCCTTTTCCCCATTGTGACATCACAATGCCGTTTTCTCTATTGTGACATCACAATGCCCTTTCCACATTGTGACATCACAATGCCATTTCCCCCATTGTGACATCACAATGCAGTTTACCCCATTGTGACATCACAATGCCCTTTCCACCATTGTGACATCACAATGCCGTTTCCCCCATTGTGACATCACAATCCCATTTCCACCATTGTGACATCACAATGCTGTTTTCTGCATTGTGACATCACAATGCCCTTTCCCCCATTGTGACATCACAATGCCGTTTTCCCCATTGTGACATTACAATGCCATTCCCCCCATTGTGACATCACAATGCCGTTTTCCCTATTGTGACATCACAATGCCCTTTCCCCCATTGTGACATCACAATGCCATTTCCCCCTTTGTGACATCACAATGCCGTTTCCCCCATTGGGACATCACAATGCAGTTCACCCCATTGGGACATCACAATGCAGTTCACCCCATTGTGACATCACAATGCCCTTTCCCCCATTGTGACATCACAATGCCGTTTCCCTATTGTGACATCACAATGTCATTTCCTCCATTGTGACATCACAATGCCCTTTCCCCATTGTGACATCACAATGCCATTTCCCCCATTGTGACATCACAATGCCATTTCCCCTATTGTGACATCACAATGCCGTTTTCCCTACTGTGACATCACAATGCCCTTCCCCCATTGTGACATCACAATGCCATTTCCCCCATTGTGACATCACAATGCCGTTTCCCCCATTGTGACATCACAATGCCGTTTCCCCCATTGTGACATCACAATGCCCTTTCCCCCATTGTGACATCACAATTGCGTTTTCCCCATTGTGACATCTCTATGCCCTTTCCCCCATTGTGACATCACAATGCCATTTCCCCCATTGTGACATCACAATGCAGTTTACCCCATTGTGACATCACAATGCCCTTTTCCCCATTGTGACATCACAATGCCGTTTTCCCTATTGTGACATCACAATGCAATTTCATCCATTGTGACATCACAATGCCCTTTCCACATTGTGACATCACAATGCCATTTCCCCCATTGTGACATCACAATGCAGTTTACCCCATTGTGACATCACAATGCCCTTTCCCCCATTGTGACATCACAATCCCATTTCCCCCATTGTGACATCACAATGCCCTTTCCCCCATTGTGACATCACAATGCAGTTTTCCCCATTGTGACATCACAATGCCCTTTCCCCCATTGTGACATCACAATGCCGTTTTCCCCATTGTGACATCACAATGCCCTTTCCCCCATTGTGACATCACAATGCCCTTTCCCCCATTGTGACATCACAATGCCATTTCCCCCATTGTGACATCACAATGCCATTTCCCCCATTGTGACATCACAATGCAGTTTACCCCATTGTGACATCACAATGCCCTTTCCCCCATTGTGACATCACAATGCAGTTTTCCCCATTGTGACATCACAATGCGCTTTCCCCCATTGTGACATCACAATGCCCTTTCCCCCATTGTGACTTCACAATGTCATTTCCCCCATTGTGACATCACAATGCCGTTTTCCCCATTGTGACATCACAATGCCCTTTTCCCCATTGTGACATCACAATTCCATTTCCCCCAGTGTGACATCACAATGCCATTTCCCCCATTGTGACATCACAATGCAATTTCCCCCATTGTGACATCACAATGCAGTTTACCCCATTGTGACATCACAATGCCCTTTCCCCCATTGTGACATCACAATGCCGTTTTCCCCATTGGGACATCACAATGCCGTTTCCCCCATTGTGACATCACAATGCCCTTTCCCCCATTGTGACATCACAATGCCCTTTCCCCCATTGTGACATCACAATGCCATTTCCCCCATTGTTGACATCACAATGCCGTTTTCCCCATTGTGACATCACAATGCCCTTTTCCCCATTGTGACATCACAATGCCATTTCCCCCAGTGTGACATCACAATGCCATTTCCCCCATTGTGACATCACAATGCCGTTTCCCCCATTGTGACATCACAATGCAGTTTACCCCATTGTGACATCACAATGCCCTTTCCCCCATTGTGACATCACAATGCCCTTTCCCCCATTGTGACATCACAATGCAGTTTACCCCATTGTGACATCACAATGCCCTTTCCCCCATTGTGACATCACAATGCCGTTTTCCCTACTGTGACATCACAATGCCCTTACCCCATTGTGACATCACAATGCCATTTCCCCCATTGTGACATCACAATGCAGTTTACCCCATTGTGACATCACAATGCCCTTTCCCCCATTGTGACATCACAATGCCGTATCCCTATTGTGACATCACAATGCCATTTCCTCCATTGTGACATCACAATGCCCTTTCCCCATTGTGACATCACAATGCCCTTTTCCCCATTGTGACATCACAATGCCATTTACCCCAGTGTGACATCACAATGCCATTTCCCCCACTGTGACATCACAATGCCGTTTTCCCTATTGTGACATCACAATGCCGTTTTCCCTATTGTGACATCACAATGCCCTTTCCCCCATTGTGACATCACAATGCCATTTCCCCCATTGTGACATCACAATGCCGTTTCCCCCATTGTGACATCACAATGAAGTTTACCCCATTGTGACATCACAATGCCCTTTCCCCCATTGTGACATCACAATGCCGTTTCACCCATTGTGACATCACAATGCCATTTCCCCCATTGTGACATCACAATGCTGTTTCCCCCATTGTGACATCACAATGCAGTTAACCACATTGTGACATCACAATGCCCTTTCCCCCATTGTGACATCACAATGCTGTTTTCCCTATTGTGACATCACAATGCCCTTTCCCCCATTGTGACATCACAATGCCTTTTCCCCCATTGTGACATCACAATGCAGTTTTCCCCATTGTGACTTCACAATGCCCTTTCCCCCATTGTGACATCACAATGCCGTTTTCCGCATTGTGACATCACAATGCCCTTTCCCCCATTGTGACATCACAATGCAGTTTACCCCATTGTGACATCACAATGCCCTTTCCCCCATTCTGACATCACAATGCCATTTCCCCCATTGTGACATCACAATGCCGTTTCCCCCATTGTGACATCACAATGCCATTTCCCCCATTGTGACATCACAATGCCGTTTCCCCCATTGTGACATCACAATGCCATTTCCCCCATTGTGACATCACAATGCCATTTCCCCCATTGTGACATCACAATGCCATTTCCCCCATTGTGACATCACAATGCCATTTCCCCCATTGTGACATCACAATGCAGTTTACCCCATTGTGACATCACAATGCCCTTTCCCCCATTGTGACATCACAATGCCGTTTTCCCTATTGTGACATCACAATGCCATTTCCTCCATTGTGACATCACAATGCCCTTTCCCCATTGTGATATCACAATGCCGTTTCCCCCATTGTGACATCACAATGCCCTTTCCCCCATTGTGACATCACAATGCAGTTTTCCCCATTGTGACATCGCAATGCCCTTTCCCCCATTGTGACATCACAATGCCGTTTTCCACATTGTGACATCGCAATGCCCTTTCCCCCATTGTGACATCACAATGCCATTTCCCCCCATGTGACATTACAATGCCGTTTTCCCTATTGTGACATCACAATGCTCTTTCCCCCATTGTGACATCACAATGCCATTTCACCCATTGTGACATCACAATGCCATTTCCCCCATTGTGACATCACAATGCCATTTCCCCCATTGTGATATCACAATGCCATTTCCCCCATTGTGACATCACAATGCCATTTCCCCCATTGTGACATCACAATGCCGTTTTCTGCATTGTGACATCACAATGCCATTTCCCCCATTCTGACATCACAATGCCCTTTTCCCCATTGTGACATCACAATGCCGTTTTCCCTATTGTGACATCACAATGCCATTTCATCCATTGTGACATCACAATGCCCTTTCCACATTGTGACATCACAATGCCATTTGCCCCATTGTGACATCACAATGCAGTTTACCCCATTGTGACATCACAATGCCCTTTCCCCCATTGTGACATCACAATGCCGTTTTCCCCATTGTGACATCACAATGCCCTTTCCCCCATTGTGACATCACAATGCCATTCCCCCCATTGTGACATCACAATGCCGTTTTCCCCATTGTGACATCACAATGCCCTTTCCCCCATTGTGACATCACAATGCAGTTTTCCCCATTGTGACATCACAATGGCCTTTCCCCCATTGTGACATCACAATGCCGTTTTCCCCATTGTGACATCACAATGCCCTTTCCCCCATTGTGACATCACAATGCCATTCCCCCCATTGTGACATCACAATGCCCTTTCCCCCATTGTGACATCACAATGCCATTTCCCCCATTGTGACATCACAATGCCGTTTTCCCCATTGTGACATCACAATGCCATTTTCCCCATTGTGACATCACAATGCCATTTCCCCCATTGTGACATCACAATGCCATTTCCCCCATTGTGACATCACAATGCCGTTTCCCCCATTGTGACATCACAATGCAGTTTACCCCATTGTGACATCACAATGCCCTTTCCCCCATTGTGACATCACAATGCCGTTTTCCCTATTGTGACATCACAATGCCATTTCCTCCATTGTGACATCGCCCTTTCCCCATTGTGATATCACAATGCCGTTTCCCCCATTGTGACATCACAATGCTGTTTTTCCCATTGTGACATCACAATTCCATTTCCCCTATTGTGACATTACAATGCCGTTTTCCCCATTGTGACATCACAATGCCCTTTCCCCCATTGTGACATCACAATGCAGTTTTCCCCATTGTGACATCGCAATGCCCTTTCCCCCATTGTGACATCACAATGCCGTTTTCCACATTGTGACATCGCAATGCCCTTTCCCCCATTGTGACATCACAATGCCATTTCCCCCATTGTGACATTACAATGCCGTTTTCCCTATTGTGACATCACAATGCTCTTTCCCCCATTGTGACATCACAATGCCATTTCACCCATTGTGACATCACAATGCCATTTCCCCCATTGTGACATCACAATGCCATTTCCCCCATTGTGATATCACAATGCCATTTCCCCCATTGTGACATCACAATGCCATTTCCCCCATTGTGACATCACAATGCCGTGTTCTGCATTGTGACATCACAATGCCCTTTCCCCCATTCTGACATCACAATGCAGTTTTCCCCATTGTGACATCGCAATGCCCTTTCCCCCATTGTGACATCACAATGCCATTTTCCCCATTGTGACATCACAATGCCCTTTCCCCCATTGTGACATCACAATGCCATTTCCCCCATTGTGACATCACAATGCCGTTTTCCCTATTGTGACATCACAATGCCCTTTCCCCCATTGTGACATCACAATGCCATTTCCCCCATTGTGACATCACAATGCCATTTCCCCCATTGTGACATCACAATGCCATTTCCCCCATTGTGACATCACAATGCAGTTTACCCCATTGTGACATCACAATGCCCTTTTCCCCATTGTGACATCACAATGCCGTTTTCCCTATTGTGACATCACAATGCAATTTCATCCATTGTGACATCACAATGCCCTTTCCACATTGTGACATCACAATGCCATTTCCCCCATTGTGACATCACAATGCAGTTTACCCCATTGTGACATCACAATGCCCTTTCCCCCATTGTGACATCACAATCCCATTTCCCCCATTGTGACATCACAATGCCCTTTCCCCCATTGTGACATCACAATGCAGTTTTCCCCATTGTGACATCACAATGCCCTTTCCCCCATTGTGACATCACAATGCCGTTTTCCCCATTGTGACATCCCAATGCCCTTTTCCCCATTGTGACATCACAATGCCCTTTCCCCCATTGTGACATCACAATGCCATTTCCCCCATTGTGACATCACAATGCCATTTCCCCCATTGTGACATCACAATGCCGTTTTCTGCATTGTGACATCACAATGCCCTTTCCCCCATTCTGACATCACAATGCAGTTTTCCCCATTGTGACATCGCAATGCCCTTTCCCCCATTGTGACATCACAATTGCGTTTTCCCCATTGTGACACCACAATGACCTTTCCCCCATTGTGACATCACAATGCCATTTCCCCCATTGTGACATCACAATGCCGTTTTCCCTCTTGTGACATCACAATGCCCTTTCCCCCATTGTGACATCACAATGCCCTTTCCCCCATTGTGACATCACAATGCCATTTCCCCCATTGTGACATCACAATTCCATTTCCCCCATTGTGACATCACAATGCAGCTTACCCCATTGTGACATCACAATGCCCTTTTCCCCATTGTGACATCACAATGCAGTTTACCCCGTTGTGACATCACAATGCCCTTTCCACCATTGTGACATCACAATGCCGTTTTCCCCATTGGGACATCACAATGCTGTTTCCCCCATTGTGACATCACAATCCCATTTCCACCATTGTGACATCACAATGCCGTTTTCTGCATTGTGACATCACAATGCCCTTTCCCCCATTGTGACATCACAATGCAGTTTTCCCCATTGTGACATCACAATGCCCTTTCCCCCATTGTGACATCACAATGCCCTTTCCCCCATTGTGACATCACAATGCAGTTTTCCCCATTGTGACATCACAATGCCCTTTCCCCCATTGTGACATCACAATGCCGTTTTTCCCATTGTGACATCACAATGCCCTTTCCCCCATTGTGACATCACAATGCCATTCCCCCCATTGTGACATCACAATGCCGTTTTCCCTATTGTGACATCACAATGCCCTTTACTTTATTGTGAGATCACAATGCCCTTTCCACATTGTGACATCACAATGCCATTTCCCCCATTGTGACATCACAATGCTCTTTCCCCATTGTGACATCACAATGCCCTTTCCCCCATTGTGACATCACAATGCCGTTTTCCCCATTGGGACATCACAATGCCGTTTCCCCCATTGTGACATCACAATGCCCTTTCCACCATTGTGACATCACAATGCAGTTTTCCCCATTGTGACATCACAATGCAGTTTTCCCCATTGTGACATCACAATGCAGTTTTCCCCATTGTGACATCACAATGCCATTTCCCCCATTGTGACATCACAATGCCATTTCCCCCATTGTGACATCACAATGCCATTTCCCCCATTGTGACATCACAATGCCGTTTTCTGCATTGTGACATCACAATGCCCTTTCCCCCATTCTGACATCACAATGCAGTTTTCCCCATTGTGACATCGCAATGCCCTTTCCCCCATTGTGACATCACAATTGCGTTTTCCCCATTGTGACATCACAATGCCCTTTCCCCCATTGTGACATCACAATGCCATTTCCCCCATTGTGACATCACAATGCCGTTTTCCCTCTTGTGACATCACAATGCCCTTTCCCCCATTGTGACATCACAATGCCCTTCCCCCCATTGTGACATCACAATGCCATTTCCCCCATTGTGACATCACAATTCCATTTTCCCCCATTGTGACATCACAATGCAGTTTACCCCATTGTGACATCACAATGCCCTTTTCCCCATTGTGACATCACAATGCCCTTTTCCCCATTGTGACATCACAATGCCGTTTTCCCTATTGTGACATCACAATGCCCTTTCCACCATTGTGACATCACAATGCCGTTTTCCCTATTGGGACATCACAATGCTGTTTCCCCCATTGTGACATCACAATCCCATTTCCACCATTGTGACATCACAATGCTGTTTTCTGCATTGTGACATCACAATGCCCTTTCCCCCATTGTGACATCACAATGCCATTTCCCCCATTGTGACATCACAATTCCATTTCCCCTATTGTGACATCACAATGCCCTTTCCACATTGTGACATCACAATGCCATTTCCCCCATTGTGACATCACAATGCAGTTTACCCCGTTGTGACATCACAATGCCCTTTCCACCATTGTGACATCACAATGCCGTTTTCCCCATTGGGACATCACAATGCTGTTTCCCCCATTGTGACATCACAATCCCATTTCCACCATTGTGACATCACAATGCCGTTTTCTGCATTGTGACATCACAATGCCCTTTCCCCCATTGTGACATCACAATGCAGTTTTCCCCATTGTGACATCACAATGCCCTTTCCCCCATTGTGACATCACAATGCCCTTTCCCCCATTGTGACATCACAATGCAGTTTTCCCCATTGTGACATCACAATGCCCTTTCCCCCATTGTGACATCACAATGCCGTTTTTCCCATTGTGACATCACAATGCCCTTTCCCCCATTGTGACATCACAATGCCATTCCCCCCATTGTGACATCACAATGCCGTTTTCCCTATTGTGACATCACAATGCCCTTTACTTTATTGTGAGATCACAATGCCCTTTCCACATTGTGACATCACAATGCCATTTCCCCCATTGTGACATCACAATGCTCTTTCCCCATTGTGACATCACAATGCCCTTTCCCCCATTGTGACATCACAATGCCGTTTTCCCCATTGGGACATCACAATGCCGTTTCCCCCATTGTGACATCACAATGCCCTTTCCACCATTGTGACATCACAATGCAGTTTTCCCCATTGTGACATCACAATGCAGTTTTCCCCATTGTGACATCACAATGCAGTTTTCCCCATTGTGACATCACAATGCCATTTCCCCCATTGTGACATCACAATGCCATTTCCCCCATTGTGACATCACAATGCCATTTCCCCCATTGTGACATCACAATGCCGTTTTCTGCATTGTGACATCACAATGCCCTTTCCCCCATTCTGACATCACAATGCAGTTTTCCCCATTGTGACATCGCAATGCCCTTTCCCCCATTGTGACATCACAATTGCGTTTTCCCCATTGTGACATCACAATGCCCTTTCCCCCATTGTGACATCACAATGCCATTTCCCCCATTGTGACATCACAATGCCGTTTTCCCTCTTGTGACATCACAATGCCCTTTCCCCCATTGTGACATCACAATGCCCTTCCCCCCATTGTGACATCACAATGCCATTTCCCCCATTGTGACATCACAATTCCATTTTCCCCCATTGTGACATCACAATGCAGTTTACCCCATTGTGACATCACAATGCCCTTTTCCCCATTGTGACATCACAATGCCCTTTTCCCCATTGTGACATCACAATGCCGTTTTCCCTATTGTGACATCACAATGCCCTTTCCACCATTGTGACATCACAATGCCGTTTTCCCTATTGGGACATCACAATGCTGTTTCCCCCATTGTGACATCACAATCCCATTTCCACCATTGTGACATCACAATGCTGTTTTCTGCATTGTGACATCACAATGCCCTTTCCCCCATTGTGACATCACAATGCCGTTTTCCCCATTGTGACATCACAATGCCATTCCACCCATTGTGACATCACAATGCCGTTTTCCCTATTGTGACATCACAATGCCCTTTCCCCCATTGTGACATCACAATGCCATTTCCCCCTTTGTGACATCACAATGCCGTTTCCCCCATTGGGACATCACAATGCAGTTCACCCCATTGGGACATCACAATGCAGTTCACCCCATTGTGACATCACAATGCCCTTTCCCCCATTGTGACATCACAATGCCGTTTCCCTATTGTGACATCACAATGCCATTTCCTCCATTGTGACATCACAATGCCCTTTCCCCATTGTGACATCACAATGCCATTTCCCCCATTGTGACATCACAATGCCATTTCCCCCATTGTGACATCACAATGCAGTTAACCACATTGTGACATCACAATGCCCTTTCCCCCATTGTGACATCACAATGCCGTTTTCCCTACTGTGACATCACAATGCCCTTCCCCCATTGTGACATCACAATGCCATTTCCCCCATTGTGACATCACAATGCCGTTTCCCCCATTGTGACATCACAATGCCGTTTCCCCCATTGTGACATCACAATGCCCTTTCCCCCATTGTGACATCACAATTGCGTTTTCCCCATTGTGACATCACAATGCCCTTTCCCCCATTGTGACATCACAATGCCATTTCCCCCATTGTGACATCACAATGCCGTTTTCCCTCTTGTGACATCACAATGCCCTTTCCCCCATTGTGACATCACAATGCCCTTTCCCCCATTGTGACATCACAATTCCATTTCCCCCATTGTGACATCACAATGCAGTTTACCCCATTGTGACATCACAATGCCCTTTCCCCCATTGTGAGATCACAATGCAGTTTTCCCCATTGTGACATCACAATGCGCTTTCCCCCATTGTGACATCACAATGCCCTTTCCCCCATTGTGACATCACAATGTCATTTCCCCCATTGTGACATCACAATGCCGTTTTCCCCATTGTGACATCACAATGCCCTTTTCCCCATTGTGACATCACAATTCCATTTCCCCCAGTGTGACATCACAATGCCATTTCCCCCATTGTGACATCACAATGCCATTTCCCCCATTGTGACATCACAATGCAGTTTACCCCATTGTGACATCACAATGCCCTTTCCCCCATTGTGACATCACAATGCCGTTTTCCCCATTGGGACATCACAATGCCGTTTCCCCCATTGTGACATCACAATGCCCTTTCCCCCATTGTGACATCACAATGCCCTTTCCCCCATTGTGACATCACAATGCCATTTCCCCCATTGTTGACATCACAATGCCGTTTTCCCCATTGTGACATCACAATGCCCTTTTCCCCATTGTGACATCACAATGCCATTTCCCCCAGTGTGACATCACAATGCCATTTCCCCCATTGTGACATCACAATGCAGTTTACCCCATTGTGACATCACAATGCCCTTTCCCCCATTGTGACATCACAATGCAGTTTACCCCATTGTGACATCACAATGCCCTTTCCCCCATTGTGACATCACAATGCCGTTTTCCCTACTGTGACATCACAATGCCCTTACCCCATTGTGACATCACAATGCCATTTCCCCCATTGTGACATCACAATGCCGTTTCCCCCATTGTGACATCAGAATGCAGTTTACCCCATTGTGACATCACAATGCCCTTTCCCCCATTGTGACATCACAATGCCGTTTCCCTATTGTGACATCACAATGCCATTTCCTCCATTGTGACATCACAATGCCCTTTCCCCATTGTGACATCACAATGCCCTTTTCCCCATTGTGACATCACAATGCCATTTACCCCAGTGTGACATCACAATGCCATTTCCCCCACTGTGACATCACAATGCCGTTTCCCTATTGTGACATCACAATGCCGTTTTCCCTATTGTGACATCACAATGCCCTTTCCCCCATTGTGACATCACAATGCCATTTCCCCCATTGTGACATCACAATGCCGTTTCCCCCATTGTGACATCACAATGAAGTTTACCCCATTGTGACATCACAATGCCCTTTCCCCCATTGTGACATCACAATGCCGTTTCCCCCATTGTGACATCACAATGCCATTTCCCCCATTGTGACATCACAATGCTGTTTCCCCCATTGTGACATCAGAATGCAGTTTACCCCATTGTGACATCACAATGCCCTTTCCCCCATTGTGACATCACAATGCCGTTTCCCGCATTGTGACATCACAATGCCATTTCCCCCATTGTGACATCACAATGCAGTTAACCACATTGTGACATCACAATGCCCTTTCCCCCATTGTGACATCACAATGCAGTTAACCACATTGTGACATCACAATGCCCTTTCCCCCATTGTGACATCACAATGCTGTTTTCCCTATTGTGACATCACAATGCCCTTTCCCCCATTGTGACATCACAATGCCTTTTCCCCCATTGTGACATCACAATGCAGTTTTCCCCATTGTGACTTCACAATGCCCTTTCCCCCATTGTGACATCACAATGCCGTTTTCCGCATTGTGACATCACAATGCCCTTTCCCCCATTGTGACATCACAATGCAGTTTACCCCATTGTGACATCACAATGCCCTTTCCCCCATTGTGACATCACAATGCCGTTTTCCCTATTGTGACATCACAATGCAGTTTACCCCATTGTGACATCACAATGCCCTTTCCCCCATTGTGACATCACAATGCCGTTTTCCCTATTGTGACATCACAATGCCATTTCCTCCATTGTGACATCACAATGCCCTTTCCCCATTGTGATATCACAATGCCGTTTCCCCCATTGTGACATCACAATGCTGTTTTTCCCATTGTGACATCACAATTCCATTTCCCCTATTGTGACATTACAATGCCGTTTTCCCCATTGTGACATCACAATGCCCTTTCCCCCATTGTGACATCGCAATGCAGTTTTCCCCATTGTGACATCGCAATGCCCTTTCCCCCATTGTGACATCACAATGCCATTTCCCCCATTGTGACATTACAATGCCGTTTTCCCTATTGTGACATCACAATGCTCTTTCCCCCATTGTGACATCACAATGCCATTTCACCCATTGTGACATCACAATGCCATTTCACCCATTGTGACATCACAATGCCATTTCCCCCATTGTGACATCACAATGCCATTTCCCCCATTGTGATATCACAATGCCATTTCCCCCATTGTGACATCACAATGCCCTTTCCCCCATTGTGACATCACAATGCAGTTTTCCCCATTGTGACATCGCAATGCCCTTTCCCCCATTGTGACATCACAATGCCGTTTTCCACATTGTGACATCACAATGCACTTTCCCCCATTGTGACATCACAATGCCATTTCCCCCATTGTGACATTACAATGCCGTTTTCCCTATTGTGACATCACAATGCTCTTTCCCCCATTGTGACATCACAATGCCATTTCACCCATTGTGACATCACAATGCCATTTCCCCCATTGTGACATCACAATGCCATTTCCCCCATTGTGATATCACAATGCCATTTCCCCCATTGTGACATCACAATGCCATTTCCCCCATTGTGACATCACAATGCCGTGTTCTGCATTGTGACATCACAATGCCCTTTCCCCCATTCTGACATCACAATGCAGTTTTCCCCATTGTGACATCGCAATGCCCTTTCCCCCATTGTGACATCACAATGCCATTTTCCCCATTGTGACATCACAATGCCCTTTCCCCCATTGTGACATCACAATGCCCTTTCCCCCATTCTGACATCACAATGCAGTTTTCCCCATTGTGACATCGCAATGCCCTTTCCCCCATTGTGACATCACAATGCCCTTTCCCCCATTGTGACATCACAATGCCATTTCCCCCATTGTGACATCACAATGCCATTTCCCCCATTGTGACATCACAATGCCATTTCCCCCATTGTGACATCACAATGCAGTTTACCCCATTGTGACATCACAATGCCCTTTTCCCCATTGTGACATCACAATGCCGTTTTCCCTATTGTGACATCACAATGCAATTTCATCCATTGTGACATCACAATGCCCTTTCCACATTGTGACATCACAATGCCATTTCCCCCATTGTGACATCACAATGCCCTTTCCCCCATTGTGACATCACAATTGCGTTTTCCCCATTGTGACATCACAATGCCCTTTCCCCCATTGTGACATCACAATGCCATTTCCCCCATTGTGACATCACAATGCCGTTTTCCCTCTTGTGACATCACAATGCCCTTTCCCCCATTGTGACATCACAATGCCCTTTCCCCCATTGTGACATCACAATTCCATTTCCCCCATTGTGACATCACAATGCAGTTTACCCCATTGTGACATCACAATGCCCTTTCCCCCATTGTGAGATCACAATGCAGTTTTCCCCATTGTGACATCACAATGCGCTTTCCCCCATTGTGACATCACAATGCCCTTTCCCCCATTGTGACATCACAATGTCATTTCCCCCATTGTGACATCACAATGCCATTTTCCCCATTGTGACATCACAATGCCCTTTTCCCCATTGTGACATCACAATTCCATTTCCCCCAGTGTGACATCACAATGCCATTTCCCCCATTGTGACATCACAATGCCATTTCCCCCATTGTGACATCACAATGCAGTTTACCCCATTGTGACATCACAATGCCCTTTCCCCCATTGTGACATCACAATGCCGTTTTCCCCATTGGGACATCACAATGCCGTTTCCCCCATTGTGACATCACAATGCCCTTTCCCCCATTGTGACATCACAATGCCCTTTCCCCCATTGTGACATCACAATGCCATTTCCCCCATTGTTGACATCACAATGCCGTTTTCCCCATTGTGACATCACAATGCCGTTTTCCCCATTATGACATCACAATGCCCTTTTCCCCATTGTGACATCACAATGCCATTTCCCCCAGTGTGACATCACAATGCCATTTCCCCCATTGTGACATCACAATGCCGTTTCCCCCATTGTGACATCACAATGCAGTTTACCCCATTGTGACATCACAATGCCCTTTCCCCCATTGTGACATCACAATGCAGTTTACCCCATTGTGACATCACAATGCCCTTTCCCCCATTGTGACATCACAATGCCGTTTTCCCTACTGTGACATCACAATGCCCTTACCCCATTGTGACATCACAATGCCATTTCCCCCATTGTGACATCACAATGCCGTTTCCCCCATTGTGACATCAGAATGCAGTTTACCCCATTGTGACATCACAATGCCCTTTCCCCCATTGTGACATCACAATGCCGTTTCCCTATTGTGACATCACAATGCCATTTCCTCCATTGTGACATCACAATGCCCTTTCCCCATTGTGACATCACAATGCCCTTTTCCCCATTGTGACATCACAATGCCATTTACCCCAGTGTGACATCACAATGCCATTTCCCCCACTGTGACATCACAATGCCGTTTCCCTATTGTGACATCACAATGCCGTTTTCCCTATTGTGACATCACAATGCCCTTTCCCCCATTGTGACATCACAATGCCATTTCCCCCATTGTGACATCACAATGCCGTTTCCCCCATTGTGACATCACAATGAAGTTTACCCCATTGTGACATCACAATGCCCTTTCCCCCATTGTGACATCACAATGCCGTTTCCCCCATTGTGACATCACAATGCCATTTCCCCCATTGTGACATCACAATGCTGTTTCCCCCATTGTGACATCAGAATGCAGTTTACCCCATTGTGACATCACAATGCCCTTTCCCCCATTGTGACATCACAATGCCGTTTCCCGCATTGTGACATCACAATGCCATTTCCCCCATTGTGACATCACAATGCAGTTAACCACATTGTGACATCACAATGCCCTTTCCCCCATTGTGACATCACAATGCAGTTAACCACATTGTGACATCACAATGCCCTTTCCCCCATTGTGACATCACAATGCTGTTTTCCCTATTGTGACATCACAATGCCCTTTCCCCCATTGTGACATCACAATGCCTTTTCCCCCATTGTGACATCACAATGCAGTTTTCCCCATTGTGACTTCACAATGCCCTTTCCCCCATTGTGACATCACAATGCCGTTTTCCGCATTGTGACATCACAATGCCCTTTCCCCCATTGTGACATCACAATGCAGTTTACCCCATTGTGACATCACAATGCCCTTTCCCCCATTGTGACATCACAATGCCGTTTTCCCTATTGTGACATCACAATGCAGTTTACCCCATTGTGACATCACAATGCCCTTTCCCCCATTGTGACATCACAATGCCGTTTTCCCTATTGTGACATCACAATGCCATTTCCTCCATTGTGACATCACAATGCCCTTTCCCCATTGTGATATCACAATGCCGTTTCCCCCATTGTGACATCACAATGCTGTTTTCCCATTGTGACATCACAATTCCATTTCCCCTATTGTGACATTACAATGCCGTTTTCCCCATTGTGACATCACAATGCCCTTTCCCCCATTGTGACATCACAATGCAGTTTTCCCCATTGTGACATCGCAATGCCCTTTCCCCCATTGTGACATCACAATGCTGTTTTCCACATTGTGACATCGCAATGCCCTTTCCCCCATTGTGACATCACAATGCCATTTCCCCCATTGTGACATTACAATGCCGTTTTCCCTATTGTGACATCACAATGCTCTTTCCCCCATTGTGACATCACAATGCCATTTCACCCATTGTGACATCACAATGCCATTTCCCCCATTGTGACATCACAATGCCATTTCCCCCATTGTGATATCACAATGCCATTTCCCCCATTGTGACATCACAATGCCATTTCCCCCATTGTGACATCACAATGCCGTTTTCTGCATTGTGACATCACAATGCCATTTCCCCCATTCTGACATCACAATGCCCTTTTCCCCATTGTGACATCACAATGCCGTTTTCCCTATTGTGACATCACAATGCCATTTCATCCATTGTGACATCACAATGCCCTTTCCACATTGTGACATCACAATGCCATTTCCCCCATTGTGACATCACAATGCAGTTTACCCCATTGTGACATCACAATACCCTTTCCCCCATTGTGACATCACAATCCCATTTCCCCCATTGTGACATCACAATGCCCTTTCCCCCATTGTGACATCACAATGCAGTTTTCCCCATTGTGACATCACAATGCCCTTTCCCCCATTGTGACATCACAATGCCGTTTTTCCCATTGTGACATCACAATGCCCTTTCCCCCATTGTGACATCACAATGCCATTCCCCCCATTGTGACATCACAATGCCGTTTTCCCCATTGTGACATCACAATGCCCTTTCCCCCATTGTGACATCACAATGCAGTTTTCCCCATTGTGACATCACAATGGCCTTTTCCCCATTGTGACATCACAATGCCGTTTTCCCCATTGTGACATCACAATGCCCTTTCCCCCATTGTGACATCACAATGCCATTCCCACCATTGTGACATCACAATGCCCTTTCCCCCATTGTGACATCACAATGCCATTTCCCCCATTGTGACATCACAATGCCGTTTTCCCCATTGTGACATCACAATGCCATTTTCCCCATTGTGACATCACAATGCCATTTCCCCCATTGTGATATCACAATGCCATTTCCCCCATTGTGACATCACAATGCCCTTTCCCCCATTGTGACATCACAATGCAGTTTTCCCCATTGTGACATCGCAATGCCCTTTCCCCCATTGTGACATCACAATGCCGTTTTCCACATTGTGACATCACAATGCACTTTCCCCCATTGTGACATCACAATGCCATTTCCCCCATTGTGACATTACAATGCCGTTTTCCCTATTGTGACATCACAATGCTCTTTCCCCCATTGTGACATCACAATGCCATTTCACCCATTGTGACATCACAATGCCATTTCCCCCATTGTGACATCACAATGCCATTTCCCCCATTGTGATATCACAATGCCATTTCCCCCATTGTGACATCACAATGCCATTTCCCCCATTGTGACATCACAATGCCGTGTTCTGCATTGTGACATCACAATGCCCTTTCCCCCATTCTGACATCACAATGCAGTTTTCCCCATTGTGACATCGCAATGCCCTTTCCCCCATTGTGACATCACAATGCCATTTTCCCCATTGTGACATCACAATGCCCTTTCCCCCATTGCGACATCACAATGCCCTTTCCCCCATTCTGACATCACAATGCAGTTTTCCCCATTGTGACATCGCAATGCCCTTTCCCCCATTGTGACATCACAATGCCCTTTCCCCCATTGTGACATCACAATGCCATTTCCCCCATTGTGACATCACAATGCCATTTCCCCCATTGTGACATCACAATGTCATTTCCCCCATTGTGACATCACAATGCAGTTTACCCCATTGTGACATCACAATGCCCTTTTCCCCATTGTGATATCACAATGCCGTTTTCCCTATTGTGACATCACAATGCAATTTCATCCATTGTGACATCACAATGCCCTTTCCACATTGTGACATCACAATGCCATTTCCCCCATTGTGACATCACAATGCAGTTTACCCCATTGTGACATCACAATGCCCTTTCCCCCATTGTGACATCACAATCCCATTTCCCCCATTGTGACATCACAATGCCCTTTCCCCCATTGTGACATCACAATGCAGTTTTCCCCATTGTGACATCACAATGCCCTTTCCCCCATTGTGACATCACAATGCCGTTTTCCCCATTGTGACATCACAATGCCCTTTCCCCCATTGTGACATCACAATGCCCTTTCCCCCATTGTGACATCACAATGCCATTTCCCCCATTGTGACATCACAATGCCCTTTCCCCCATTGTGACATCACAATGCCGTTTTCTGCATTGTGACATCACAATGCCCTTTCCCCCATTCTGACATCACAATGCAGTTTTCCCCATTGTGACATCGCAATGCCCTTTCCCCCATTGTGACATCACAATTGCGTTTTCCCCATTGTGACACCACAATGCCCTTTCCCCCATTGTGACATCACAATGCCATTTCCCCCATTGTGACATCACAAGGCCGTTTTCCCTCTTGTGACATCACAATGCCCTTTCCCCCATTGTGACATCACAATGCCCTTTCCCCCATTGTGACATCACAATGCCATTTCCCCCATTGTGACATCACAATTCCATTTCCCCCATTGTGACATCACAATGCAGTTTACCCCATTGTGACATCACAATGCCCTTTTCCCCATTGTGACATCACAATGCCGTTTTCCCTATTGTGACATCACAATGCCCTTTCCACATTGTGACATCACAATGCCATTTCCCCCATTGTGACATCACAATGCAGTTTACCCCGTTGTGACATCACAATGCCCTTTCCACCATTGTGACATCACAATGCCGTTTTCCCCATTGGGACATCACAATGCTGTTTCCCCCATTGTGACATCACAATCCCATTTCCACCATTGTGACATCACAATGCCGTTTTCTGCATTGTGACATCAGAATGCCCTTTCCCCCATTGTGACATCACAATGCAGTTTTCCCCATTGTGACATCACAATGCCCTTTCCCCCATTGTGACATCACAATGCCCTTTCCCCCACTGTGACATCACAATGCAGTTTCCCCCATTGTGACATCACAATGCCGTTTTTCCCATTGTGACATCACAATGCCCTTTCCCCCATTGTGACATCACAATGCCATTCCCCCCATTGTGACATCACAATGCCGTTTTCCCTATTGTGACATCACAATGCCCTTTACTTTATTGTGAGATCACAATGCCCTTTCCACATTGTGACATCACAATGCCATTTCCCCCATTGTGACATCACAATGCCCTTTCCCCATTGTGACATCACAATGCCCTTTCCCCCATTGTGACATCACAATGCCGTTTTCCCCATTGGGACATCACAATGCCGTTTCCCCCATTGTGACATCACAATGCCCTTTCCACCATTGTGACATCACAATGCAGTTTTCCCCATTGTGACATCACAATGCAGTTTTCCCCATTGTGACATCACAATGCAGTTTTCCCCATTGTGACATCACAATGCCATTTCCCGCATTGTGACATCACAATGCCATTTCCCCCATTGTGACATCACAATGCCATTTCCCCCATTGTGACATCACAATGCCGTTTTCTGCATTGTGACATCACAATGCCCTTTCCCCCATTCTGACATCACAATGCAGTTTTCACCATTGTGACATCGCAATGCCCTTTCCCCATTGTGACATCACAATTGCGTTTTCCCCATTGTGACATCACAATGCCCTTTCCCCCATTGTGACATCACAATGCCATTTCCCCCATTGTGACATCACAATGCCGTTTTCCCTCTTGTGACATCACAATGCCCTTTCCCCCATTGTGACATCACAATGCCCTTTCCCCCATTGTGACATCACAATGCCATTTCCCCCATTGTGACATCACAATTCCATTTTCCCCCATTGTGACATCACAATGCAGTTTACCCCATTGTGACATCACAATGCCCTTTTCCCCATTGTGACATCACAATGCCCTTTTCCCTATTGTGACATCACAATGCCCTTTCCACATTGTGACATCACAATGCCATTTCCCCCATTGTGACATCACAATGCAGTTTACCCCATTGTGACATCACAATGCCCTTTCCACCATTGTGACATCACAATGCCGTTTTCCCTATTGGGACATCACAATGCTGTTTCCCCCATTGTGACATCACAATCCCATTTCCACCATTGTGACATCACAATGCTGTTTTCTGCATTGTGACATCACAATGCCCTTTCCCCCATTGTGACATCACAATGCCGTTTTCCCCATTGTGACATCACAATGCCATTCCCCCCATTGTGACATAACAATGCCGTTTTCCCTATTGTGACATCACAATGCCCTTTCCCCCATTGTGACATCACAATGCCATTTCCCCCTTTGTGACATCACAATGCCGTTTCCCCCATTGGGACATCACAATGCAGTTTTCCCCATTGTGACATCACAATGGCCTTTCCCCCATTGTGACATCACAATGCCGTTTTCCCCATTGTGACATCACAATGCCCTTTCCCCCATTGTGACATCACAATGCCATTCCCCCCATTGTGACATCACAATGCCCTTTCCCCCATTGTGACATCACAATGCCATTTCCCCCATTGTGACATCACAATGCCGTTTTCCCCATTGTGACATCACAATGCCATTTTCCCCATTGTGACATCACAATGCCATTTCCCCCATTGTGACATCACAATGCCATTTCCCCCATTGTGACATCACAATGCCGTTTCCCCCATTGTGACATCACAATGCAGTTTACCCCATTGTGACATCACAATGCCCTTTCCCCCATTGTGACATCACAATGCCGTTTTCCCTATTGTGACATCACAATGCCATTTCCTCCATTGTGACATCGCCCTTTCCCCATTGTGATATCACAATGCCGTTTCCCCCATTGTGACATCACAATGCTGTTTTTCCCATTGTGACATCACAATTCCATTTCCCCTTTCCTGACATTACAATGCCGTTTTCCCCATTGTGACATCACAATGCCCTTTCCCCCATTGTGACATCACAATGCAGTTTTCCCCATTGTGACATCGCAATGCCCTTTCCCCCATTGTGACATCACAATGCCGTTTTCCACATTGTGACATCACAATGCACTTTCCCCCATTGTGACATCACAATGCCATTTCCCCCATTGTGACATTACAATGCCGTTTTCCCTATTGTGACATCACAATGCTCTTTCCCCCATTGTGACATCACAATGCCATTTCACCCATTGTGACATCACAATGCCATTTCCCCCATTGTGACATCACAATGCCATTTCCCCCATTGTGATATCACAATGCCATTTCCCCCATTGTGACATCACAATGCCATTTCCACCATTGTGACATCACAATGCCGTGTTCTGCATTGTGACATCACAATGCCCTTTCCCCCATTCTGACATCACAATGCAGTTTTCCCCATTGTGACATCGCAATGCCCTTTCCCCCATTGTGACATCACAATGCCATTTTCCCCATTGTGACATCACAATGCCCTTTCCCCCATTGTGACATCACAATGCCATTTCCCCCATTGTGACATCACAATGCCGTTTTCCCTATTGTGACATCACAATGCCCTTTCCCCCATTGTGACATCACAATGCCATTTCCCCCATTGTGACATCACAATGCCATTTCCCCCATTGTGACATCACAATGCCATTTCCCCCATTGTGACATCACAATGCCATTTCCCCCATTGTGACATCACAATGCAGTTTACCCCATTGTGACATCACAATGCCCTTTTCCCCATTGTGACATCACAATGCCGTTTTCCCTATTGTGACATCACAATGCAATTTCATCCATTGTGACATCACAATGCCCTTTCCACATTGTGACATCACAATGCCATTTCCCCCATTGTGACATCACAATGCAGTTTACCCCATTGTGACATCACAATGCCCTTTCCCCCATTGTGACATCACAATCCCATTTCCCCCATTGTGACATCACAATGCCCTTTCCCCCATTGTGACATCACAATGCAGTTTTCCCCATTGTGACATCACAATGCCCTTTCCCCCATTGTGACATCACAATGCCGTTTTCTGCATTGTGACATCACAATGCCCTTTCCCCCATTCTGACATCACAATGCAGTTTTCCCCATTGTGACATCGCAATGCCCTTTCCCCCATTGTGACATCACAATTGCGTTTTCCCCATTGTGACACCACAATGCCCTTTCCCCCATTGTGACATCACAATGCCCTTTCCCCCATTGTGACATCACAATGCCATTTCCCCCATTGTGACATCACAATTCCATTTCCCCCATTGTGACATCACAATGCAGTTTACCCCATTGTGACATCACAATGCCCTTTTCCCCATTGTGACATCACAATGCCGTTTTCCCTATTGTGACATCACAATGCCCTTTCCACATTGTGACATCACAATGCCATTTCCCCCATTGTGACATCACAATGCAGTTTACCCCGTTGTGACATCACAATGCCCTTTCCACCATTGTGACATCACAATGCCGTTTTCCCCATTGGGACATCACAATGCTGTTTCCCCCATTGTGACATCACAATCCCATTTCCACCATTGTGACATCACAATGCCGTTTTCTGCATTGTGACATCACAATGCCCTTTCCCCCATTGTGACATCACAATGCAGTTTTCCCCATTGTGACATCACAATGCCCTTTCCCCCATTGTGACATCACAATGCCCTTTCCCCCATTGTAACATCACAATGCAGTTTTCCCCATTGTGACATCACAATGCCCTTTCCCCCATTGTGACATCACAATGCCATTTCCCCCATTGTGACATCACAATGCCGTTTTCCCTCTTGTGACATCACAATGCCCTTTCCCCCATTGTGACATCACAATGCCCTTTCCCCCATTGTGACATCACAATGCCATTTCCCCCATTGTGACATCACAATTCCATTTCCCCCATTGTGACATCACAATGCAGTTTACCCCATTGTGACATCACAATGCCCTTTCCCCCATTGTGAGATCACAATGCCCTTTTCCCCATTGTGACATCACAATTCCATTTCCCCCAGTGTGACATCACAATGCCATTTCCCCCATTGTGACATCACAATGCCATTTCCCCCATTGTGACATCACAATGCAGTTTACCCCATTGTGACATCACAATGCCCTTTCCCCCATTGTGACATCACAATGCCGTTTTCCCCATTGGGACATCACAATGCCGTTTCCCCCATTGTGACATCACAATGCCCTTTCCCCCATTGTGACATCACAATGCCCTTTCCCCCATTGTGACATCACAATGCCATTTCCCCCATTGTTGACATCACAATGCCGTTTTCCCCATTGTGACATCACAATGCCCTTTTCCCCATTGTGACATCACAATGCCATTTCCCCCAGTGTGACATCACAATGCCATTTCCCCCATTGTGACATCACAATGCCGTTTCCCCCATTGTGACATCACAATGCCGTTTCCCCCATTGTGACATCACAATGCAGTTTACCCCATTGTGACATCACAATGCCCTTTCCCCCATTGTGACATCACAATGCAGTTTACCCCATTGTGACATCACAATGCCCTTTCCCCCATTGTGACATCACAATGCCGTTTTCCCTGCTGTGACATCACAATGCCCTTACCCCATTGTGACATCACAATGCCATTTCCCCCATTGTGACATCACAATGCCGTTTCCCCCATTGTGACATCAGAAAGCAGTTTACCCCATTGTGACATCACAATGCCCTTTCCCCCATTGTGACATCACAATGCCGTTTCCCTATTGTGACATCACAATGCCATTTCCTCCATTGTGACATCACAATGCCCTTTCCCCATTGTGACATCACAATGCCCTTTTCCCCATTGTGACATCACAATGCCATTTACCCCAGTGTGACATCACAATGCCATTTCCCCCACTGTGACATCACAATGCCGTTTTCCCTATTGTGACATCACAATGCCGTTTTCCCTATTGTGACATCACAATGCCCTTTCCCCCATTGTGACATCACAATGCCATTTCCCCCATTGTGACATCACAATGTCGTTTCCCCCATTGTGATATCACAATGAAGTTTACCCCATTGTGACATCACAATGCCCTTTCCCCCATTGTGACATCACAATGCCGTTTCCCCCATTGTGACATCACAATGCCATTTCCCCCATTGTGACATCACAATGCTGTTTCCCCCATTGTGACATCAGAATGCAGTTTACCCCATTGTGACATCACAATGCCATTTCCCCCATTGTGACATCACAATGCAGTTAACCACATTGTGACATCACAATGCCCTTTCCCCCATTGTGACATCACAATGCCGTTTTCCCTACTGTGACATCACAATGCCCTTCCCCCATTGTGACATCACAATGCCATTTCCCCCATTGTGACATCACAATGCCGTTTCCCCCATTGTGACATCACAATGCCGTTCCCCCATTGTGACATCACAATGCCCTTTCCCCCATTGTGACATCACAATTGCGTTTTCCCCATTGTGACATCACAATGCCCTTTCCCCCATTGTGACATCACAATGCCATTTCCCCCATTGTGACATCACAATGCCGTTTTCCCTCTTGTGACATCACAATGCCCTTTCCCCCATTGTGACATCACAATGCCCTTTCCCCCATTGTGACATCACAATTCCATTTCCCCCATTGTGACATCACAATGCAGTTTACCCCATTGTGACATCACAATGCCCTTTCCCCCATTGTGAGATCACAATGCAGTTTTCCCCATTGTGACATCACAATGCGCTTTCCCCCATTGTGACATCACAATGCCCTTTCCCCCATTGTGACATCACAATGTCATTTCCCCCATTGTGACATCACAATGCCGTTTTCCCCATTGTGACATCACAATGCCCTTTTCCCCATTGTGACATCACAATTCCATTTCCCCCAGTGTGACATCACAATGCCATTTCCCCCATTGTGACATCACAATGCCATTTCCCCCATTGTGACATCACAATGCAGTTTACCCCATTGTGACATCACAATGCCCTTTCCCCCATTGTGACATCACAATGCCGTTTTCCCCATTGGGACATCACAATGCCGTTTCCCCCATTGTGACATCACAATGCCCTTTCCCCCATTGTGACATCACAATGCCCTTTCCCCCATTGTGACATCACAATGCCATTTCCCCCATTGTTGACATCACAATGCCGTTTTCCCCATTGTGACATCACAATGCCCTTTTCCCCATTGTGACATCACAATGCCATTTCCCCCAGTGTGACATCACAATGCCATTTCCCCCATTGTGACATCACAATGCAGTTTACCCCATTGTGACATCACAATGCCCTTTCCCCCATTGTGACATCACAATGCAGTTTACCCCATTGTGACATCACAATGCCCTTTCCCCCATTGTGACATCACAATGCCGTTTTCCCTACTGTGACATCACAATGCCCTTACCCCATTGTGACATCACAATGCCATTTCCCCCATTGTGACATCACAATGCCGTTTCCCCCATTGTGACATCAGAATGCAGTTTACCCCATTGTGACATCACAATGCCCTTTCCCCCATTGTGACATCACAATGCTGTTTCCCTATTGTGACATCACAATGCCATTTCCTCCATTGTGACATCACAATGCCCTTTCCCCATTGTGACATCACAATGCCCTTTTCCCCATTGTGACATCACAATGCCATTTACCCCAGTGTGACATCACAATGCCATTTCCCCCACTGTGACATCACAATGCCGTTTCCCTATTGTGACATCACAATGCCGTTTTCCCTATTGTGACATCACAATGCCCTTTCCCCCATTGTGACATCACAATGCCATTTCCCCCATTGTGACATCACAATGCCGTTTCCCCCATTGTGACATCACAATGAAGTTTACCCCATTGTGACATCACAATGCCCTTTCCCCCATTGTGACATCACAATGCCGTTTCCCCCATTGTGACATCACAATGCCATTTCCCCCATTGTGACATCACAATGCAGTTAACCACATTGTGACATCACAATGCCCTTTCCCCCATTGTGACATCACAATGCAGTTAACCACATTGTGACATCACAATGCCCTTTCCCCCATTGTGACATCACAATGCTGTTTTCCCTATTGTGACATCACAATGCCCTTTCCCCCATTGTGACATCACAATGCCTTTTCCCCCATTGTGACATCACAATGCAGTTTTCCCCATTGTGACTTCACAATGCCCTTTCCCCCATTGTGACATCACAATGCAGTTTACCCCATTGTGACATCACAATGCCCTTTCCCCCATTGTGACATCACAATGCCGTTTTCCCTATTGTGACATCACAATGCAGTTTACCCCATTGTGACATCACAATGCCCTTTCCCCCATTGTGACATCACAATGCCGTTTTCCCTATTGTGACATCACAATGCCATTTCCTCCATTGTGACATCACAATGCCCTTTCCCCATTGTGATATCACAATGCCGTTTCCCCCATTGTGACATCACAATGCTGTTTTTCCCATTGTGACATCACAATTCCATTTCCCCTATTGTGACATTACAATGCCGTTTTCCCCATTGTGACATCACAATGCCCTTTCCCCCATTGTGACATCACAATGCAGTTTTCCCCATTGTGACATCGCAATGCCCTTTCCCCCATTGTGACATCACAATGCCATTTCCCCCATTGTGACATTACAATGCCGTTTTCCCTATTGTGACATCACAATGCTCTTTCCCCCATTGTGACATCACAATGCCATTTCACCCATTGTGACATCACAATGCCATTTCACCCATTGTGACATCACAATGCCATTTCCCCCATTGTGACATCACAATGCCATTTCCCCCATTGTGATATCACAATGCCATTTCCCCCATTGTGACATCACAATGCCCTTTCCCCCATTGTGACATCACAATGCAGTTTTCCCCATTGTGACATCGCAATGCCCTTTCCCCCATTGTGACATCACAATGCCGTTTTCCACATTGTGACATCACAATGCACTTTCCCCCATTGTGACATCACAATGCCATTTCCCCCATTGTGACATTACAATGCCGTTTTCCCTATTGTGACATCACAATGCTCTTTCCCCCATTGTGACATCACAATGCCATTTCACCCATTGTGACATCACAATGCCATTTCCCCCATTGTGACATCACAATGCCATTTCCCCCATTGTGATATCACAATGCCATTTCCCCCATTGTGACATCACAATGCCATTTCCCCCATTGTGACATCACAATGCCGTGTTCTGCATTGTGACATCACAATGCCCTTTCCCCCATTCTGACATCACAATGCAGTTTTCCCCATTGTGACATCGCAATGCCCTTTCCCCCATTGTGACATCACAATGCCATTTTCCCCATTGTGACATCACAATGCCCTTTCCCCCATTGTGACATCACAATGCCCTTTCCCCCATTCTGACATCACAATGCAGTTTTCCCCATTGTGACATCGCAATGCCCTTTCCCCCATTGTGACATCACAATGCCCTTTCCCCCATTGTGACATCACAATGCCATTTCCCCCATTGTGACATCACAATGCCATTTCCCCCATTGTGACATCACAATGCCATTTCCCCCATTGTGACATCACAATGCAGTTTACCCCATTGTGACATCACAATGCCCTTTTCCCCATTGTGACATCACAATGCCGTTTTCCCTATTGTGACATCACAATGCAATTTCATCCATTGTGACATCACAATGCCCTTTCCACATTGTGACATCACAATGCCATTTCCCCCATTGTGACATCACAATGCCCTTTCCCCCATTGTGACATCACAATTGCGTTTTCCCCATTGTGACATCACAATGCCCTTTCCCCCATTGTGACATCACAATGCCATTTCCCCCATTGTGACATCACAATGCCGTTTTCCCTCTTGTGACATCACAATGCCCTTTCCCCCATTGTGACATCACAATGCCCTTTCCCCCATTGTGACATCACAATTCCATTTCCCCCATTGTGACATCACAATGCAGTTTACCCCATTGTGACATCACAATGCCCTTTCCCCCATTGTGAGATCACAATGCAGTTTTCCCCATTGTGACATCACAATGCGCTTTCCCCCATTGTGACATCACAATGCCCTTTCCCCCATTGTGACATCACAATGTCATTTCCCCCATTGTGACATCACAATGCCGTTTTCCCCATTGTGACATCACAATGCCCTTTTCCCCATTGTGACATCACAATTCCATTTCCCCCAGTGTGACATCACAATGCCATTTCCCCCATTGTGACATCACAATGCCATTTCCCCCATTGTGACATCACAATGCAGTTTACCCCATTGTGACATCACAATGCCCTTTCCCCCATTGTGACGTCACAATGCCGTTTTCCCCATTGGGACATCACAATGCCGTTTCCCCCATTGTGACATCACAATGCCCTTTCCCCCATTGTGACATCACAATGCCCTTTCCCCCATTGTGACATCACAATGCCATTTCCCCCATTGTTGACATCACAATGCCGTTTTCCCCATTGTGACATCACAATGCCCTTTTCCCCATTGTGACATCACAATGCCATTTCCCCCAGTGTGACATCACAATGCCATTTCCCCCATTGTGACATCACAATGCCGTTTCCCCCATTGTGACATCACAATGCAGTTTACCCCATTGTGACATCACAATGCCCTTTCCCCCATTGTGACATCACAATGCAGTTTACCCCATTGTGACATCACAATGCCCTTTCCCCCATTGTGACATCACAATGCCGTTTTCCCTACTGTGACATCACAATGCCCTTACCCCATTGTGACATCACAATGCCATTTCCCCCATTGTGACATCACAATGCCGTTTCCCCCATTGTGACATCAGAATGCAGTTTACCCCATTGTGACATCACAATGCCCTTTCCCCCATTGTGACATCACAATGCCGTTTCCCTATTGTGACATCACAATGCCATTTCCTCCATTGTGACATCACAATGCCCTTTCCCCATTGTGACATCACAATGCCCTTTTCCCCATTGTGACATCACAATGCCATTTACCCTCAGTGTGACATCACAATGCCATTTCCCCCACTGTGACATCACAATGCCGTTTCCCTATTGTGACATCACAATGCCGTTTTCCCTATTGTGACATCACAATGCCCTTTCCCCCATTGTGACATCACAATGCCATTTCCCCCATTGTGACATCACAATGCCGTTTCCCCCATTGTGACATCACAATGAAGTTTACCCCATTGTGACATCACAATGCCCTTTCCCCCATTGTGACATCACAATGCCGTTTCCCCCATTGTGACATCACAATGCCATTTCCCCCATTGTGACATCACAATGCTGTTTCCCCCATTGTGACATCAGAATGCAGTTTACCCCATTGTGACATCACAATGCCCTTTCCCCCATTGTGACATCACAATGCCGTTTCCCGCATTGTGACATCACAATGCCATTTCCCCCATTGTGACATCACAATGCAGTTAACCACATTGTGACATCACAATGCCCTTTCCCCCATTGTGACATCACAATGCAGTTAACCACATTGTGACATCACAATGCCCTTTCCCCCATTGTGACATCACAATGCTGTTTTCCCTATTGTGACATCACAATGCCCTTTCCCCCATTGTGACATCACAATGCCTTTTCCCCCATTGTGACATCACAATGCAGTTTTCCCCATTGTGACTTCACAATGCCCTTTCCCCCATTGTGACATCACAATGCCGTTTTCCGCATTGTGACATCACAATGCCCTTTCCCCCATTGTGACATCACAATGCAGTTTACCCCATTGTGACATCACAATGCCCTTTCCCCCATTGTGACATCACAATGCCGTTTTCCCTATTGTGACATCACAATGCAGTTTACCCCATTGTGACATCACAATGCCCTTTCCCCCATTGTGACATCACAATGCCGTTTTCCCTATTGTGACATCACAATGCCATTTCCTCCATTGTGACATCACAATGCCCTTTCCCCATTGTGATATCACAATGCTGTTTTTCCCATTGTGACATCACAATTCCATTTCCCCTATTGTGACATTACAATGCCGTTTCCCCCATTGTGACATCACAATGCTGTTTTTCCCATTGTGACATCACAATTCCATTTCCCCTATTGTGACATTACAATGCCGTTTTCCCCATTGTGACATCACAATGCCCTTTCCCCCATTGTGACATCACAATGCAGTTTTCCCCATTGTGACATCGCAATGCCCTTTCCCCCATTGTGACATCACAATGCTGTTTTCCACATTGTGACATCGCAATGCCCTTTCCCCCATTGTGACATCACAATGCCATTTCCCCCATTGTGACATTACAATGCCGTTTTCCCTATTGTGACATCACAATGCTCTTTCCCCCATTGTGACATCACAATGCCATTTCACCCATTGTGACATCACAATGCCATTTCCCCCATTGTGACATCACAATGCCATTTCCCCCATTGTGACATCACAATGCCATTTCCCCCATTCTGACATCACAATGCCCTTTTCCCCATTGTGACATCACAATGCCGTTTTCCCCATTGGGACATCACAATGCTGTTTCCCCCATTGTGACATCACAATCCCATTTCCACCATTGTGACATCACAATGCCGTTTTCTGCATTGTGACATCAGAATGCCCTTTCCCCCATTGTGACATCACAATGCAGTTTTCCCCATTGTGACATCACAATGCCCTTTCCCCCATTGTGACATCACAATGCCCTTTCCCCCACTGTGACATCACAATGCAGTTTCCCCCATTGTGACATCACAATGCCGTTTTTCCCATTGTGACATCACAATGCCCTTTCCCCCATTGTGACATCACAATGCCATTCCCCCCATTGTGACATCACAATGCCGTTTTCCCTATTGTGACATCACAATGCCCTTTACTTTATTGTGAGATCACAATGCCCTTTCCACATTGTGACATCACAATGCCATTTCCCCCATTGTGACATCACAATGCCCTTTCCCCATTGTGACATCACAATGCCCTTTCCCCCATTGTGACATCACAATGCCGTTTTCCCCATTGGGACATCACAATGCCGTTTCCCCCATTGTGACATCACAATGCCCTTTCCACCATTGTGACATCACAATGCAGTTTTCCCCATTGTGACATCACAATGCAGTTTTCCCCATTGTGACATCACAATGCAGTTTTCCCCATTGTGACATCACAATGCCATTTCCCGCATTGTGACATCACAATGCCATTTCCCCCATTGTGACATCACAATGCCATTTCCCCCATTGTGACATCACAATGCCGTTTTCTGCATTGTGACATCACAATGCCCTTTCCCCCATTCTGACATCACAATGCAGTTTTCACCATTGTGACATCGCAATGCCCTTTCCCCCATTGTGACATCACAATTGCGTTTTCCCCATTGTGACATCACAATGCCCTTTCCCCCATTGTGACATCACAATGCCATTTCCCCCATTGTGACATCACAATGCCGTTTTCCCTCTTGTGACATCACAATGCCCTTTCCCCCATTGTGACATCACAATGCCCTTTCCCCCATTGTGACATCACAATGCCATTTCCCCCATTGTGACATCACAATTCCATTTTCCCCCATTGTGACATCACAATGCAGTTTACCCCATTGTGACATCACAATGCCCTTTTCCCCATTGTGACATCACAATGCCCTTTTCCCTATTGTGACATCACAATGCCCTTTCCACATTGTGACATCACAATGCCATTTCCCCCATTGTGACATCACAATGCAGTTTACCCCATTGTGACATCACAATGCCCTTTCCACCATTGTGACATCACAATGCCGTTTTCCCTATTGGGACATCACAATGCTGTTTCCCCCATTGTGACATCACAATCCCATTTCCACCATTGTGACATCACAATGCTGTTTTCTGCATTGTGACATCACAATGCCCTTTCCCCCATTGTGACATCACAATGCCGTTTTCCCCATTGTGACATCACAATGCCATTCCCCCCATTGTGACATAACAATGCCGTTTTCCCTATTGTGACATCACAATGCCCTTTCCCCCATTGTGACATCACAATGCCATTTCCCCCTTTGTGACATCACAATGCCGTTTCCCCCATTGGGACATCACAATGCAGTTTTCCCCATTGTGACATCACAATGGCCTTTCCCCCATTGTGACATCACAATGCCGTTTTCCCCATTGTGACATCACAATGCCCTTTCCCCCATTGTGACATCACAATGCCATTCCCCCCATTGTGACATCACAATGCCCTTTCCCCCATTGTGACATCACAATGCCATTTCCCCCATTGTGACATCACAATGCCGTTTTCCCCATTGTGACATCACAATGCCATTTTCCCCATTGTGACATCACAATGCCATTTCCCCCATTGTGACATCACAATGCCATTTCCCCCATTGTGACATCACAATGCCGTTTCCCCCATTGTGACATCACAATGCAGTTTACCCCATTGTGACATCACAATGCCCTTTCCCCCATTGTGACATCACAATGCCGTTTTCCCTATTGTGACATCACAATGCCATTTCCTCCATTGTGACATCGCCCTTTCCCCATTGTGATATCACAATGCCGTTTCCCCCATTGTGACATCACAATGCTGTTTTTCCCATTGTGACATCACAATTCCATTTCCCCTTTCCTGACATTACAATGCCGTTTTCCCCATTGTGACATCACAATGCCCTTTCCCCCATTGTGACATCACAATGCAGTTTTCCCCATTGTGACATCGCAATGCCCTTTCCCCCATTGTGACATCACAATGCCGTTTTCCACATTGTGACATCACAATGCACTTTCCCCCATTGTGACATCACAATGCCATTTCCCCCATTGTGACATTACAATGCCGTTTTCCCTATTGTGACATCACAATGCTCTTTCCCCCATTGTGACATCACAATGCCATTTCACCCATTGTGACATCACAATGCCATTTCCCCCATTGTGACATCACAATGCCATTTCCCCCATTGTGATATCACAATGCCATTTCCCCCATTGTGACATCACAATGCCATTTCCACCATTGTGACATCACAATGCCGTGTTCTGCATTGTGACATCACAATGCCCTTTCCCCCATTCTGACATCACAATGCAGTTTTCCCCATTGTGACATCGCAATGCCCTTTCCCCCATTGTGACATCACAATGCCATTTTCCCCATTGTGACATCACAATGCCCTTTCCCCCATTGTGACATCACAATGCCATTTCCCCCATTGTGACATCACAATGCCGTTTTCCCTATTGTGACATCACAATGCCCTTTCCCCCATTGTGACATCACAATGCCATTTCCCCCATTGTGACATCACAATGCCATTTCCCCCATTGTGACATCACAATGCCATTTCCCCCATTGTGACATCACAATGCCATTTCCCCCATTGTGACATCACAATGCAGTTTACCCCATTGTGACATCACAATGCCCTTTTCCCCATTGTGACATCACAATGCCGTTTTCCCTATTGTGACATCACAATGCAATTTCATCCATTGTGACATCACAATGCCCTTTCCACATTGTGACATCACAATGCCATTTCCCCCATTGTGACATCACAATGCAGTTTACCCCATTGTGACATCACAATGCCCTTTCCCCCATTGTGACATCACAATCCCATTTCCCCCATTGTGACATCACAATGCCCTTTCCCCCATTGTGACATCACAATGCAGTTTTCCCCATTGTGACATCACAATGCCCTTTCCCCCATTGTGACATCACAATGCCGTTTTCTGCATTGTGACATCACAATGCCCTTTCCCCCATTCTGACATCACAATGCAGTTTTCCCCATTGTGACATCGCAATGCCCTTTCCCCCATTGTGACATCACAATTGCGTTTTCCCCATTGTGACACCACAATGCCCTTTCCCCCATTGTGACATCACAATGCCATTTCCCCCATTGTGACATCACAATGCCGTTTTCCCTCTTGTGACATCACAATGCCCTTTCCCCCATTGTGACATCACAATGCCCTTTCCCCCATTGTGACATCACAATGCCATTTCCCCCATTGTGACATCACAATTCCATTTCCCCCATTGTGACATCACAATGCAGTTTACCCCATTGTGACATCACAATGCCCTTTTCCCCATTGTGACATCACAATGCCGTTTTCCCTATTGTGACATCACAATGCCCTTTCCACATTGTGACATCACAATGCCATTTCCCCCATTGTGACATCACAATGCAGTTTACCCCGTTGTGACATCACAATGCCCTTTCCACCATTGTGACATCACAATGCCGTTTTCCCCATTGGGACATCACAATGCTGTTTCCCCCATTGTGACATCACAATCCCATTTCCACCATTGTGACATCACAATGCCGTTTTCTGCATTGTGACATCACAATGCCCTTTCCCCCATTGTGACATCACAATGCAGTTTTCCCCATTGTGACATCACAATGCCCTTTCCCCCATTGTGACATCACAATGCCCTTTCCCCCATTGTAACATCACAATGCAGTTTTCCCCATTGTGACATCACAATGCCCTTTCCCCCATTGTGACATCACAATGCCATTTCCCCCATTGTGACATCACAATGCCGTTTTCCCTCTTGTGACATCACAATGCCCTTTCCCCCATTGTGACATCACAATGCCCTTTCCCCCATTGTGACATCACAATGCCATTTCCCCCATTGTGACATCACAATTCCATTTCCCCCATTGTGACATCACAATGCAGTTTACCCCATTGTGACATCACAATGCCCTTTCCCCCATTGTGAGATCACAATGCCCTTTTCCCCATTGTGACATCACAATTCCATTTCCCCCAGTGTGACATCACAATGCCATTTCCCCCATTGTGACATCACAATGCCATTTCCCCCATTGTGACATCACAATGCAGTTTACCCCATTGTGACATCACAATGCCCTTTCCCCCATTGTGACATCACAATGCCGTTTTCCCCATTGGGACATCACAATGCCGTTTCCCCCATTGTGACATCACAATGCCCTTTCCCCCATTGTGACATCACAATGCCCTTTCCCCCATTGTGACATCACAATGCCATTTCCCCCATTGTTGACATCACAATGCCGTTTTCCCCATTGTGACATCACAATGCCCTTTTCCCCATTGTGACATCACAATGCCATTTCCCCCAGTGTGACATCACAATGCCATTTCCCCCATTGTGACATCACAATGCCGTTTCCCCCATTGTGACATCACAATGCAGTTTACCCCATTGTGACATCACAATGCCCTTTCCCCCATTGTGACATCACAATGCAGTTTACCCCATTGTGACATCACAATGCCCTTTCCCCCATTGTGACATCACAATGCCGTTTTCCCTGCTGTGACATCACAATGCCCTTACCCCATTGTGACATCACAATGCCATTTCCCCCATTGTGACATCACAATGCCGTTTCCCCCATTGTGACATCAGAAAGCAGTTTACCCCATTGTGACATCACAATGCCCTTTCCCCCATTGTGACATCACAATGCCGTTTCCCTATTGTGACATCACAATGCCATTTCCTCCATTGTGACATCACAATGCCCTTTCCCCATTGTGACATCACAATGCCCTTTTCCCCATTGTGACATCACAATGCCATTTACCCCAGTGTGACATCACAATGCCATTTCCCCCACTGTGACATCACAATGCCGTTTTCCCTATTGTGACATCACAATGCCGTTTTCCCTATTGTGACATCACAATGCCCTTTCCCCCATTGTGACATCACAATGCCATTTCCCCCATTGTGACATCACAATGTCGTTTCCCCCATTGTGATATCACAATGAAGTTTACCCCATTGTGACATCACAATGCCCTTTCCCCCATTGTGACATCACAATGCCGTTTCCCCCATTGTGACATCACAATGCCATTTCCCCCATTGTGACATCACAATGCTGTTTCCCCCATTGTGACATCAGAATGCAGTTTACCCCATTGTGACATCACAATGCCATTTCCCCCATTGTGACATCACAATGCAGTTAACCACATTGTGACATCACAATGCCCTTTCCCCCATTGTGACATCACAATGCCGTTTTCCCTACTGTGACATCACAATGCCCTTCCCCCATTGTGACATCACAATGCCATTTCCCCCATTGTGACATCACAATGCCGTTTCCCCCATTGTGACATCACAATGCCGTTCCCCCATTGTGACATCACAATGCCCTTTCCCCCATTGTGACATCACAATTGCGTTTTCCCCATTGTGACATCACAATGCCCTTTCCCCCATTGTGACATCACAATGCCATTTCCCCCATTGTGACATCACAATGCCGTTTTCCCTCTTGTGACATCACAATGCCCTTTCCCCCATTGTGACATCACAATGCCCTTTCCCCCATTGTGACATCACAATTCCATTTCCCCCATTGTGACATCACAATGCAGTTTACCCCATTGTGACATCACAATGCCCTTTCCCCCATTGTGAGATCACAATGCAGTTTTCCCCATTGTGACATCACAATGCGCTTTCCCCCATTGTGACATCACAATGCCCTTTCCCCCATTGTGACATCACAATGTCATTTCCCCCATTGTGACATCACAATGCCGTTTTCCCCATTGTGACATCACAATGCCCTTTTCCCCATTGTGACATCACAATTCCATTTCCCCCAGTGTGACATCACAATGCCATTTCCCCCATTGTGACATCACAATGCCATTTCCCCCATTGTGACATCACAATGCAGTTTACCCCATTGTGACATCACAATGCCCTTTCCCCCATTGTGACATCACAATGCCGTTTTCCCCATTGGGACATCACAATGCCGTTTCCCCCATTGTGACATCACAATGCCCTTTCCCCCATTGTGACATCACAATGCCCTTTCCCCCATTGTGACATCACAATGCCATTTCCCCCATTGTTGACATCACAATGCCGTTTTCCCCATTGTGACATCACAATGCCCTTTTCCCCATTGTGACATCACAATGCCATTTCCCCCAGTGTGACATCACAATGCCATTTCCCCCATTGTGACATCACAATGCAGTTTACCCCATTGTGACATCACAATGCCCTTTCCCCCATTGTGACATCACAATGCAGTTTACCCCATTGTGACATCACAATGCCCTTTCCCCCATTGTGACATCACAATGCCGTTTTCCCTACTGTGACATCACAATGCCCTTACCCCATTGTGACATCACAATGCCATTTCCCCCATTGTGACATCACAATGCCGTTTCCCCCATTGTGACATCAGAATGCAGTTTACCCCATTGTGACATCACAATGCCCTTTCCCCCATTGTGACATCACAATGCTGTTTCCCTATTGTGACATCACAATGCCATTTCCTCCATTGTGACATCACAATGCCCTTTCCCCATTGTGACATCACAATGCCCTTTTCCCCATTGTGACATCACAATGCCATTTACCCCAGTGTGACATCACAATGCCATTTCCCCCACTGTGACATCACAATGCCGTTTCCCTATTGTGACATCACAATGCCGTTTTCCCTATTGTGACATCACAATGCCCTTTCCCCCATTGTGACATCACAATGCCATTTCCCCCATTGTGACATCACAATGCCGTTTCCCCCATTGTGACATCACAATGAAGTTTACCCCATTGTGACATCACAATGCCCTTTCCCCCATTGTGACATCACAATGCCGTTTCCCCCATTGTGACATCACAATGCCATTTCCCCCATTGTGACATCACAATGCAGTTAACCACATTGTGACATCACAATGCCCTTTCCCCCATTGTGACATCACAATGCAGTTAACCACATTGTGACATCACAATGCCCTTTCCCCCATTGTGACATCACAATGCTGTTTTCCCTATTGTGACATCACAATGCCCTTTCCCCCATTGTGACATCACAATGCCTTTTCCCCCATTGTGACATCACAATGCAGTTTTCCCCATTGTGACTTCACAATGCCCTTTCCCCCATTGTGACATCACAATGCAGTTTACCCCATTGTGACATCACAATGCCCTTTCCCCCATTGTGACATCACAATGCCGTTTTCCCTATTGTGACATCACAATGCAGTTTACCCCATTGTGACATCACAATGCCCTTTCCCCCATTGTGACATCACAATGCCGTTTTCCCTATTGTGACATCACAATGCCATTTCCTCCATTGTGACATCACAATGCCCTTTCCCCATTGTGATATCACAATGCCGTTTCCCCCATTGTGACATCACAATGCTGTTTTTCCCATTGTGACATCACAATTCCATTTCCCCTATTGTGACATTACAATGCCGTTTTCCCCATTGTGACATCACAATGCCCTTTCCCCCATTGTGACATCACAATGCAGTTTTCCCCATTGTGACATCGCAATGCCCTTTCCCCCATTGTGACATCACAATGCCATTTCCCCCATTGTGACATTACAATGCCGTTTTCCCTATTGTGACATCACAATGCTCTTTCCCCCATTGTGACATCACAATGCCATTTCACCCATTGTGACATCACAATGCCATTTCACCCATTGTGACATCACAATGCCATTTCCCCCATTGTGACATCACAATGCCATTTCCCCCATTGTGATATCACAATGCCATTTCCCCCATTGTGACATCACAATGCCCTTTCCCCCATTGTGACATCACAATGCAGTTTTCCCCATTGTGACATCGCAATGCCCTTTCCCCCATTGTGACATCACAATGCCGTTTTCCACATTGTGACATCACAATGCACTTTCCCCCATTGTGACATCACAATGCCATTTCCCCCATTGTGACATTACAATGCCGTTTTCCCTATTGTGACATCACAATGCTCTTTCCCCCATTGTGACATCACAATGCCATTTCACCCATTGTGACATCACAATGCCATTTCCCCCATTGTGACATCACAATGCCATTTCCCCCATTGTGATATCACAATGCCATTTCCCCCATTGTGACATCACAATGCCATTTCCCCCATTGTGACATCACAATGCCGTGTTCTGCATTGTGACATCACAATGCCCTTTCCCCCATTCTGACATCACAATGCAGTTTTCCCCATTGTGACATCGCAATGCCCTTTCCCCCATTGTGACATCACAATGCCATTTTCCCCATTGTGACATCACAATGCCCTTTCCCCCATTGTGACATCACAATGCCCTTTCCCCCATTCTGACATCACAATGCAGTTTTCCCCATTGTGACATCGCAATGCCCTTTCCCCCATTGTGACATCACAATGCCCTTTCCCCCATTGTGACATCACAATGCCATTTCCCCCATTGTGACATCACAATGCCATTTCCCCCATTGTGACATCACAATGCCATTTCCCCCATTGTGACATCACAATGCAGTTTACCCCATTGTGACATCACAATGCCCTTTTCCCCATTGTGACATCACAATGCCGTTTTCCCTATTGTGACATCACAATGCAATTTCATCCATTGTGACATCACAATGCCCTTTCCACATTGTGACATCACAATGCCATTTCCCCCATTGTGACATCACAATGCCCTTTCCCCCATTGTGACATCACAATTGCGTTTTCCCCATTGTGACATCACAATGCCCTTTCCCCCATTGTGACATCACAATGCCATTTCCCCCATTGTGACATCACAATGCCGTTTTCCCTCTTGTGACATCACAATGCCCTTTCCCCCATTGTGACATCACAATGCCCTTTCCCCCATTGTGACATCACAATTCCATTTCCCCCATTGTGACATCACAATGCAGTTTACCCCATTGTGACATCACAATGCCCTTTCCCCCATTGTGAGATCACAATGCAGTTTTCCCCATTGTGACATCACAATGCGCTTTCCCCCATTGTGACATCACAATGCCCTTTCCCCCATTGTGACATCACAATGTCATTTCCCCCATTGTGACATCACAATGCCGTTTTCCCCATTGTGACATCACAATGCCCTTTTCCCCATTGTGACATCACAATTCCATTTCCCCCAGTGTGACATCACAATGCCATTTCCCCCATTGTGACATCACAATGCCATTTCCCCCATTGTGACATCACAATGCAGTTTACCCCATTGTGACATCACAATGCCCTTTCCCCCATTGTGACGTCACAATGCCGTTTTCCCCATTGGGACATCACAATGCCGTTTCCCCCTTTGTGACATCACAATGCCCTTTCCCCCATTGTGACATCACAATGCCCTTTCCCCCATTGTGACATCACAATGCCATTTCCCCCATTGTTGACATCACAATGCCGTTTTCCCCATTGTGACATCACAATGCCCTTTTCCCCATTGTGACATCACAATGCCATTTCCCCCAGTGTGACATCACAATGCCATTTCCCCCATTGTGACATCACAATGCCGTTTCCCCCATTGTGACATCACAATGCAGTTTACCCCATTGTGACATCACAATGCCCTTTCCCCCATTGTGACATCACAATGCAGTTTACCCCATTGTGACATCACAATGCCCTTTCCCCCATTGTGACATCACAATGCCGTTTTCCCTACTGTGACATCACAATGCCCTTACCCCATTGTGACATCACAATGCCATTTCCCCCATTGTGACATCACAATGCCGTTTCCCCCATTGTGACATCAGAATGCAGTTTACCCCATTGTGACATCACAATGCCCTTTCCCCCATTGTGACATCACAATGCCGTTTCCCTATTGTGACATCACAATGCCATTTCCTCCATTGTGACATCACAATGCCCTTTCCCCATTGTGACATCACAATGCCCTTTTCCCCATTGTGACATCACAATGCCATTTACCCTCAGTGTGACATCACAATGCCATTTCCCCCACTGTGACATCACAATGCCGTTTCCCTATTGTGACATCACAATGCCGTTTTCCCTATTGTGACATCACAATGCCCTTTCCCCCATTGTGACATCACAATGCCATTTCCCCCATTGTGACATCACAATGCCGTTTCCCCCATTGTGACATCACAATGAAGTTTACCCCATTGTGACATCACAATGCCCTTTCCCCCATTGTGACATCACAATGCCGTTTCCCCCATTGTGACATCACAATGCCATTTCCCCCATTGTGACATCACAATGCTGTTTCCCCCATTGTGACATCAGAATGCAGTTTACCCCATTGTGACATCACAATGCCCTTTCCCCCATTGTGACATCACAATGCCGTTTCCCGCATTGTGACATCACAATGCCATTTCCCCCATTGTGACATCACAATGCAGTTAACCACATTGTGACATCACAATGCCCTTTCCCCCATTGTGACATCACAATGCAGTTAACCACATTGTGACATCACAATGCCCTTTCCCCCATTGTGACATCACAATGCTGTTTTCCCTATTGTGACATCACAATGCCCTTTCCCCCATTGTGACATCACAATGCCTTTTCCCCCATTGTGACATCACAATGCAGTTTTCCCCATTGTGACTTCACAATGCCCTTTCCCCCATTGTGACATCACAATGCCGTTTTCCGCATTGTGACATCACAATGCCCTTTCCCCCATTGTGACATCACAATGCAGTTTACCCCATTGTGACATCACAATGCCCTTTCCCCCATTGTGACATCACAATGCCGTTTTCCCTATTGTGACATCACAATGCAGTTTACCCCATTGTGACATCACAATGCCCTTTCCCCCATTGTGACATCACAATGCCGTTTTCCCTATTGTGACATCACAATGCCATTTCCTCCATTGTGACATCACAATGCCCTTTCCCCATTGTGATATCACAATGCTGTTTTTCCCATTGTGACATCACAATTCCATTTCCCCTATTGTGACATTACAATGCCGTTTCCCCCATTGTGACATCACAATGCTGTTTTTCCCATTGTGACATCACAATTCCATTTCCCCTATTGTGACATTACAATGCCGTTTTCCCCATTGTGACATCACAATGCCCTTTCCCCCATTGTGACATCACAATGCAGTTTTCCCCATTGTGACATCGCAATGCCCTTTCCCCCATTGTGACATCACAATGCTGTTTTCCACATTGTGACATCGCAATGCCCTTTCCCCCATTGTGACATCACAATGCCATTTCCCCCATTGTGACATTACAATGCCGTTTTCCCTATTGTGACATCACAATGCTCTTTCCCCCATTGTGACATCACAATGCCATTTCACCCATTGTGACATCACAATGCCATTTCCCCCATTGTGACATCACAATGCCATTTCCCCCATTGTGACATCACAATGCCATTTCCCCCATTCTGACATCACAATGCCCTTTTCCCCATTGTGACATCACAATGCCGTTTTCCCTATTGTGACATCACAATGCCATTTCATCCATTGTGACATCACAATGCCCTTTCCACATTGTGACATCACAATGCCATTTCCCCCATTGTGACATCACAATGCAGTTTACCCCATTGTGACATCACAATACCCTTTCCCCCATTGTGACATCACAATCCCATTTCCCCCATTGTGACATCACAATGCCCTTTCCCCCATTGTGACATCACAATGCAGTTTTCCCCATTGTGACATCACAATGCCCTTTCCCCCATTGTGACATCACAATGCCGTTTTTCCCATTGTGACATCACAATGCCCTTTCCCCCATTGTGACATCACAATGCCATTCCCCCCATTGTGACATCACAATGCCGTTTTCCCCATTGTGACATCACAATGCCCTTTCCCCCATTGTGACATCACAATGCAGTTTTCCCCATTGTGACATCACAATGGCCTTTTCCCCATTGTGACATCACAATGCCGTTTTCCCCATTGTGACATCACAATGCCCTTTCCCCCATTGTGACATCACAATGCCATTCCCACCATTGTGACATCACAATGCCCTTTCCCCCATTGTGACATCACAATGCCATTTCCCCCATTGTGACATCACAATGCCGTTTTCCCCATTGTGACATCACAATGCCATTTTCCCCATTGTGACATCACAATGCCATTTCCCCCATTGTGATATCACAATGCCATTTCCCCCATTGTGACATCACAATGCCCTTTCCCCCATTGTGACATCACAATGCAGTTTTCCCCATTGTGACATCGCAATGCCCTTTCCCCCATTGTGACATCACAATGCCGTTTTCCACATTGTGACATCACAATGCACTTTCCCCCATTGTGACATCACAATGCCATTTCCCCCATTGTGACATTACAATGCCGTTTTCCCTATTGTGACATCACAATGCTCTTTCCCCCATTGTGACATCACAATGCCATTTCACCCATTGTGACATCACAATGCCATTTCCCCCATTGTGACATCACAATGCCATTTCCCCCATTGTGATATCACAATGCCATTTCCCCCATTGTGACATCACAATGCCATTTCCCCCATTGTGACATCACAATGCCGTGTACTGCATTGTGACATCACAATGCCCTTTCCCCCATTCTGACATCACAATGCAGTTTTCCCCATTGTGACATCGCAATGCCCTTTCCCCCATTGTGACATCACAATGCCATTTTCCCCATTGTGACATCACAATGCCCTTTCCCCCATTGCGACATCACAATGCCCTTTCCCCCATTCTGACATCACAATGCAGTTTTCCCCATTGTGACATCGCAATGCCCTTTCCCCCATTGTGACATCACAATGCCCTTTCCCCCATTGTGACATCACAATGCCATTTCCCCCATTGTGACATCACAATGCCATTTCCCCCATTGTGACATCACAATGCCATTTCCCCCATTGTGACATCACAATGCAGTTTACCCCATTGTGACATCACAATGCCCTTTTCCCCATTGTGATATCACAATGCCGTTTTCCCTATTGTGACATCACAATGCAATTTCATCCATTGTGACATCACAATGCCCTTTCCACATTGTGACATCACAATGCCATTTCCCCCATTGTGACATCACAATGCAGTTTACCCCATTGTGACATCACAATGCCCTTTCCCCCATTGTGACATCACAATCCCATTTCCCCCATTGTGACATCACAATGCCCTTTCCCCCATTGTGACATCACAATGCAGTTTTCCCCATTGTGACATCACAATGCCCTTTCCCCCATTGTGACATCACAATGCCGTTTTCCCCATTGTGACATCACAATGCCCTTTCCCCCATTGTGACATCACAATGCCCTTTCCCCCATTGTGACATCACAATGCCATTTCCCCCATTGTGACATCACAATGCCCTTTCCCCCATTGTGACATCACAATGCCGTTTTCTGCATTGTGACATCACAATGCCCTTTCCCCCATTCTGACATCACAATGCAGTTTTCCCCATTGTGACATCGCAATGCCCTTTCCCCCATTGTGACATCACAATTGCGTTTTCCCCATTGTGACACCACAATGCCCTTTCCCCCATTGTGACATCACAATGCCATTTCCCCCATTGTGACATCACAAGGCCGTTTTCCCTCTTGTGACATCACAATGCCCTTTCCCCCATTGTGACATCACAATGCCCTTTCCCCCATTGTGACATCACAATGCCATTTCCCCCATTGTGACATCACAATTCCATTTCCCCCATTGTGACATCACAATGCAGTTTACCCCATTGTGACATCACAATGCCCTTTTCCCCATTGTGACATCACAATGCCGTTTTCCCTATTGTGACATCACAATGCCCTTTCCACATTGTGACATCACAATGCCATTTCCCCCATTGTGACATCACAATGCAGTTTACCCCGTTGTGACATCACAATGCCCTTTCCACCATTGTGACATCACAATGCCGTTTTCCCCATTGGGACATCACAATGCTGTTTCCCCCATTGTGACATCACAATCCCATTTCCACCATTGTGACATCACAATGCCGTTTTCTGCATTGTGACATCACAATGCCCTTTCCCCCATTGTGACATCACAATGCAGTTTTCCCCATTGTGACATCACAATGCCCTTTCCCCCATTGTGACATCACAATGCCCTTTCCCCCATTGTGACATCACAATGCAGTTTCCCCCATTGTGACATCACAATGCCGTTTTTCCCATTGTGACATCACAATGCCCTTTCCCCCATTGTGACATCACAATGCCATTCCCCCCATTGTGACATCACAATGCCGTTTTCCCTATTGTGACATCACAATGCCCTTTACTTTATTGTGAGATCACAATGCCCTTTCCACATTGTGACATCACAATGCCATTTCCCCCATTGTGACATCACAATGCCCTTTCCCCATTGTGACATCACAATGCCCTTTCCCCCATTGTGACATCACAATGCCGTTTTCCCCATTGGGACATCACAATGCCGTTTCCCCCATTGTGACATCACAATGCCCTTTCCACCATTGTGACATCACAATGCAGTTTTCCCCATTGTGACATCACAATGCAGTTTTCCCCATTGTGACATCACAATGCAGTTTTCCCCATTGTGACATCACAATGCCATTTCCCGCATTGTGACATCACAATGCCATTTCCCCCATTGTGACATCACAATGCCATTTCCCCCATTGTGACATCACAATGCCGTTTTCTGCATTGTGACATCACAATGCCCTTTCCCCCATTCTGACATCACAATGCAGTTTTCACCATTGTGACATCGCAATGCCCTTTCCCCCATTGTGACATCACAATTGCGTTTTCCCCATTGTGACATCACAATGCCCTTTCCCCCATTGTGACATCACAATGCCATTTCCCCCATTGTGACATCACAATTCCATTTTCCCCCATTGTGACATCACAATGCAGTTTACCCCATTGTGACATCACAATGCCCTTTTCCCCATTGTGACATCACAATGCCCTTTTCCCTATTGTGACATCACAATGCCCTTTCCACATTGTGACATCACAATGCCATTTCCCCCATTGTGACATCACAATGCCCTTTCCACCATTGTGACATCACAATGCCGTTTTCCCTATTGGGACATCACAATGCTGTTTCCCCCATTGTGACATCACAATCCCATTTCCACCATTGTGACATCACAATGCTGTTTTCTGCATTGTGACATCACAATGCCCTTTCCCCCATTGTGACATCACAATGCCGTTTTCCCCATTGTGACATCACAATGCCATTCCCCCCATTGTGACATAACAATGCCGTTTTCCCTATTGTGACATCACAATGCCCTTTCCCCCATTGTGACATCACAATGCCATTTCCCCCTTTGTGACATCACAATGCCGTTTCCCCCATTGGGACATCACAATGCAGTTTTCCCCATTGTGACATCACAATGGCCTTTCCCCCATTGTGACATCACAATGCCGTTTTCCCCATTGTGACATCACAATGCCCTTTCCCCCATTGTGACATCACAATGCCATTCCCCCCATTGTGACATCACAATGCCCTTTCCCCCATTGTGACATCACAATGCCATTTCCCCCATTGTGACATCACAATGCCGTTTTCCCCATTGTGACATCACAATGCCATTTTCCCCATTGTGACATCACAATGCCATTTCCCCCATTGTGACATCACAATGCCATTTCCCCCATTGTGACATCACAATGCCGTTTTCCCCATTGTGACATCACAATGCAGTTTACCCCATTGTGACATCACAATGCCCTTTCCCCCATTGTGACATCACAATGCCGTTTTCCCTATTGTGACATCACAATGCCATTTCCTCCATTGTGACATCGCCCTTTCCCCATTGTGATATCACAATGCCGTTTCCCCCATTGTGACATCACAATGCTGTTTTTCCCATTGTGACATCACAATTCCATTTCCCCTTTCCTGACATTACAATGCCGTTTTCCCCATTGTGACATCACAATGCCCTTTCCCCCATTGTGACATCACAATGCAGTTTTCCCCATTGTGACATCGCAATGCCCTTTCCCCCATTGTGACATCACAATGCCGTTTTCCACATTGTGACATCACAATGCACTTTCCCCCATTGTGACATCACAATGCCATTTCCCCCATTGTGACATTACAATGCCGTTTTCCCTATTGTGACATCACAATGCTCTTTCCCCCATTGTGACATCACAATGCCATTTCACCCATTGTGACATCACAATGCCATTTCCCCCATTGTGACATCACAATGCCATTTCCCCCATTGTGATATCACAATGCCATTTCCCCCATTGTGACATCACAATGCCATTTCCACCATTGTGACATCACAATGCCGTGTTCTGCATTGTGACATCACAATGCCCTTTCCCCCATTCTGACATCACAATGCAGTTTTCCCCATTGTGACATCGCAATGCCCTTTCCCCCATTGTGACATCACAATGCCATTTTCCCCATTGTGACATCACAATGCCCTTTCCCCCATTGTGACATCACAATGCCATTTCCCCCATTGTGACATCACAATGCCGTTTTCCCTATTGTGACATCACAATGCCCTTTCCCCCATTGTGACATCACAATGCCATTTCCCCCATTGTGACATCACAATGCCATTTCCCCCATTGTGACATCACAATGCCATTTCCCCCATTGTGACATCACAATGCCATTTCCCCCATTGTGACATCACAATGCAGTTTACCCCATTGTGACATCACAATGCCCTTTTCCCCATTGTGACATCACAATGCCGTTTTCCCTATTGTGACATCACAATGCAATTTCATCCATTGTGACATCACAATGCCCTTTCCACATTGTGACATCACAATGCCATTTCCCCCATTGTGACATCACAATGCAGTTTACCCCATTGTGACATCACAATGCCCTTTCCCCCATTGTGACATCACAATCCCATTTCCCCCATTGTGACATCACAATGCCCTTTCCCCCATTGTGACATCACAATGCAGTTTTCCCCATTGTGACATCACAATGCCCTTTCCCCCATTGTGACATCACAATGCCGTTTTCTGCATTGTGACATCACAATGCCCTTTCCCCCATTCTGACATCACAATGCAGTTTTCCCCATTGTGACATCGCAATGCCCTTTCCCCCATTGTGACATCACAATTGCGTTTTCCCCATTGTGACACCACAATGCCCTTTCCCCCATTGTGACATCACAATGCCATTTCCCCCATTGTGACATCACAATGCCGTTTTCCCTCTTGTGACATCACAATGCCCTTTCCCCCATTGTGACATCACAATGCCCTTTCCCCCATTGTGACATCACAATGCCATTTCCCCCATTGTGACATCACAATTCCATTTCCCCCATTGTGACATCACAATGCAGTTTACCCCATTGTGACATCACAATGCCCTTTTCCCCATTGTGACATCACAATGCCGTTTTCCCTATTGTGACATCACAATGCCCTTTCCACATTGTGACATCACAATGCCATTTCCCCCATTGTGACATCACAATGCAGTTTACCCCGTTGTGACATCACAATGCCCTTTCCACCATTGTGACATCACAATGCCGTTTTCCCCATTGGGACATCACAATGCTGTTTCCCCCATTGTGACATCACAATCCCATTTCCACCATTGTGACATCACAATGCCGTTTTCTGCATTGTGACATCACAATGCCCTTTCCCCCATTGTGACATCACAATGCAGTTTTCCCCATTGTGACATCACAATGCCCTTTCCCCCATTGTGACATCACAATGCCCTTTCCCCCATTGTGACATCACAATGCAGTTTTCCCCATTGTGACATCACAATGCCCTTTCCCCCATTGTGACATCACAATGCCATTTCCCCCATTGTGACATCACAATGCCGTTTTCCCTCTTGTGACATCACAATGCCCTTTCCCCCATTGTTACATCACAATGCCCTTTCCCCCATTGTGACATCACAATGCCATTTCCCCCATTGTGACATCACAATTCCATTTCCCCCATTGTGACATCACAATGCAGTTTACCCCATTGTGACATCACAATGCCCTTTCCCCCATTGTGAGATCACAATGCAGTTTTCCCCATTGTGACATCACAATGCGCTTTCCCCCATTGTGACATCACAATGCCCTTTCCCCCATTGTGACATCACAATGTCATTTCCCCCATTGTGACATCACAATGCCGTTTTCCCCATTGTGACATCACAATGCCCTTTTCCCCATTGTGACATCACAATTCCATTTCCCCCAGTGTGACATCACAATGCCATTTCCCCCATTGTGACATCACAATGCCATTTCCCCCATTGTGACATCACAATGCAGTTTACCCCATTGTGACATCACAATGCCCTTTCCCCCATTGTGACATCACAATGCCGTTTTCCCCATTGGGACATCACAATGCCGTTTCCCCCATTGTGACATCACAATGCCCTTTCCCCCATTGTGACATCACAATGCCCTTTCCCCCATTGTGACATCACAATGCCATTTCCCCCATTGTTGACATCACAATGCCGTTTTCCCCATTGTGACATCACAATGCCCTTTTCCCCATTGTGACATCACAATGCCATTTCCCCCAGTGTGACATCACAATGCCATTTCCCCCATTGTGACATCACAATGCCGTTTCCCCCATTGTGACATCACAATGCAGTTTACCCCATTGTGACATCACAATGCCCTTTCCCCCATTGTGACATCACAATGCAGTTTACCCCATTGTGACATCACAATGCCCTTTCCCCCATTGTGACATCACAATGCCGTTTTCCCTACTGTGACATCACAATGCCCTTACCCCATTGTGACATCACAATGCCATTTCCCCCATTGTGACATCACAATGCCGTTTCCCCCATTGTGACATCAGAAAGCAGTTTACCCCATTGTGACATCACAATGCCCTTTCCCCCATTGTGACATCACAATGCCGTTTCCCTATTGTGACATCACAATGCCATTTCCTCCATTGTGACATCACAATGCCCTTTCCCCATTGTGACATCACAATGCCCTTTTCCCCATTGTGACATCACAATGCCATTTACCCCAGTGTGACATCACAATGCCATTTCCCCCACTGTGACATCACAATGCCGTTTTCCCTATTGTGACATCACAATGCCGTTTTCCCTATTGTGACATCACAATGCCGTTTTCCCTATTGTGACATCACAATGCCCTTTCCCCCATTGTGACATCACAATGCCATTTCCCCCATTGTGACATCACAATGTCGTTTCCCCCATTGTGATATCACAATGAAGTTTACCCCATTGTGACATCACAATGCCCTTTCCCCCATTGTGACATCACAATGCCGTTTCCCCCATTGTGACATCACAATGCCATTTCCCCCATTGTGACATCACAATGCTGTTTCCCCCATTGTGACATCAGAATGCAGTTTACCCCATTGTGACATCACAATGCCCTTTCCCCCATTGTGACATCACAATGCCGTTTCCCGCATTGTGACATCACAATGCCTTTTCCCCCATTGTGACATCACAATGCAGTTAACCACATTGTGACATCACAATGCCCTTTCCCCCATTGTGACATCACAATGCAGTTAACCACATTGTGACATCACAATGCCCTTTCCCCCATTGTGACATCACAATGCTGTTTTCCCTATTGTGACATCACAATGCCCTTTCCCCCATTGTGACATCACAATGCCTTTTCCCCCATTGTGACATCACAATGCAGTTTTCCCCATTGTGACTTCACAATGCCCTTTCCCCCATTGTGACATCACAATGCCGTTTTCCGCATTGTGACATCACAATGCCCTCTCCCCCATTGTGACATCACAATGCAGTTTACCCCATTGTGACATCACAATGCCCTTTCCCCCATTGTGACATCACAATGCCATTTCCCCCATTGTGACATCACAATGCCGTTTCCCCCATTGTGACATCACAATGCCATTTCCCCCATTGTGACATCACAATGCCGTTTCCCCCATTGTGACATCACAATGCCATTTCCCCCATTGTGACATCACAATGCCGTTTCCCCCATTGTGACATCACAATGCAGTTTACCCCATTGTGACATCACAATGCCCTTTCCCCCATTGTGACATCACAATGCCGTTTTCCCTATTGTGACATCACAATGCCATTTCCTCCATTGTGACATCACAATGCCCTTTCCCCATTGTGATATCACAATGCCGTTTCCCCCATTGTGACATCACAATGCTGTTTTTCCCATTGTGACATCACAATTCCATTTCCCCTATTGTGACATTACAATGCCGTTTTCCCCATTGTGACATCACAATGCCCTTTCCCCCATTGTGACATCACAATGCAGTTTTCCCCATTGTGACATCGCAATGCCCTTTCCCCCATTGTGACATCACAATGCCGTTTTCCACATTGTGACATCGCAATGCCCTTTCCCCCATTGTGACATCACAATGCCATTTCCCCCATTGTGACATTACAATGCCGTTTTCCCTATTGTGACATCACAATGCTCTTTCCCCCATTGTGACATCACAATGCCATTTCACCCATTGTGACATCACAATGCCATTTCCCCCATTGTGACATCACAATGCCATTTCCCCCATTGTGATATCACAATGCCATTTCCCCCATTGTGACATCACAATGCCATTTCCCCCATTGTGACATCACAATGCCGTTTTCTGCATTGTGACATCACAATGCCATTTCCCCCATTCTGACATCACAATGCCCTTTTCCCCATTGTGACATCACAATGCCGTTTTCCCTATTGTGACATCACAATGCCATTTCATCCATTGTGACATCACAATGCCCTTTCCACATTGTGACATCACAATGCCATTTCCCCCATTGTGACATCACAATGCAGTTTACCCCATTGTGACATCACAATACCCTTTTCCCCATTGTGACATCACAATGCCGTTTTCCCTATTGTGACATCACAATGCAATTTCATCCATTGTGACATCACAATGCCCTTTCCACATTGTGACATCACAATGCCATTTCCCCCATTGTGACATCACAATGCCCTTTCCCCCATTGTGACATCACAATTGCGTTTTCCCCATTGTGACATCACAATGCCCTTTCCCCCATTGTGACATCACAATGCCATTTCCCCCATTGTGACATCACAATGCCGTTTTCCCTCTTGTGACATCACAATGCCCTTTCCCCCATTGTGACATCACAATGCCCTTTCCCCCATTGTGACATCACAATTCCATTTCCCCCATTGTGACATCACAATGCAGTTTACCCCATTGTGACATCACAATGCCCTTTCCCCCATTGTGAGATCACAATGCAGTTTTCCCCATTGTGACATCACAATGCGCTTTCCCCCATTGTGACATCACAATGCCCTTTCCCCCATTGTGACATCACAATGTCATTTCCCCCATTGTGACATCACAATGCCGTTTTCCCCATTGTGACATCACAATGCCCTTTTCCCCATTGTGACATCACAATTCCATTTCCCCCAGTGTGACATCACAATGCCATTTCCCCCATTGTGACATCACAATGCCATTTCCCCCATTGTGACATCACAATGCAGTTTACCCCATTGTGACATCACAATGCCCTTTCCCCCATTGTGACGTCACAATGCCGTTTTCCCCATTGGGACATCACAATGCCGTTTCCCCCATTGTGACATCACAATGCCCTTTCCCCCATTGTGACATCACAATGCCCTTTCCCCCATTGTGACATCACAATGCCATTTCCCCCATTGTTGACATCACAATGCCGTTTTCCCCATTGTGACATCACAATGCCCTTTTCCCCATTGTGACATCACAATGCCATTTCCCCCAGTGTGACATCACAATGCCATTTCCCCCATTGTGACATCACAATGCCGTTTCCCCCATTGTGACATCACAATGCAGTTTACCCCATTGTGACATCACAATGCCCTTTCCCCCATTGTGACATCACAATGCAGTTTACCCCATTGTGACATCACAATGCCCTTTCCCCCATTGTGACATCACAATGCCGTTTTCCCTACTGTGACATCACAATGCCCTTACCCCATTGTGACATCACAATGCCATTTCCCCCATTGTGACATCACAATGCCGTTTCCCCCATTGTGACATCAGAATGCAGTTTACCCCATTGTGACATCACAATGCCCTTTCCCCCATTGTGACATCACAATGCCGTTTCCCTATTGTGACATCACAATGCCATTTCCTCCATTGTGACATCACAATGCCCTTTCCCCATTGTGACATCACAATGCCCTTTTCCCCATTGTGACATCACAATGCCATTTACCCTCAGTGTGACATCACAATGCCATTTCCCCCACTGTGACATCACAATGCCGTTTCCCTATTGTGACATCACAATGCCGTTTTCCCTATTGTGACATCACAATGCCCTTTCCCCCATTGTGACATCACAATGCCATTTCCCCCATTGTGACATCACAATGCCGTTTCCCCCATTGTGACATCACAATGAAGTTTACCCCATTGTGACATCACAATGCCCTTTCCCCCATTGTGACATCACAATGCCGTTTCCCCCATTGTGACATCACAATGCCATTTCCCCCATTGTGACATCACAATGCTGTTTCCCCCATTGTGACATCAGAATGCAGTTTACCCCATTGTGACATCACAATGCCCTTTCCCCCATTGTGACATCACAATGCCGTTTCCCGCATTGTGACATCACAATGCCATTTCCCCCATTGTGACATCACAATGCAGTTAACCACATTGTGACATCACAATGCCCTTTCCCCCATTGTGACATCACAATGCAGTTAACCACATTGTGACATCACAATGCCCTTTCCCCCATTGTGACATCACAATGCTGTTTTCCCTATTGTGACATCACAATGCCCTTTCCCCCATTGTGACATCACAATGCCTTTTCCCCCATTGTGACATCACAATGCAGTTTTCCCCATTGTGACTTCACAATGCCCTTTCCCCCATTGTGACATCACAATGCCGTTTTCCGCATTGTGACATCACAATGCCCTTTCCCCCATTGTGACATCACAATGCAGTTTACCCCATTGTGACATCACAATGCCCTTTCCCCCATTGTGACATCACAATGCCGTTTTCCCTATTGTGACATCACAATGCAGTTTACCCCATTGTGACATCACAATGCCCTTTCCCCCATTGTGACATCACAATGCCGTTTTCCCTATTGTGACATCACAATGCCATTTCCTCCATTGTGACATCACAATGCCCTTTCCCCATTGTGATATCACAATGCTGTTTTTCCCATTGTGATATCACAATGCTGTTTTTCCCATTGTGACATTACAATGCCGTTTCCCCCATTGTGACATCACAATGCTGTTTTTCCCATTGTGACATCACAATTCCATTTCCCCTATTGTGACATTACAATGCCGTTTTCCCCATTGTGACATCACAATGCCCTTTCCCCCATTGTGACATCACAATGCAGTTTTCCCCATTGTGACATCGCAATGCCCTTTCCCCCATTGTGACATCACAATGCTGTTTTCCACATTGTGACATCGCAATGCCCTTTCCCCCATTGTGACATCACAATGCCATTTCCCCCATTGTGACATTACAATGCCGTTTTCCCTATTGTGACATCACAATGCTCTTTCCCCCATTGTGACATCACAATGCCATTTCACCCATTGTGACATCACAATGCCATTTCCCCCATTGTGACATCACAATGCCATTTCCCCCATTGTGACATCACAATGCCATTTCCCCCATTCTGACATCACAATGCCCTTTTCCCCATTGTGACATCACAATGCCGTTTTCCCTATTGTGACATCACAATGCCATTTCATCCATTGTGACATCACAATGCCCTTTCCACATTGTGACATCACAATGCCATTTCCCCCATTGTGACATCACAATGCAGTTTACCCCATTGTGACATCACAATACCCTTTCCCCCATTGTGACATCACAATCCCATTTCCCCCATTGTGACATCACAATGCCCTTTCCCCCATTGTGACATCACAATGCAGTTTTCCCCATTGTGACATCACAATGCCCTTTCCCCCATTGTGACATCACAATGCCGTTTTTCCCATTGTGACATCACAATGCCCTTTCCCCCATTGTGACATCACAATGCCATTCCCCCCATTGTGACATCACAATGCCGTTTTCCCCATTGTGACATCACAATGCCCTTTCCCCCATTGTGACATCACAATGCAGTTTTCCCCATTGTGACATCACAATGGCCTTTTCCCCATTGTGACATCACAATGCCGTTTTCCCCATTGTGACATCACAATGCCCTTTCCCCCATTGTGACATCACAATGCCATTCCCACCATTGTGACATCACAATGCCCTTTCCCCCATTGTGACATCACAATGCCATTTCCCCCATTGTGACATCACAATGCCGTTTTCCCCATTGTGACATCACAATGCCATTTTCCCCATTGTGACATCACAATGCCATTTCCCCCATTGTGATATCACAATGCCATTTCCCCCATTGTGACATCACAATGCCCTTTCCCCCATTGTGACATCACAATGCAGTTTTCCCCATTGTGACATCGCAATGCCCTTTCCCCCATTGTGACATCACAATGCCGTTTTCCACATTGTGACATCACAATGCACTTTCCCCCATTGTGACATCACAATGCCATTTCCCCCATTGTGACATTACAATGCCGTTTTCCCTATTGTGACATCACAATGCTCTTTCCCCCATTGTGACATCACAATGCCATTTCACCCATTGTGACATCACAATGCCATTTCCCCCATTGTGACATCACAATGCCATTTCCCCCATTGTGATATCACAATGCCATTTCCCCCATTGTGACATCACAATGCCATTTCCCCCATTGTGACATCACAATGCCGTGTACTGCATTGTGACATCACAATGCCCTTTCCCCCATTCTGACATCACAATGCAGTTTTCCCCATTGTGACATCGCAATGCCCTTTCCCCCATTGTGACATCACAATGCCATTTTCCCCATTGTGACATCACAATGCCCTTTCCCCCATTGCGACATCACAATGCCCTTTCCCCCATTCTGACATCACAATGCAGTTTTCCCCATTGTGACATCGCAATGCCCTTTCCCCCATTGTGACATCACAATGCCCTTTCCCCCATTGTGACATCACAATGCCATTTCCCCCATTGTGACATCACAATGCCATTTCCCCCATTGTGACATCACAATGCCATTTCCCCCATTGTGACATCACAATGCAGTTTACCCCATTGTGACATCACAATGCCCTTTTCCCCATTGTGATATCACAATGCCGTTTTCCCTATTGTGACATCACAATGCAATTTCATCCATTGTGACATCACAATGCCCTTTCCACATTGTGACATCACAATGCCATTTCCCCCATTGTGACATCACAATGCAGTTTACCCCATTGTGACATCACAATGCCCTTTCCCCCATTGTGACATCACAATCCCATTTCCCCCATTGTGACATCACAATGCCCTTTCCCCCATTGTGACATCACAATGCAGTTTTCCCCATTGTGACATCACAATGCCCTTTCCCCCATTGTGACATCACAATGCCGTTTTCCCCATTGTGACATCACAATGCCCTTTCCCCCATTGTGACATCACAATGCCCTTTCCCCCATTGTGACATCACAATGCCATTTCCCCCATTGTGACATCACAATGCCCTTTCCCCCATTGTGACATCACAATGCCGTTTTCTGCATTGTGACATCACAATGCCCTTTCCCCCATTCTGACATCACAATGCAGTTTTCCCCATTGTGACATCGCAATGCCCTTTCCCCCATTGTGACATCACAATTGCGTTTTCCCCATTGTGACACCACAATGCCCTTTCCCCCATTGTGACATCACAATGCCATTTCCCCCATTGTGACATCACAAGGCCGTTTTCCCTCTTGTGACATCACAATGCCCTTTCCCCCATTGTGACATCACAATGCCCTTTCCCCCATTGTGACATCACAATGCCATTTCCCCCATTGTGACATCACAATTCCATTTCCCCCATTGTGACATCACAATGCAGTTTACCCCATTGTGACATCACAATGCCCTTTTCCCCATTGTGACATCACAATGCCGTTTTCCCTATTGTGACATCACAATGCCCTTTCCACATTGTGACATCACAATGCCATTTCCCCCATTGTGACATCACAATGCAGTTTACCCCGTTGTGACATCACAATGCCCTTTCCACCATTGTGACATCACAATGCCGTTTTCCCCATTGGGACATCACAATGCTGTTTCCCCCATTGTGACATCACAATCCCATTTCCACCATTGTGACATCACAATGCCGTTTTCTGCATTGTGACATCACAATGCCCTTTCCCCCATTGTGACATCACAATGCAGTTTTCCCCATTGTGACATCACAATGCCCTTTCCCCCATTGTGACATCACAATGCCCTTTCCCCCATTGTGACATCACAATGCAGTTTCCCCCATTGTGACATCACAATGCCGTTTTTCCCATTGTGACATCACAATGCCCTTTCCCCCATTGTGACATCACAATGCCATTCCCCCCATTGTGACATCACAATGCCGTTTTCCCTATTGTGACATCACAATGCCCTTTACTTTATTGTGAGATCACAATGCCCTTTCCACATTGTGACATCACAATGCCATTTCCCCCATTGTGACATCACAATGCCCTTTCCCCATTGTGACATCACAATGCCCTTTCCCCCATTGTGACATCACAATGCCGTTTTCCCCATTGGGACATCACAATGCCGTTTCCCCCATTGTGACATCACAATGCCCTTTCCACCATTGTGACATCACAATGCAGTTTTCCCCATTGTGACATCACAATGCAGTTTTCCCCATTGTGACATCACAATGCAGTTTTCCCCATTGTGACATCACAATGCCATTTCCCGCATTGTGACATCACAATGCCATTTCCCCCATTGTGACATCACAATGCCATTTCCCCCATTGTGACATCACAATGCCGTTTTCTGCATTGTGACATCACAATGCCCTTTCCCCCATTCTGACATCACAATGCAGTTTTCACCATTGTGACATCGCAATGCCCTTTCCCCCATTGTGACATCACAATTGCGTTTTCCCCATTGTGACATCACAATGCCCTTTCCCCCATTGTGACATCACAATGCCATTTCCCCCATTGTGACATCACAATTCCATTTTCCCCCATTGTGACATCACAATGCAGTTTACCCCATTGTGACATCACAATGCCCTTTTCCCCATTGTGACATCACAATGCCCTTTTCCCTATTGTGACATCACAATGCCCTTTCCACATTGTGACATCACAATGCCATTTCCCCCATTGTGACATCACAATGCAGTTTACCCCATTGTGACATCACAATGCCCTTTCCACCATTGTGACATCACAATGCCGTTTTCCCTATTGGGACATCACAATGCTGTTTCCCCCATTGTGACATCACAATCCCATTTCCACCATTGTGACATCACAATGCTGTTTTCTGCATTGTGACATCACAATGCCCTTTCCCCCATTGTGACATCACAATGCCGTTTTCCCCATTGTGACATCACAATGCCATTCCCCCCATTGTGACATAACAATGCCGTTTTCCCTATTGTGACATCACAATGCCCTTTCCCCCATTGTGACATCACAATGCCATTTCCCCCTTTGTGACATCACAATGCCGTTTCCCCCATTGGGACATCACAATGCAGTTTTCCCCATTGTGACATCACAATGGCCTTTCCCCCATTGTGACATCACAATGCCGTTTTCCCCATTGTGACATCACAATGCCCTTTCCCCCATTGTGACATCACAATGCCATTCCCCCCATTGTGACATCACAATGCCCTTTCCCCCATTGTGACATCACAATGCCATTTCCCCCATTGTGACATCACAATGCCCTTTCCCCCATTGTGACATCACAATGCAGTTTTCCCCATTGTGACATCACAATGCCCTTTCCCCCATTGTGACATCACAATGCCATTTCCCCCATTGTGACATCACAATGCCGTTTTCCCTCTTGTGACATCACAATGCCCTTTCCCCCATTGTGACATCACAATGCCCTTTCCCCCATTGTGACATCACAATGCCATTTCCCCCATTGTGACATCACAATTCCATTTCCCCCATTGTGACATCACAATGCAGTTTACCCCATTGTGACATCACAATGCCCTTTCCCCCATTGTGAGATCACAATGCAGTTTTCCCCATTGTGACATCACAATGCGCTTTCCCCCATTGTGACATCACAATGCCCTTTCCCCCATTGTGACATCACAATGTCATTTCCCCCATTGTGACATCACAATGCCGTTTTCCCCATTGTGACATCACAATGCCCTTTTCCCCATTGTGACATCACAATTCCATTTCCCCCAGTGTGACATCACAATGCCATTTCCCCCATTGTGACATCACAATGCCATTTCCCCCATTGTGACATCACAATGCAGTTTACCCCATTGTGACATCACAATGCCCTTTCCCCCATTGTGACATCACAATGCCGTTTTCCCCATTGGGACATCACAATGCCGTTTCCCCCATTGTGACATCACAATGCCCTTTCCCCCATTGTGACATCACAATGCCCTTTCCCCCATTGTGACATCACAATGCCATTTCCCCCATTGTTGACATCACAATGCCGTTTTCCCCATTGTGACATCACAATGCCCTTTTCCCCATTGTGACATCACAATGCCATTTCCCCCAGTGTGACATCACAATGCCATTTCCCCCATTGTGACATCACAATGCCGTTTCCCCCATTGTGACATCACAATGCAGTTTACCCCATTGTGACATCACAATGCCCTTTCCCCCATTGTGACATCACAATGCAGTTTACCCCATTGTGACATCACAATGCCCTTTCCCCCATTGTGACATCACAATGCCGTTTTCCCTACTGTGACATCACAATGCCCTTACCCCATTGTGACATCACAATGCCATTTCCCCCATTGTGACATCACAATGCCGTTTCCCCCATTGTGACATCAGAAAGCAGTTTACCCCATTGTGACATCACAATGCCCTTTCCCCCATTGTGACATCACAATGCCGTTTCCCTATTGTGACATCACAATGCCATTTCCTCCATTGTGACATCACAATGCCCTTTCCCCATTGTGACATCACAATGCCCTTTTCCCCATTGTGACATCACAATGCCATTTACCCCAGTGTGACATCACAATGCCATTTCCCCCACTGTGACATCACAATGCCGTTTTCCCTATTGTGACATCACAATGCCGTTTTCCCTATTGTGACATCACAATGCCGTTTTCCCTATTGTGACATCACAATGCCCTTTCCCCCATTGTGACATCACAATGCCATTTCCCCCATTGTGACATCACAATGTCGTTTCCCCCATTGTGATATCACAATGAAGTTTACCCCATTGTGACATCACAATGCCCTTTCCCCCATTGTGACATCACAATGCCGTTTCCCCCATTGTGACATCACAATGCCATTTCCCCCATTGTGACATCACAATGCTGTTTCCCCCATTGTGACATCAGAATGCAGTTTACCCCATTGTGACATCACAATGCCCTTTCCCCCATTGTGACATCACAATGCCGTTTCCCGCATTGTGACATCACAATGCCTTTTCCCCCATTGTGACATCACAATGCAGTTAACCACATTGTGACATCACAATGCCCTTTCCCCCATTGTGACATCACAATGCAGTTAACCACATTGTGACATCACAATGCCCTTTCCCCCATTGTGACATCACAATGCTGTTTTCCCTATTGTGACATCACAATGCCCTTTCCCCCATTGTGACATCACAATGCCTTTTCCCCCATTGTGACATCACAATGCAGTTTTCCCCATTGTGACTTCACAATGCCCTTTCCCCCATTGTGACATCACAATGCCGTTTTCCGCATTGTGACATCACAATGCCCTCTCCCCCATTGTGACATCACAATGCAGTTTACCCCATTGTGACATCACAATGCCCTTTCCCCCATTGTGACATCACAATGCCATTTCCCCCATTGTGACATCACAATGCCGTTTCCCCCATTGTGACATCACAATGCCATTTCCCCCATTGTGACATCACAATGCCGTTTCCCCCATTGTGACATCACAATGCCATTTCCCCCATTGTGACATCACAATGCCGTTTCCCCCATTGTGACATCACAATGCAGTTTACCCCATTGTGACATCACAATGCCCTTTCCCCCATTGTGACATCACAATGCCGTTTTCCCTATTGTGACATCACAATGCCATTTCCTCCATTGTGACATCACAATGCCCTTTCCCCATTGTGATATCACAATGCCGTTTCCCCCATTGTGACATCACAATGCTGTTTTTCCCATTGTGACATCACAATTCCATTTCCCCTATTGTGACATTACAATGCCGTTTTCCCCATTGTGACATCACAATGCCCTTTCCCCCATTGTGACATCACAATGCAGTTTTCCCCATTGTGACATCGCAATGCCCTTTCCCCCATTGTGACATCACAATGCCGTTTTCCACATTGTGACATCGCAATGCCCTTTCCCCCATTGTGACATCACAATGCCATTTCCCCCATTGTGACATTACAATGCCGTTTTCCCTATTGTGACATCACAATGCTCTTTCCCCCATTGTGACATCACAATGCCATTTCACCCATTGTGACATCACAATGCCATTTCCCCCATTGTGACATCACAATGCCATTTCCCCCATTGTGATATCACAATGCCATTTCCCCCATTGTGACATCACAATGCCATTTCCCCCATTGTGACATCACAATGCCGTTTTCTGCATTGTGACATCACAATGCCATTTCCCCCATTCTGACATCACAATGCCCTTTTCCCCATTGTGACATCACAATGCCGTTTTCCCTATTGTGACATCACAATGCCATTTCATCCATTGTGACATCACAATGCCCTTTCCACATTGTGACATCACAATGCCATTTCCCCCATTGTGACATCACAATGCAGTTTACCCCATTGTGACATCACAATACCCTTTTCCCCATTGTGACATCACAATGCCGTTTTCCCTATTGTGACATCACAATGCAATTTCATCCATTGTGACATCACAATGCCCTTTCCACATTGTGACATCACAATGCCATTTCCCCCATTGTGACATCACAATGCCCTTTCCCCCATTGTGACATCACAATTGCGTTTTCCCCATTGTGACATCACAATGCCCTTTCCCCCATTGTGACATCACAATGCCATTTCCCCCATTGTGACATCACAATGCCGTTTTCCCTCTTGTGACATCACAATGCCCTTTCCCCCATTGTGACATCACAATGCCCTTTCCCCCATTGTGACATCACAATTCCATTTCCCCCATTGTGACATCACAATGCAGTTTACCCCATTGTGACATCACAATGCCCTTTCCCCCATTGTGAGATCACAATGCAGTTTTCCCCATTGTGACATCACAATGCGCTTTCCCCCATTGTGACATCACAATGCCCTTTCCCCCATTGTGACATCACAATGTCATTTCCCCCATTGTGACATCACAATGCCGTTTTCCCCATTGTGACATCACAATGCCCTTTTCCCCATTGTGACATCACAATTCCATTTCCCCCAGTGTGACATCACAATGCCATTTCCCCCATTGTGACATCACAATGCCATTTCCCCCATTGTGACATCACAATGCAGTTTACCCCATTGTGACATCACAATGCCCTTTCCCCCATTGTGACGTCACAATGCCGTTTTCCCCATTGGGACATCACAATGCCGTTTCCCCCATTGTGACATCACAATGCCCTTTCCCCCATTGTGACATCACAATGCCCTTTCCCCCATTGTGACATCACAATGCCATTTCCCCCATTGTTGACATCACAATGCCGTTTTCCCCATTGTGACATCACAATGCCCTTTTCCCCATTGTGACATCACAATGCCATTTCCCCCAGTGTGACATCACAATGCCATTTCCCCCATTGTGACATCACAATGCCGTTTCCCCCATTGTGACATCACAATGCAGTTTACCCCATTGTGACATCACAATGCCCTTTCCCCCATTGTGACATCACAATGCAGTTTACCCCATTGTGACATCACAATGCCCTTTCCCCCATTGTGACATCACAATGCCGTTTTCCCTACTGTGACATCACAATGCCCTTACCCCATTGTGACATCACAATGCCATTTCCCCCATTGTGACATCACAATGCCGTTTCCCCCATTGTGACATCAGAATGCAGTTTACCCCATTGTGACATCACAATGCCCTTTCCCCCATTGTGACATCACAATGCCGTTTCCCTATTGTGACATCACAATGCCATTTCCTCCATTGTGACATCACAATGCCCTTTCCCCATTGTGACATCACAATGCCCTTTTCCCCATTGTGACATCACAATGCCATTTACCCTCAGTGTGACATCACAATGCCATTTCCCCCACTGTGACATCACAATGCCGTTTCCCTATTGTGACATCACAATGCCGTTTTCCCTATTGTGACATCACAATGCCCTTTCCCCCATTGTGACATCACAATGCCATTTCCCCCATTGTGACATCACAATGCCGTTTCCCCCATTGTGACATCACAATGAAGTTTACCCCATTGTGACATCACAATGCCCTTTCCCCCATTGTGACATCACAATGCCGTTTCCCCCATTGTGACATCACAATGCCATTTCCCCCATTGTGACATCACAATGCTGTTTCCCCCATTGTGACATCAGAATGCAGTTTACCCCATTGTGACATCACAATGCCCTTTCCCCCATTGTGACATCACAATGCCGTTTCCCGCATTGTGACATCACAATGCCATTTCCCCCATTGTGACATCACAATGCAGTTAACCACATTGTGACATCACAATGCCCTTTCCCCCATTGTGACATCACAATGCAGTTAACCACATTGTGACATCACAATGCCCTTTCCCCCATTGTGACATCACAATGCTGTTTTCCCTATTGTGACATCACAATGCCCTTTCCCCCATTGTGACATCACAATGCCTTTTCCCCCATTGTGACATCACAATGCAGTTTTCCCCATTGTGACTTCACAATGCCCTTTCCCCCATTGTGACATCACAATGCCGTTTTCCGCATTGTGACATCACAATGCCCTTTCCCCCATTGTGACATCACAATGCAGTTTACCCCATTGTGACATCACAATGCCCTTTCCCCCATTGTGACATCACAATGCCGTTTTCCCTATTGTGACATCACAATGCAGTTTACCCCATTGTGACATCACAATGCCCTTTCCCCCATTGTGACATCACAATGCCGTTTTCCCTATTGTGACATCACAATGCCATTTCCTCCATTGTGACATCACAATGCCCTTTCCCCATTGTGATATCACAATGCTGTTTTTCCCATTGTGATATCACAATGCTGTTTTTCCCATTGTGACATTACAATGCCGTTTCCCCCATTGTGACATCACAATGCTGTTTTTCCCATTGTGACATCACAATTCCATTTCCCCTATTGTGACATTACAATGCCGTTTTCCCCATTGTGACATCACAATGCCCTTTCCCCCATTGTGACATCACAATGCAGTTTTCCCCATTGTGACATCGCAATGCCCTTTCCCCCATTGTGACATCACAATGCTGTTTTCCACATTGTGACATCGCAATGCCCTTTCCCCCATTGTGACATCACAATGCCATTTCCCCCATTGTGACATTACAATGCCGTTTTCCCTATTGTGACATCACAATGCTCTTTCCCCCATTGTGACATCACAATGCCATTTCACCCATTGTGACATCACAATGCCATTTCCCCCATTGTGACATCACAATGCCATTTCCCCCATTGTGACATCACAATGCCATTTCCCCCATTCTGACATCACAATGCCCTTTTCCCCATTGTGACATCACAATGCCGTTTTCCCTATTGTGACATCACAATGCCATTTCATCCATTGTGACATCACAATGCCCTTTCCACATTGTGACATCACAATGCCATTTCCCCCATTGTGACATCACAATGCAGTTTACCCCATTGTGACATCACAATACCCTTTCCCCCATTGTGACATCACAATCCCATTTCCCCCATTGTGACATCACAATGCCCTTTCCCCCATTGTGACATCACAATGCAGTTTTCCCCATTGTGACATCACAATGCCCTTTCCCCCATTGTGACATCACAATGCCGTTTTTCCCATTGTGACATCACAATGCCCTTTCCCCCATTGTGACATCACAATGCCATTCCCCCCATTGTGACATCACAATGCCGTTTTCCCCATTGTGACATCACAATGCCCTTTCCCCCATTGTGACATCACAATGCAGTTTTCCCCATTGTGACATCACAATGGCCTTTTCCCCATTGTGACATCACAATGCCGTTTTCCCCATTGTGACATCACAATGCCCTTTCCCCCATTGTGACATCACAATGCCATTCCCACCATTGTGACATCACAATGCCCTTTCCCCCATTGTGACATCACAATGCCATTTCCCCCATTGTGACATCACAATGCCGTTTTCCCCATTGTGACATCACAATGCCATTTTCCCCATTGTGACATCACAATGCCATTTCCCCCATTGTGATATCACAATGCCATTTCCCCCATTGTGACATCACAATGCCCTTTCCCCCATTGTGACATCACAATGCAGTTTTCCCCATTGTGACATCGCAATGCCCTTTCCCCCATTGTGACATCACAATGCCGTTTTCCACATTGTGACATCACAATGCACTTTCCCCCATTGTGACATCACAATGCCATTTCCCCCATTGTGACATTACAATGCCGTTTTCCCTATTGTGACATCACAATGCTCTTTCCCCCATTGTGACATCACAATGCCATTTCACCCATTGTGACATCACAATGCCATTTCCCCCATTGTGACATCACAATGCCATTTCCCCCATTGTGATATCACAATGCCATTTCCCCCATTGTGACATCACAATGCCATTTCCCCCATTGTGACATCACAATGCCGTGTACTGCATTGTGACATCACAATGTCCTTTCCCCCATTCTGACATCACAATGCAGTTTTCCCCATTGTGACATCGCAATGCCCTTTCCCCCATTGTGACATCACAATGCCATTTTCCCCATTGTGACATCACAATGCCCTTTCCCCCATTGCGACATCACAATGCCCTTTCCCCCATTCTGACATCACAATGCAGTTTTCCCCATTGTGACATCGCAATGCCCTTTCCCCCATTGTGACATCACAATGCCCTTTCCCCCATTGTGACATCACAATGCCATTTCCCCCATTGTGACATCACAATGCCATTTCCCCCATTGTGACATCACAATGCCATTTCCCCCATTGTGACATCACAATGCAGTTTACCCCATTGTGACATCACAATGCCCTTTTCCCCATTGTGATATCACAATGCCGTTTTCCCTATTGTGACATCACAATGCAATTTCATCCATTGTGACATCACAATGCCCTTTCCACATTGTGACATCACAATGCCATTTCCCCCATTGTGACATCACAATGCAGTTTACCCCATTGTGACATCACAATGCCCTTTCCCCCATTGTGACATCACAATCCCATTTCCCCCATTGTGACATCACAATGCCCTTTCCCCCATTGTGACATCACAATGCAGTTTTCCCCATTGTGACATCACAATGCCCTTTCCCCCATTGTGACATCACAATGCCGTTTTCCCCATTGTGACATCACAATGCCCTTTCCCCCATTGTGACATCACAATGCCCTTTCCCCCATTGTGACATCACAATGCCATTTCCCCCATTGTGACATCACAATGCCCTTTCCCCCATTGTGACATCACAATGCCGTTTTCTGCATTGTGACATCACAATGCCCTTTCCCCCATTCTGACATCACAATGCAGTTTTCCCCATTGTGACATCGCAATGCCCTTTCCCCCATTGTGACATCACAATTGCGTTTTCCCCATTGTGACACCACAATGCCCTTTCCCCCATTGTGACATCACAATGCCATTTCCCCCATTGTGACATCACAAGGCCGTTTTCCCTCTTGTGACATCACAATGCCCTTTCCCCCATTGTGACATCACAATGCCCTTTCCCCCATTGTGACATCACAATGCCATTTCCCCCATTGTGACATCACAATTCCATTTCCCCCATTGTGACATCACAATGCAGTTTACCCCATTGTGACATCACAATGCCCTTTTCCCCATTGTGACATCACAATGCCGTTTTCCCTATTGTGACATCACAATGCCCTTTCCACATTGTGACATCACAATGCCATTTCCCCCATTGTGACATCACAATGCAGTTTACCCCGTTGTGACATCACAATGCCCTTTCCACCATTGTGACATCACAATGCCGTTTTCCCCATTGGGACATCACAATGCTGTTTCCCCCATTGTGACATCACAATCCCATTTCCACCATTGTGACATCACAATGCCGTTTTCTGCATTGTGACATCACAATGCCCTTTCCCCCATTGTGACATCACAATGCAGTTTTCCCCATTGTGACATCACAATGCCCTTTCCCCCATTGTGACATCACAATGCCCTTTCCCCCATTGTGACATCACAATGCAGTTTCCCCCATTGTGACATCACAATGCCGTTTTTCCCATTGTGACATCACAATGCCCTTTCCCCCATTGTGACATCACAATGCCATTCCCCCCATTGTGACATCACAATGCCGTTTTCCCTATTGTGACATCACAATGCCCTTTACTTTATTGTGAGATCACAATGCCCTTTCCACATTGTGACATCACAATGCCATTTCCCCCATTGTGACATCACAATGCCCTTTCCCCATTGTGACATCACAATGCCCTTTCCCCCATTGTGACATCACAATGCCGTTTTCCCCCATTGGGACATCACAATGCCGTTTCCCCCATTGTGACATCACAATGCCCTTTCCACCATTGTGACATCACAATGCAGTTTTCCCCATTGTGACATCACAATGCAGTTTTCCCCATTGTGACATCACAATGCAGTTTTCCCCATTGTGACATCACAATGCCATTTCCCGCATTGTGACATCACAATGCCATTTCCCCCATTGTGACATCACAATGCCATTTCCCCCATTGTGACATCACAATGCCGTTTTCTGCATTGTGACATCACAATGCCCTTTCCCCCATTCTGACATCACAATGCAGTTTTCACCATTGTGACATCGCAATGCCCTTTCCCCCATTGTGACATCACAATTGCGTTTTCCCCATTGTGACATCACAATGCCCTTTCCCCCATTGTGACATCACAATGCCATTTCCCCCATTGTGACATCACAATTCCATTTTCCCCCATTGTGACATCACAATGCAGTTTACCCCATTGTGACATCACAATGCCCTTTTCCCCATTGTGACATCACAATGCCCTTTTCCCTATTGTGACATCACAATGCCCTTTCCACATTGTGACATCACAATGCCATTTCCCCCATTGTGACATCACAATGCAGTTTACCCCATTGTGACATCACAATGCCCTTTCCACCATTGTGACATCACAATGCCGTTTTCCCTATTGGGACATCACAATGCTGTTTCCCCCATTGTGACATCACAATCCCATTTCCACCATTGTGACATCACAATGCTGTTTTCTGCATTGTGACATCACAATGCCCTTTCCCCCATTGTGACATCACAATGCCGTTTTCCCCATTGTGACATCACAATGCCATTCCCCCCATTGTGACATAACAATGCCGTTTTCCCTATTGTGACATCACAATGCCCTTTCCCCCATTGTGACATCACAATGCCATTTCCCCCTTTGTGACATCACAATGCCGTTTCCCCCATTGGGACATCACAATGCAGTTTTCCCCATTGTGACATCACAATGGCCTTTCCCCCATTGTGACATCACAATGCCGTTTTCCCCATTGTGACATCACAATGCCCTTTCCCCCATTGTGACATCACAATGCCATTCCCCCCATTGTGACATCACAATGCCCTTTCCCCCATTGTGACATCACAATGCCATTTCCCCCATTGTGACATCACAATGCCGTTTTCCCCATTGTGACATCACAATGCCATTTTCCCCATTGTGACATCACAATGCCATTTCCCCCATTGTGACATCACAATGCCATTTCCCCCATTGTGACATCACAATGCCGTTTCCCCCATTGTGACATCACAATGCAGTTTACCCCATTGTGACATCACAATGCCCTTTCCCCCATTGTGACATCACAATGCCGTTTTCCCTATTGTGACATCACAATGCCATTTCCTCCATTGTGACATCGCCCTTTCCCCATTGTGATATCACAATGCCGTTTCCCCCATTGTGACATCACAATGCTGTTTTTCCCATTGTGACATCACAATTCCATTTCCCCTTTCCTGACATTACAATGCCGTTTTCCCCATTGTGACATCACAATGCCCTTTCCCCCATTGTGACATCACAATGCAGTTTTCCCCATTGTGACATCGCAATGCCCTTTCCCCCATTGTGACATCACAATGCCGTTTTCCACATTGTGACATCACAATGCACTTTCCCCCATTGTGACATCACAATGCCATTTCCCCCATTGTGACATTACAATGCCGTTTTCCCTATTGTGACATCACAATGCTCTTTCCCCCATTGTGACATCACAATGCCATTTCACCCATTGTGACATCACAATGCCATTTCCCCCATTGTGACATCACAATGCCATTTCCCCCATTGTGATATCACAATGCCATTTCCCCCATTGTGACATCACAATGCCATTTCCACCATTGTGACATCACAATGCCGTGTTCTGCATTGTGACATCACAATGCCCTTTCCCCCATTCTGACATCACAATGCAGTTTTCCCCATTGTGACATCGCAATGCCCTTTCCCCCATTGTGACATCACAATGCCATTTTCCCCATTGTGACATCACAATGCCCTTTCCCCCATTGTGACATCACAATGCCATTTCCCCCATTGTGACATCACAATGCCGTTTTCCCTATTGTGACATCACAATGCCCTTTCCCCCATTGTGACATCACAATGCCATTTCCCCCATTGTGACATCACAATGCCATTTCCCCCATTGTGACATCACAATGCCATTTCCCCCATTGTGACATCACAATGCCATTTCCCCCATTGTGACATCACAATGCCATTTCCCCCATTGTGACATCACAATGCAGTTTACCCCATTGTGACATCACAATGCCCTTTTCCCCATTGTGACATCACAATGCCGTTTTCCCTATTGTGACATCACAATGCAATTTCATCCATTGTGACATCACAATGCCCTTTCCACATTGTGACATCACAATGCCATTTCCCCCATTGTGACATCACAATGCAGTTTACCCCATTGTGACATCACAATGCCCTTTCCCCCATTGTGACATCACAATCCCATTTCCCCCATTGTGACATCACAATGCCCTTTCCCCCATTGTGACATCACAATGCAGTTTTCCCCATTGTGACATCACAATGCCCTTTCCCCCATTGTGACATCACAATGCCGTTTTCTGCATTGTGACATCACAATGCCCTTTCCCCCATTCTGACATCACAATGCAGTTTTCCCCATTGTGACATCGCAATGCCCTTTCCCCCATTGTGACATCACAATTGCGTTTTCCCCATTGTGACACCACAATGCCCTTTCCCCCATTGTGACATCACAATGCCATTTCCCCCATTGTGACATCACAATGCCGTTTTCCCTCTTGTGACATCACAATGCCCTTTCCCCCATTGTGACATCACAATGCCCTTTCCCCCATTGTGACATCACAATGCCATTTCCCCCATTGTGACATCACAATTCCATTTCCCCCATTGTGACATCACAATGCAGTTTACCCCATTGTGACATCACAATGCCCTTTTCCCCATTGTGACATCACAATGCCGTTTTCCCTATTGTGACATCACAATGCCCTTTCCACATTGTGACATCACAATGCCATTTCCCCCATTGTGACATCACAATGCAGTTTACCCCGTTGTGACATCACAATGCCCTTTCCACCATTGTGACATCACAATGCCGTTTTCCCCATTGGGACATCACAATGCTGTTTCCCCCATTGTGACATCACAATCCCATTTCCACCATTGTGACATCACAATGCCGTTTTCTGCATTGTGACATCACAATGCCCTTTCCCCCATTGTGACATCACAATGCAGTTTTCCCCATTGTGACATCACAATGCCCTTTCCCCCATTGTGACATCACAATGCCCTTTCCCCCATTGTGACATCACAATGCAGTTTTCCCCATTGTGACATCACAATGCCCTTTCCCCCATTGTGACATCACAATGCCATTTCCCCCATTGTGACATCACAATGCCGTTTTCCCTCTTGTGACATCACAATGCCCTTTCCCCCATTGTGACATCACAATGCCCTTTCCCCCATTGTGACATCACAATGCCATTTCCCCCATTGTGACATCACAATTCCATTTCCCCCATTGTGACATCACAATGCAGTTTACCCCATTGTGACATCACAATGCCCTTTCCCCCATTGTGAGATCACAATGCAGTTTTCCCCATTGTGACATCACAATGCGCTTTCCCCCATTGTGACATCACAATGCCCTTTCCCCCATTGTGACATCACAATGTCATTTCCCCCATTGTGACATCACAATGCCGTTTTCCCCATTGTGACATCACAATGCCCTTTTCCCCATTGTGACATCACAATTCCATTTCCCCCAGTGTGACATCACAATGCCATTTCCCCCATTGTGACATCACAATGCCATTTCCCCCATTGTGACATCACAATGCAGTTTACCCCATTGTGACATCACAATGCCCTTTCCCCCATTGTGACATCACAATGCCGTTTTCCCCATTGGGACATCACAATGCCGTTTCCCCCATTGTGACATCACAATGCCCTTTCCCCCATTGTGACATCACAATGCCCTTTCCCCCATTGTGACATCACAATGCCATTTCCCCCATTGTTGACATCACAATGCCGTTTTCCCCATTGTGACATCACAATGCCCTTTTCCCCATTGTGACATCACAATGCCATTTCCCCCAGTGTGACATCACAATGCCATTTCCCCCATTGTGACATCACAATGCCGTTTCCCCCATTGTGACATCACAATGCAGTTTACCCCATTGTGACATCACAATGCCCTTTCCCCCATTGTGACATCACAATGCAGTTTACCCCATTGTGACATCACAATGCCCTTTCCCCCATTGTGACATCACAATGCCGTTTTCCCTACTGTGACATCACAATGCCCTTACCCCATTGTGACATCACAATGCCATTTCCCCCATTGTGACATCACAATGCCGTTTCCCCCATTGTGACATCAGAAAGCAGTTTACCCCATTGTGACATCACAATGCCCTTTCCCCCATTGTGACATCACAATGCCGTTTCCCTATTGTGACATCACAATGCCATTTCCTCCATTGTGACATCACAATGCCCTTTCCCCATTGTGACATCACAATGCCCTTTTCCCCATTGTGACATCACAATGCCATTTACCCCAGTGTGACATCACAATGCCATTTCCCCCACTGTGACATCACAATGCCGTTTTCCCTATTGTGACATCACAATGCCGTTTTCCCTATTGTGACATCACAATGCCGTTTTCCCTATTGTGACATCACAATGCCCTTTCCCCCATTGTGACATCACAATGCCATTTCCCCCATTGTGACATCACAATGTCGTTTCCCCCATTGTGATATCACAATGAAGTTTACCCCATTGTGACATCACAATGCCCTTTCCCCCATTGTGACATCACAATGCCGTTTCCCCCATTGTGACATCACAATGCCATTTCCCCCATTGTGACATCACAATGCTGTTTCCCCCATTGTGACATCAGAATGCAGTTTACCCCATTGTGACATCACAATGCCCTTTCCCCCATTGTGACATCACAATGCCGTTTCCCGCATTGTGACATCACAATGCCTTTTCCCCCATTGTGACATCACAATGCAGTTAACCACATTGTGACATCACAATGCCCTTTCCCCCATTGTGACATCACAATGCAGTTAACCACATTGTGACATCACAATGCCCTTTCCCCCATTGTGACATCACAATGCTGTTTTCCCTATTGTGACATCACAATGCCCTTTCCCCCATTGTGACATCACAATGCCTTTTCCCCCATTGTGACATCACAATGCAGTTTTCCCCATTGTGACTTCACAATGCCCTTTCCCCCATTGTGACATCACAATGCCGTTTTCCGCATTGTGACATCACAATGCCCTCTCCCCCATTGTGACATCACAATGCAGTTTACCCCATTGTGACATCACAATGCCCTTTCCCCCATTGTGACATCACAATGCCATTTCCCCCATTGTGACATCACAATGCCGTTTCCCCCATTGTGACATCACAATGCCATTTCCCCCATTGTGACATCACAATGCCGTTTCCCCCATTGTGACATCACAATGCCATTTCCCCCATTGTGACATCACAATGCCGTTTCCCCCATTGTGACATCACAATGCAGTTTACCCCATTGTGACATCACAATGCCCTTTCCCCCATTGTGACATCACAATGCCGTTTTCCCTATTGTGACATCACAATGCCATTTCCTCCATTGTGACATCACAATGCCCTTTCCCCATTGTGATATCACAATGCCGTTTCCCCCATTGTGACATCACAATGCTGTTTTTCCCATTGTGACATCACAATTCCATTTCCCCTATTGTGACATTACAATGCCGTTTTCCCCATTGTGACATCACAATGCCCTTTCCCCCATTGTGACATCACAATGCAGTTTTCCCCATTGTGACATCGCAATGCCCTTTCCCCCATTGTGACATCACAATGCCGTTTTCCACATTGTGACATCGCAATGCCCTTTCCCCCATTGTGACATCACAATGCCATTTCCCCCATTGTGACATTACAATGCCGTTTTCCCTATTGTGACATCACAATGCTCTTTCCCCCATTGTGACATCACAATGCCATTTCACCCATTGTGACATCACAATGCCATTTCCCCCATTGTGACATCACAATGCCATTTCCCCCATTGTGATATCACAATGCCATTTCCCCCATTGTGACATCACAATGCCGTTTTTCCCATTGTGACATCACAATGCCCTTTCCCCCATTGTGACATCACAATGCCATTCCCCCCATTGTGACATCACAATGCCGTTTTCCCTATTGTGACATCACAATGCCCTTTACTTTATTGTGAGATCACAATGCCCTTTCCACATTGTGACATCGCAATGCCCTTTCCCCCATTGTGACATCACAATGCCATTTCCCCCATTGTGACATTACAATGCCGTTTTCCCTATTGTGACATCACAATGCTCTTTCCCCCATTGTGACATCACAATGCCATTTCACCCATTGTGACATCACAATGCCATTTCCCCCATTGTGACATCACAATGCAGTTTTCCCCATTGTGACATCACAATGCCCTTTCCCCCATTGTGACATCACAATGCCGTTTTTCCCATTGTGACATCACAATGCCCTTTCCCCCATTGTGACATCACAATGCCATTCCCCCCATTGTGACATCACAATGCCGTTTTCCCTATTGTGACATCACAATGCCCTTTACTTTATTGTGAGATCACAATGCCCTTTCCACATTGTGACATCACAATGCCATTTCCCCCATTGTGACATCACAATGCCCTTTCCCCATTGTGACATCACAATGCCCTTTCCCCCATTGTGACATCACAATGCCGTTTTCCCCATTGGGACATCACAATGCCGTTTCCCCCATTGTGACATCACAATGCCCTTTCCTCCATTGTGACATCACAATGCAGTTTTCCCCATTGTGACATCACAATGCAGTTTTCCCCATTGTGACATCACAATGCAGTTTTCCCCATTGTGACATCACAATGCCATTTCCCGCATTGTGACATCACAATGCCATTTCCTCCATTGTGACATCACAATGCCATTTCCCCCATTGTGACATCACAATGCCGTTTTCTGCATTGTGACATCACAATGCCCTTTCCCCCATTCTGACATCACAATGCAGTTTTCCCCATTGTGACATCGCAATGCCCTTTCCCCCATTGTGACATCACAATTGCGTTTTCCCCATTGTGACATCACAATGCCCTTTCCCCCATTGTGACATCACAATGCCATTTCCCCCATTGTGACATCACAATGCCGTTTTCCCTCTTGTGACATCACAATGCCCTTTCCCCCATTGTGACATCACAATGCCCTTTCCCCCATTGTGACATCACAATGCCATTTCCCCCATTGTGACATCACAATTCCATTTTCCCCCATTGTGACATCACAATGCAGTTTACCCCATTGTGACATCACAATGCCCTTTTCCCCATTGTGACATCACAATGCCCTTTTCCCCATTGTGACATCACAATGCCGTTTTCCCTATTGTGACATCACAATGCCCTTTCCACATTGTGACATCACAATGCCATTTCCCCCATTGTGACATCACAATGCAGTTTACCCCATTGTGACATCACAATGCCCTTTCCACCATTGTGACATCACAATGTCGTTTCCCCCATTGTGACATCACAATGCCCTTTCCCCTATTGTGACATCACAATGCCGTTTTCCCTACTGTGACATCACAATGCCCTTCCCCCATTGTGACATCACAATGCCATTTCCCCCATTGTGACATCACAATGCCGTTTCCCCCATTGTGACATCACAATGCCCTTTCCCCCATTGTGACATCACAATTGCGTTTTCCCCATTGTGACATCTCTATGCCCTTTCCCCCATTGTGACATCACAATGCCATTTCCCCCATTGTGACATCACAATGCAGTTTACCCCATTGTGACATCACAATGCCCTTTTCCCCATTGTGACATCACAATGCCGTTTTCCCTATTGTGACATCACAATGCAATTTCATCCATTGTGACATCACAATGCCCTTTCCACATTGTGACATCACAATGCCATTTCCCCCATTGTGACATCACAATGCAGTTTACCCCATTGTGACATCACAATGCCCTTTCCCCCATTGTGACATCACAATCCCATTTCCCCCATTGTGACATCACAATGCCCTTTCCCCCATTGTGACATCACAATGCAGTTTTCCCCATTGTGACATCACAATGCCCTTTCCCCCATTGTGACATCACAATGCCGTTTTCCCCATTGTGACATCACAATGCCCTTTCCCCCATTGTGACATCACAATGCCCTTTCCCCCATTGTGACATCACAATGCCATTTCCCCCATTGTGACATCACAATACCATTTCCCCCATTGTGACATCACAATGCAGTTTACCCCATTGTGACATCACAATGCCCTTTCCCCCATTGTGACATCACAATGCAGTTTTCCCCATTGTGACATCACAATGCGCTTTCCCCCATTGTGACATCACAATGCCCTTTCCCCCATTGTGACATCACAATGTCATTTCCCCCATTGTGACATCACAATGCCGTTTTCCCCATTGTGACATCACAATGCCCTTTTCCCCATTGTGACATCACAATTCCATTTCCCCCAGTGTGACATCACAATGCCATTTCCCCCATTGTGACATCACAATGCCATTTCCCCCATTGTGACATCACAATGCAGTTTACCCCATTGTGACATCACAATGCCCTTTCCCCCATTGTGACATCACAATGCCGTTTTCCCCATTGGGACATCACAATGCCGTTTCCCCCATTGTGACATCACAATGCCCTTTCCCCCATTGTGACATCACAATGCCCTTTCCCCCATTGTGACATCACAATGCCATTTCCCCCATTGTTGACATCACAATGCCGTTTTCCCCATTGTGACATCACAATGCCCTTTTCCCCATTGTGACATCACAATGCCATTTCCCCCAGTGTGACATCACAATGCCATTTCCCCCATTGTGACATCACAATGCCGTTTCCCCCATTGTGACATCACAATGCAGTTTACCCCATTGTGACATCACAATGCCCTTTCCCCCATTGTGACATCACAATGCCCTTTCCCCCATTGTGACATCACAATGCAGTTTACCCCATTGTGACATCACAATGCCCTTTCCCCCATTGTGACATCACAATGCCGTTTTCCCTACTGTGACATCACAATGCCCTTACCCCATTGTGACATCACAATGCCATTTCCCCCATTGTGACATCACAATGCTGTTTCCCCCATTGTGACATCAGAATGCAGTTTACCCCATTGTGACATCACAATGCCCTTTCCCCCATTGTGACATCACAATGCCGTTTCCCTATTGTGACATCACAATGCCATTTCCTCCATTGTGACATCACAATGCCCTTTCCCCATTGTGACATCACAATGCCCTTTTCCCCATTGTGACATCACAATGCCATTTACCCCAGTGTGACATCACAATGCCATTTCCCCCACTGTGACATCACAATGCCGTTTTCCCTATTGTGACATCACAATGCCGTTTTCCCTATTGTGACATCACAATGCCCTTTCCCCCATTGTGACATCACAATGCCATTTCCCCCATTGTGACATCACAATGCCATTTCCCCCATTGTTGACATCACAATGCCGTTTTCCCCATTGTGACATCACAATGCCCTTTTCCCCATTGTGACATCACAATGCCATTTCCCCCAGTGTGACATCACAATGCCATTTCCCCCATTGTGACATCACAATGCCGTTTCCCCCATTGTGACATCACAATGCAGTTTACCCCATTGTGACATCACAATGCCCTTTCCCCCATTGTGACATCACAATGCAGTTTACCCCATTGTGACATCACAATGCCCTTTCCCCCATTGTGACATCACAATGCCGTTTTCCCTACTGTGACATCACAATGCCCTTACCCCATTGTGACATCACAATGCCATTTCCCCCATTGTGACATCACAATGCCGTTTCCCCCATTGTGACATCAGAAAGCAGTTTACCCCATTGTGACATCACAATGCCCTTTCCCCCATTGTGACATCACAATGCCGTTTCCCTATTGTGACATCACAATGCCATTTCCTCCATTGTGACATCACAATGCCCTTTCCCCATTGTGACATCACAATGCCCTTTTCCCCATTGTGACATCACAATGCCATTTACCCCAGTGTGACATCACAATGCCATTTCCCCCACTGTGACATCACAATGCCGTTTTCCCTATTGTGACATCACAATGCCGTTTTCCCTATTGTGACATCACAATGCCGTTTTCCCTATTGTGACATCACAATGCCCTTTCCCCCATTGTGACATCACAATGCCATTTCCCCCATTGTGACATCACAATGTCGTTTCCCCCATTGTGATATCACAATGAAGTTTACCCCATTGTGACATCACAATGCCCTTTCCCCCATTGTGACATCACAATGCCGTTTCCCCCATTGTGACATCACAATGCCATTTCCCCCATTGTGACATCACAATGCTGTTTCCCCCATTGTGACATCAGAATGCAGTTTACCCCATTGTGACATCACAATGCCCTTTCCCCCATTGTGACATCACAATGCCGTTTCCCGCATTGTGACATCACAATGCCTTTTCCCCCATTGTGACATCACAATGCAGTTAACCACATTGTGACATCACAATGCCCTTTCCCCCATTGTGACATCACAATGCAGTTAACCACATTGTGACATCACAATGCCCTTTCCCCCATTGTGACATCACAATGCTGTTTTCCCTATTGTGACATCACAATGCCCTTTCCCCCATTGTGACATCACAATGCCTTTTCCCCCATTGTGACATCACAATGCAGTTTTCCCCATTGTGACTTCACAATGCCCTTTCCCCCATTGTGACATCACAATGCCGTTTTCCGCATTGTGACATCACAATGCCCTCTCCCCCATTGTGACATCACAATGCAGTTTACCCCATTGTGACATCACAATGCCCTTTCCCCCATTGTGACATCACAATGCCATTTCCCCCATTGTGACATCACAATGCCGTTTCCCCCATTGTGACATCACAATGCCATTTCCCCCATTGTGACATCACAATGCCGTTTCCCCCATTGTGACATCACAATGCCATTTCCCCCATTGTGACATCACAATGCCGTTTCCCCCATTGTGACATCACAATGCAGTTTACCCCATTGTGACATCACAATGCCCTTTCCCCCATTGTGACATCACAATGCCGTTTTCCCTATTGTGACATCACAATGCCATTTCCTCCATTGTGACATCACAATGCCCTTTCCCCATTGTGATATCACAATGCCGTTTCCCCCATTGTGACATCACAATGCTGTTTTTCCCATTGTGACATCACAATTCCATTTCCCCTATTGTGACATTACAATGCCGTTTTCCCCATTGTGACATCACAATGCCCTTTCCCCCATTGTGACATCACAATGCAGTTTTCCCCATTGTGACATCGCAATGCCCTTTCCCCCATTGTGACATCACAATGCCGTTTTCCACATTGTGACATCGCAATGCCCTTTCCCCCATTGTGACATCACAATGCCATTTCCCCCATTGTGACATTACAATGCCGTTTTCCCTATTGTGACATCACAATGCTCTTTCCCCCATTGTGACATCACAATGCCATTTCACCCATTGTGACATCACAATGCCATTTCCCCCATTGTGACATCACAATGCCATTTCCCCCATTGTGATATCACAATGCCATTTCCCCCATTGTGACATCACAATGCCATTTCCCCCATTGTGACATCACAATGCCGTTTTCTGCATTGTGACATCACAATGCCATTTCCCCCATTCTGACATCACAATGCCCTTTTCCCCATTGTGACATCACAATGCCGTTTTCCCTATTGTGACATCACAATGCCATTTCATCCATTGTGACATCACAATGCCCTTTCCACATTGTGACATCACAATGCCATTTCCCCCATTGTGACATCACAATGCAGTTTACCCCATTGTGACATCACAATACCCTTTCCCCCATTGTGACATCACAATCCCATTTCCCCCATTGTGACATCACAATGCAGTTTTCCCCATTGTGACATCACAATGCCCTTTCCCCCATTGTGACATCACAATGCCGTTTTCCCCATTGTGACATCACAATGCCCTTTCCCCCATTGTGACATCACAATGCCATTCCCCCGATTGTGACATCACAATGCCGTTTTCCCCATTGTGACATCACAATGCCCTTTCCCCCATTGTGACATCACAATGCAGTTTTCCCCATTGTGACATCACAATGGCCTTTCCCCCATTGTGACATCACAATGCCGTTTTCCCCATTGTGACATCACAATGCCCTTTCCCCCATTGTGACATCACAATGCCATTCCCCCCATTGTGACATCACAATGCCCTTTCCCCCATTGTGACATCACAATGCCATTTCCCCCATTGTGACATCACAATGCCGTTTTCCCCATTGTGACATCACAATGCCATTTTCCCCATTGTGGCATCACAATGCCATTTCCCCCATTGTGACATCACAATGCCGTTTTCCCTATTGTGACATCACAATGCCATTTCCTCCATTGTGACATCGCCCTTTCCCCATTGTGATATCACAATGCCGTTTTCCACATTGTGACATCACAATGCACTTTCCCCCATTGTGACATCACAATGCCATTTCCCCCATTGTGACATTACAATGCCGTTTTCCCTATTGTGACATCACAATGCTCTTTCCCCCATTGTGACATCACAATGCCATTTCCCCCATTGTGACATTACAATGCCGTTTTCCCTATTGTGACATCACAATGCTCTTTCCCCCATTGTGACATCACAAAGCCATTTCACCCATTGTGACATCACAATGCCATTTCCCCCATTGTGACATCACAATGCCATTTCCCCCATTGTGATATCACAATGCCATTTCCCCATTGTGACATCACAATGCCATTTCCCCCATTGTGACATCACAATGCCGTGTTCTGCATTGTGACATCACAATGCCCTTTCCCCCATTCTGACATCACAATGCAGTTTTCCCCATTGTGACATCGCAATGCCCTTTCCCCCATTGTGACATCACAATGCCATTTTCCCCATTGTGACATCACAATGCCCTTTCCCCCATTGTGACATCACAATGCCATTTCCCCCATTGTGACATCACAATGCCGTTTTCCCTATTGTGACATCACAATGCCCTTTCCCCCATTGTGACATCACAATGCCATTTCCCCCATTGTGACATCACAATGCCATTTCCCCCATTGTGACATCACAATGCCATTTCCCCCATTGTGACATCACAATGCAGTTTACCCCATTGTGACATCACAATGCCCTTTTCCCCATTGTGACATCACAATGCCGTTTTCCCTATTGTGACATCACAATGCAATTTCATCCATTGTGACATCACAATGCCCTTTCCACATTGTGACATCACAATGCCATTTCCCCCATTGTGACATCACAATGCAGTTTACCCCATTGTGACATCACAATGCCCTTTCCCCCATTGTGACATCACAATCCCATTTCCCCCATTGTGACATCACAATGCCCTTTCCCCCATTGTGACATCACAATGCAGTTTTCCCCATTGTGACATCACAATGCCCTTTCCCCCATTGTGACATCACAATGCCGTTTTCCCCATTGTGACATCACAATGCCCTTTCCCCCATTGTGACATCACAATGCCCTTTCCCCCATTGTGACATCACAATGCCATTTCCCCCATTGTGACATCACAATGCCATTTCCCCCATTGTGACATCACAATGCCGTTTTCTGCATTGTGACATCACAATGCCCTTTCCCCCATTCTGACATCACAATGCAGTTTTCCCCATTGTGACATCGCAATGCCCTTTCCCCCATTGTGACATCACAATTGCGTTTTCCCCATTGTGACACCACAATGCCCTTTCCCCCATTGTGACATCACAATGCCATTTCCCCCATTGTGACATCACAATGCCGTTTTCCCTCTTGTGACATCACAATGCCCTTTCCCCCATTGTGACATCACAATGCCCTTTCCCCCATTGTGACATCACAATGCCATTTCCCCCATTGTGACATCACAATTCCATTTCCCCCATTGTGACATCACAATGCAGTTTACCCCATTGTGACATCACAATGCCCTTTTCCCCATTGTGACATCACAATGCCGTTTTCCCTATTGTGACATCACAATGCCCTTTCCACATTGTGACATCACAATGCCATTTCCCCCATTGTGACATCACAATGCAGTTTACCCCGTTGTGACATCACAATGCCCTTTCCACCATTGTGACATCACAATGCCGTTTTCCCCATTGGGACATCACAATGCTGTTTCCCCCATTGTGACATCACAATCCCATTTCCACCATTGTGACATCACAATGCCGTTTTCTGCATTGTGACATCACAATGCCCTTTCCCCCATTGTGACATCACAATGCAGTTTTCCCCATTGTGACATCACAATGCCCTTTCCCCCATTGTGACATCACAATGCCCTTTCCCCCATTGTGACATCACAATGCAGTTTTCCCCATTGTGACATCACAATGCCCTTTCCCCCATTGTGACATCACAATGCCGTTTTTCCCATTGTGACATCACAATGCCCTTTCCCCCATTGTGACATCACAATGCCATTCCCCCCATTGTGACATCACAATGCCGTTTTCCCTATTGTGACATCACAATGCCCTTTACTTTATTGTGAGATCACAATGCCCTTTCCACATTGTGACATCACAATGCCATTTCCCCCATTGTGACATCACAATGCCCTTTCCCCATTGTGACATCACAATGCCCTTTCCCCCATTGTGACATCACAATGCCGTTTTCCCCATTGGGACATCACAATGCCGTTTCCCCCATTGTGACATCACAATGCCCTTTCCTCCATTGTGACATCACAATGCAGTTTTCCCCATTGTGACATCACAATGCAGTTTTCCCCATTGTGACATCACAATGCAGTTTTCCCCATTGTGACATCACAATGCCATTTCCCGCATTGTGACATCACAATGCCATTTCCTCCATTGTGACATCACAATGCCATTTCCCCCATTGTGACATCACAATGCCGTTTTCTGCATTGTGACATCACAATGCCCTTTCCCCCATTCTGACATCACAATGCAGTTTTCCCCATTGTGACATCGCAATGCCCTTTCCCCCATTGTGACATCACAATTGCGTTTTCCCCATTGTGACATCACAATGCCCTTTCCCCCATTGTGACATCACAATGCCATTTCCCCCATTGTGACATCACAATGCCGTTTTCCCTCTTGTGACATCACAATGCCCTTTCCCCCATTGTGACATCACAATGCCCTTTCCCCCATTGTGACATCACAATGCCATTTCCCCCATTGTGACATCACAATTCCATTTTCCCCCATTGTGACATCACAATGCAGTTTACCCCATTGTGACATCACAATGCCCTTTTCCCCATTGTGACATCACAATGCCCTTTTCCCCATTGTGACATCACAATGCCGTTTTCCCTATTGTGACATCACAATGCCCTTTCCACATTGTGACATCACAATGCCATTTCCCCCATTGTGACATCACAATGCAGTTTACCCCATTGTGACATCACAATGCCCTTTCCACCATTGTGACATCACAATGTCGTTTCCCCCATTGTGACATCACAATCCCATTTCCACCATTGTGACATCACAATGCTGTTTTCTGCATTGTGACATCACAATGCCCTTTCCCCCATTGTGACATCACAATGCCGTTTTCCCCATTGTGACATCACAATGCCATTCCCCCCATTGTGACATCACAATGCCGTTTTCCCTATTGTGACATCACAATGCCCTTTCCCCCATTGTGACATCACAATGCCATTTCCCCCTTTGTGACATCACAATGCCGTTTCCCCCATTGGGACATCACAATGCAGTTCACCCCATTGGGACATCACAATGCAGTTCACCCCATTGTGACATCACAATGCCCTTTCCCCCATTGTGACATCACAATGCCGTTTCCCTATTGTGACATCACAATGTCATTTCCTCCATTGTGACATCACAATGCCCTTTCCCCATTGTGACATCACAATGCCATTTCCCCCATTGTGACATCACAATGCCATTTCCCCCATTGTGACATCACAATGCAGTTAACCACATTGTGACATCACAATGCCCTTTCCCCTATTGTGACATCACAATGCCGTTTTCCCTACTGTGACATCACAATGCCCTTCCCCCATTGTGACATCACAATGCCATTTCCCCCATTGTGACATCACAATGCCGTTTCCCCCATTGTGACATCACAATGCCCTTTCCCCCATTGTGACATCACAATTGCGTTTTCCCCATTGTGACATCTCTATGCCCTTTCCCCCATTGTGACATCACAATGCCATTTCCCCCATTGTGACATCACAATGCAGTTTACCCCATTGTGACATCACAATGCCCTTTTCCCCATTGTGACATCACAATGCCGTTTTCCCTATTGTGACATCACAATGCAATTTCATCCATTGTGACATCACAATGCCCTTTCCACATTGTGACATCACAATGCCATTTCCCCCATTGTGACATCACAATGCAGTTTACCCCATTGTGACATCACAATGCCCTTTCCCCCATTGTGACATCACAATCCCATTTCCCCCATTGTGACATCACAATGCCCTTTCCCCCATTGTGACATCACAATGCAGTTTTCCCCATTGTGACATCACAATGCCCTTTCCCCCATTGTGACATCACAATGCCGTTTTCCCCATTGTGACATCACAATGCCCTTTCCCCCATTGTGACATCACAATGCCCTTTCCCCCATTGTGACATCACAATGCCATTTCCCCCATTGTGACATCACAATACCATTTCCCCCATTGTGACATCACAATGCAGTTTACCCCATTGTGACATCACAATGCCCTTTCCCCCATTGTGACATCACAATGCAGTTTTCCCCATTGTGACATCACAATGCGCTTTCCCCCATTGTGACATCACAATGCCCTTTCCCCCATTGTGACATCACAATGTCATTTCCCCCATTGTGACATCACAATGCCGTTTTCCCCATTGTGACATCACAATGCCCTTTTCCCCATTGTGACATCACAATTCCATTTCCCCCAGTGTGACATCACAATGCCATTTCCCCCATTGTGACATCACAATGCCATTTCCCCCATTGTGACATCACAATGCAGTTTACCCCATTGTGACATCACAATGCCCTTTCCCCCATTGTGACATCACAATGCCGTTTTCCCCATTGGGACATCACAATGCCGTTTCCCCCATTGTGACATCACAATGCCCTTTCCCCCATTGTGACATCACAATGCCCTTTCCCCCATTGTGACATCACAATGCCATTTCCCCCATTGTTGACATCACAATGCCGTTTTCCCCATTGTGACATCACAATGCCCTTTTCCCCATTGTGACATCACAATGCCATTTCCCCCAGTGTGACATCACAATGCCATTTCCCCCATTGTGACATCACAATGCCGTTTCCCCCATTGTGACATCACAATGCAGTTTACCCCATTGTGACATCACAATGCCCTTTCCCCCATTGTGACATCACAATGCCCTTTCCCCCATTGTGACATCACAATGCAGTTTACCCCATTGTGACATCACAATGCCCTTTCCCCCATTGTGACATCACAATGCCGTTTTCCCTACTGTGACATCACAATGCCCTTACCCCATTGTGACATCACAATGCCATTTCCCCCATTGTGACATCACAATGCTGTTTCCCCCATTGTGACATCAGAATGCAGTTTACCCCATTGTGACATCACAATGCCCTTTCCCCCATTGTGACATCACAATGCCGTTTCCCTATTGTGACATCACAATGCCATTTCCTCCATTGTGACATCACAATGCCCTTTCCCCATTGTGACATCACAATGCCCTTTTCCCCATTGTGACATCACAATGCCATTTACCCCAGTGTGACATCACAATGCCATTTCCCCCACTGTGACATCACAATGCCGTTTTCCCTATTGTGACATCACAATGCCGTTTTCCCTATTGTGACATCACAATGCCCTTTCCCCCATTGTGACATCACAATGCCATTTCCCCCATTGTGACATCACAATGCCGTTTCCCCCATTGTGACATCACAATGAAGTTTACCCCATTGTGACATCACAATGCCCTTTCCCCCATTGTGACATCACAATGCCGTTTCCCCCATTGTGACATCACAATGCCATTTCCCCCATTGTGACATCACAATGCTGTTTCCCCCATTGTGACATCACAATGCAGTTAACCACATTGTGACATCACAATGCCCTTTCCCCCATTGTGACATCACAATGCTGTTTTCCCTATTGTGACATCACAATGCCCTTTCCCCCATTGTGACATCACAATGCCTTTTCCCCCATTGTGACATCACAATGCAGTTTTCCCCATTGTGACTTCACAATGCCCTTTCCCCCATTGTGACATCACAATGCCGTTTTCCGCATTGTGACATCACAATGCCCTTTCCCCCATTGTGACATCACAATGCAGTTTACCCCATTGTGACATCACAATGCCCTTTCCCCCATTGTGACATCACAATGCCATTTCCCCCATTGTGACATCACAATGCCGTTTCCCCCATTGTGACATCACAATGCCATTTCCCCCATTGTGACATCACAATGCCATTTCCCCCATTGTGACATCACAATGCCATTTCCCCCATTGTGACATCACAATGCAGTTTACCCCATTGTGACATCACAATGCCCTTTCCCCCATTGTGACATCACAATGCCGTTTTCCCTATTGTGACATCACAATGCCATTTCCTCCATTGTGACATCACAATGCCCTTTCCCCATTGTGATATCACAATGCCGTTTCCCCCCATTGTGACATCACAATGCTGTTTTTCCCATTGTGACATCACAATTCCATTTCCCCTATTGTGACATTACAATGCCGTTTTCCCCATTGTGACATCACAATGCCCTTTCCCCCATTGTGACATCACAATGCAGTTTTCCCCATTGTGACATCGCAATGCCCTTTCCCCCATTGTGACATCACAATGCCGTTTTCCACATTGTGACATCGCAATGCCCTTTCCCCCATTGTGACATCACAATGCCATTTCCCCCATTGTGACATTACAATGCCGTTTTCCCTATTGTGACATCACAATGCTCTTTCCCCCATTGTGACATCACAATGCCATTTCACCCATTGTGACATCACAATGCCATTTCCCCCATTGTGACATCACAATGCCATTTCCCCCATTGTGATATCACAATGCCATTTCCCCCATTGTGACATCACAATGCCATTTCCCCCATTGTGACATCACAATGCCGTTTTCTGCATTGTGACATCACAATGCCATTTCCCCCATTCTGACATCACAATGCCCTTTTCCCCATTGTGACATCACAATGCCGTTTTCCCTATTGTGACATCACAATGCCATTTCATCCATTGTGACATCACAATGCCCTTTCCACATTGTGACATCACAATGCCATTTGCCCCATTGTGACATCACAATGCAGTTTACCCCATTGTGACATCACAATACCCTTTCCCCCATTGTGACATCACAATACCATTTCCCCCATTGTGACATCACAATGCCCTTTCCCCCATTGTGACATCACAATGCAGTTTTCCCCATTGTGACATCACAATGCCCTTTCCCCCATTGTGACATCACAATGCCGTTTTCCCCATTGTGACATCACAATGCCCTTTCCCCCATTGTGACATCACAATGCCATTCCCCCCATTGTGACATCACAATGCCGTTTTCCCCATTGTGACATCACAATGCCCTTTCCCCCATTGTGACATCACAATGCAGTTTTCCCCATTGTGACATCACAATGGCCTTTCCCCCATTGTGACATCACAATGCCGTTTTCCCCATTGTGACATCACAATGCCCTTTCCCCCATTGTGACATCACAATGCCATTCCCCCCATTGTGACATCACAATGCCCTTTCCCCCATTGTGACATCACAATGCCATTTCCCCCATTGTGACATCACAATGCCGTTTTCCCCATTGTGACATCACAATGCCATTTTCCCCATTGTGACATCACAATGCCATTTCCCCCATTGTGACATCACAATGCCATTTCCCCCATTGTGACATCACAATGCCGTTTCCCCCATTGTGACATCACAATGCAGTTTACCCCATTGTGACATCACAATGCCCTTTCCCCCATTGTGACATCACAATGCCGTTTTCCCTATTGTGACATCACAATGCCATTTCCTCCATTGTGACATCGCCCTTTCCCCATTGTGATATCACAATGCCGTTTCCCCCATTGTGACATCACAATGCTGTTTTTCCCATTGTGACATCACAATTCCATTTCCCCTATTGTGACATTACAATGCCGTTTTCCCCATTGTGACATCACAATGCCCTTTCCCCCATTGTGACATCACAATGCAGTTTTCCCCATTGTGACATCGCAATGCCCTTTCCCCCATTGTGACATCACAATGCCGTTTTCCACATTGTGACATCACAATGCACTTTCCCCCATTGTGACATCACAATGCCATTTCCCCCATTGTGACATTACAATGCCGTTTTCCCTATTGTGACATCACAATGCTCTTTCCCCCATTGTGACATCACAATGCCATTTCACCCATTGTGACATCACAATGCCATTTCCCCCATTGTGACATCACAATGCCATTTCCCCCATTGTGATATCACAATGCCATTTCCCCCATTGTGACATCACAATGCCATTTCCCCCATTGTGACATCACAATGCCGTTTTCTGCATTGTGACATCACAATGCCATTTCCCCCATTCTGACATCACAATGCCCTTTTCCCCATTGTGACATCACAATGCCGTTTTCCCTATTGTGACATCACAATGCCATTTCATCCATTGTGACATCACAATGCCCTTTCCACATTGTGACATCACAATGCCATTTGCCCCATTGTGACATCACAATGCAGTTTACCCCATTGTGACATCACAATACCCTTTCCCCCATTGTGACATCACAATACCATTTCCCCCATTGTGACATCACAATGCCCTTTCCCCCATTGTGACATCACAATGCAGTTTTCCCCATTGTGACATCACAATGCCCTTTCCCCCATTGTGACATCACAATGCCGTTTTCCCCATTGTGACATCACAATGCCCTTTCCCCCATTGTGACATCACAATGCCATTCCCCCCATTGTGACATCACAATGCCGTTTTCCCCATTGTGACATCACAATGCCCTTTCCCCCATTGTGACATCACAATGCAGTTTTCCCCATTGTGACATCACAATGGCCTTTCCCCCATTGTGACATCACAATGCCGTTTTCCCCATTGTGACATCACAATGCCCTTTCCCCCATTGTGACATCACAATGCCATTCCCCCCATTGTGACATCACAATGCCCTTTCCCCCATTGTGACATCACAATGCCATTTCCCCCATTGTGACATCACAATGCCGTTTTCCCCATTGTGACATCACAATGCCATTTTCCCCATTGTGACATCACAATGCCATTTCCCCCATTGTGACATCACAATGCCATTTCCCCCATTGTGACATCACAATGCCGTTTCCCCCATTGTGACATCACAATGCAGTTTACCCCATTGTGACATCACAATGCCCTTTCCCCCATTGTGACATCACAATGCCGTTTTCCCTATTGTGACATCACAATGCCATTTCCTCCATTGTGACATCGCCCTTTCCCCATTGTGATATCACAATGCCGTTTCCCCCATTGTGACATCACAATGCTGTTTTTCCCATTGTGACATCACAATTCCATTTCCCCTATTGTGACATTACAATGCCGTTTTCCCCATTGTGACATCACAATGCCCTTTCCCCCATTGTGACATCACAATGCAGTTTTCCCCATTGTGACATCGCAATGCCCTTTCCCCCATTGTGACATCACAATGCCGTTTTCCACATTGTGACATCACAATGCACTTTCCCCCATTGTGACATCACAATGCCATTTCCCCCATTGTGACATTACAATGCCGTTTTCCCTATTGTGACATCACAATGCTCTTTCCCCCATTGTGACATCACAATGCCATTTCACCCATTGTGACATCACAATGCCATTTCCCCCATTGTGACATCACAATGCCATTTCCCCCATTGTGATATCACAATGCCATTTCCCCCATTGTGACATCACAATGCCATTTCCCCCATTGTGACATCACAATGCCGTGTTCTGCATTGTGACATCACAATGCCCTTTCCCCCATTCTGACATCACAATGCAGTTTTCCCCATTGTGACATCGCAATGCCCTTTCCCCCATTGTGACATCACAATGCCATTTTCCCCATTGTGACATCACAATGCCCTTTCCCCCATTGTGACATCACAATGCCATTTCCCCCATTGTGACATCACAATGCCGTTTTCCCTATTGTGACATCACAATGCCCTTTCCCCCATTGTGACATCACAATGCCATTTCCCCCATTGTGACATCACAATGCCATTTCCCCCATTGTGACATCACAATGCCATTTCCCCCATTGTGACATCACAATGCAGTTTACCCCATTGTGACATCACAATGCCCTTTTCCCCATTGTGACATCACAATGCCGTTTTCCCTATTGTGACATCACAATGCAATTTCATCCATTGTGACATCACAATGCCCTTTCCACATTGTGACATCACAATGCCATTTCCCCCATTGTGACATCACAATGCAGTTTACCCCATTGTGACATCACAATGCCCTTTCCCCCATTGTGACATCACAATCCCATTTCCCCCATTGTGACATCACAATGCCCTTTCCCCCATTGTGACATCACAATGCAGTTTTCCCCATTGTGACATCACAATGCCCTTTCCCCCATTGTGACATCACAATGCCGTTTTCCCCATTGTGACATCACAATGCCCTTTCCCCCATTGTGACATCACAATGCCCTTTCCCCCATTGTGACATCACAATGCCAATTCCCCCATTGTGACATCACAATGCCATTTCCCCCATTGTGACATCACAATGCCGTTTTCTGCATTGTGACATCACAATGCCCTTTCCCCCATTCTGACATCACAATGCAGTTTTCCCCATTGTGACATCGCAATGCCCTTTCCCCCATTGTGACATCACAATTGCGTTTTCCCCATTGTGACACCACAATGACCTTTCCCCCATTGTGACATCACAATGCCATTTCCCCCATTGTGACATCACAATGCCGTTTTCCCTCTTGTGACATCACAATGCCCTTTCCCCCATTGTGACATCACAATGCCCTTTCCCCCATTGTGACATCACAATGCCATTTCCCCCATTGTGACATCACAATTCCATTTCCCCCATTGTGACATCACAATGCAGTTTACCCCGTTGTGACATCACAATGCCCTTTCCACCATTGTGACATCACAATGCCGTTTTCCCCATTGGGACATCACAATGCTGTTTCCCCCATTGTGACATCACAATCCCATTTCCACCATTGTGACATCACAATGCCGTTTTCTGCATTGTGACATCACAATGCCCTTTCCCCCATTGTGACATCACAATGCAGTTTTCCCCATTGTGACATCACAATGCCCTTTCCCCCATTGTGACATCACAATGCCCTTTCCCCCATTGTGACATCACAATGCAGTTTTCCCCATTGTGACATCACAATGCCCTTTCCCCCATTGTGACATCACAATGCCGTTTTTCCCATTGTGACATCACAATGCCCTTTCCCCCATTGTGACATCACAATGCCATTCCCCCCATTGTGACATCACAATGCCGTTTTCCCTATTGTGACATCACAATGCCCTTTACTTTATTGTGAGATCACAATGCCCTTTCCACATTGTGACATCACAATGCCATTTCCCCCATTGTGACATCACAATGCCCTTTCCCCATTGTGACATCACAATGCCCTTTCCCCCATTGTGACATCACAATGCCGTTTTCCCCATTGGGACATCACAATGCCGTTTCCCCCATTGTGACATCACAATGCCCTTTCCACCATTGTGACATCACAATGCAGTTTTCCCCATTGTGACATCACAATGCAGTTTTCCCCATTGTGACATCACAATGCAGTTTTCCCCATTGTGACATCACAATGCCATTTCCCCCATTGTGACATCACAATGCCATTTCCCCCATTGTGACATCACAATGCCATTTCCCCCATTGTGACATCACAATGCCGTTTTCTGCATTGTGACATCACAATGCCCTTTCCCCCATTCTGACATCACAATGCAGTTTTCCCCATTGTGACATCGCAATGCCCTTTCCCCCATTGTGACATCACAATTGCGTTTTCCCCATTGTGACATCACAATGCCCTTTCCCCCATTGTGACATCACAATGCCATTTCCCCCATTGTGACATCACAATGCCGTTTTCCCTCTTGTGACATCACAATGCCCTTTCCCCCATTGTGACATCACAATGCCCTTCCCCCCATTGTGACATCACAATGCCATTTCCCCCATTGTGACATCACAATTCCATTTTCCCCCATTGTGACATCACAATGCAGTTTACCCCATTGTGACATCACAATGCCCTTTTCCCCATTGTGACATCACAATGCCCTTTTCCCCATTGTGACATCACAATGCCGTTTTCCCTATTGTGACATCACAATGCCCTTTCCACATTGTGACATCACAATGCCATTTCCCCCATTGTGACATCACAATGCAGTTTACCCCATTGTGACATCACAATGCCCTTTCCACCATTGTGACATCACAATGCCGTTTTCCCTATTGGGACATCACAATGCTGTTTCCCCCATTGTGACATCACAATCCCATTTCCACCATTGTGACATCACAATGCTGTTTTCTGCATTGTGACATCACAATGCCCTTTCCCCCATTGTGACATCACAATGCCGTTTTCCCCATTGTGACATCACAATGCCATTCCCCCCATTGTGACATCACAATGCCGTTTTCCCTATTGTGACATCACAATGCCCTTTCCCCCATTGTGACATCACAATGCCATTTCCCCCTTTGTGACATCACAATGCCGTTTCCCCCATTGGGACATCACAATGCAGTTCACCCCATTGGGACATCACAATGCAGTTCACCCCATTGTGACATCACAATGCCCTTTCCCCCATTGTGACATCACAATGCCGTTTCCCTATTGTGACATCACAATGCCATTTCCTCCATTGTGACATCACAATGCCCTTTCCCCATTGTGACATCACAATGCCATTTCCCCCATTGTGACATCACAATGCCATTTCCCCCATTGTGACATCACAATGCAGTTAACCACATTGTGACATCACAATGCCCTTTCCCCCATTGTGACATCACAATGCCGTTTTCCCTACTGTGACATCACAATGCCCTTCCCCCATTGTGACATCACAATGCCATTTCCCCCATTGTGACATCACAATGCCGTTTCCCCCATTGTGACATCACAATGCCGTTTCCCCCATTGTGACATCACAATGCCCTTTCCCCCATTGTGACATCACAATTGCGTTTTCCCCATTGTGACATCACAATGCCCTTTCCCCCATTGTGACATCACAATGCCATTTCCCCCATTGTGACATCACAATGCCGTTTTCCCTCTTGTGACATCACAATGCCCTTTCCCCCATTGTGACATCACAATGCCGTTTCCCCCATTGTGACATCACAATTCCATTTCCCCCATTGTGACATCACAATGCAGTTTACCCCATTGTGACATCACAATGCCCTTTCCCCCATTGTGAGATCACAATGCAGTTTTCCCCATTGTGACATCACAATGCGCTTTCCCCCATTGTGACATCACAATGCCCTTTCCCCCATTGTGACATCACAATGTCATTTCCCCCATTGTGACATCACAATGCCGTTTTCCCCATTGTGACATCACAATGCCCTTTTCCCCATTGTGACATCACAATTCCATTTCCCCCAGTGTGACATCACAATGCCATTTCCCCCATTGTGACATCACAATGCCATTTCCCCCATTGTGACATCACAATGCAGTTTACCCCATTGTGACATCACAATGCCCTTTCCCCCATTGTGACATCACAATGCCGTTTTCCCCATTGGGACATCACAATGCCGTTTCCCCCATTGTGACATCACAATGCCCTTTCCCCCATTGTGACATCACAATGCCCTTTCCCCCATTGTGACATCACAATGCCATTTCCCCCATTGTTGACATCACAATGCCGTTTTCCCCATTGTGACATCACAATGCCCTTTTCCCCATTGTGACATCACAATGCCATTTCCCCCAGTGTGACATCACAATGCCATTTCCCCCAGTGTGACATCACAATGCCATTTCCCCCATTGTGACATCACAATGCCGTTTCCCCCATTGTGACATCACAATGCAGTTTACCCCATTGTGACATCACAATGCCCTTTCCCCCATTGTGACATCACAATGCAGTTTACCCCATTGTGACATCACAATGCCCTTTCCCCCATTGTGACATCACAATGCCGTTTTCCCTACTGTGACATCACAATGCCCTTACCCCATTGTGACATCACAATGCCATTTCCCCCATTGTGACATCACAATGCCGTTTCCCCCATTGTGACATCAGAATGCAGTTTACCCCATTGTGACATCACAATGCCCTTTCCCCCATTGTGACATCACAATGCCGTTTCCCTATTGTGACATCACAATGCCATTTCCTCCATTGTGACATCACAATGCCCTTTCCCCATTGTGACATCACAATGCCCTTTTCCCCATTGTGACATCACAATGCCATTTACCCCAGTGTGACATCACAATGCCATTTCCCCCACTGTGACATCACAATGCCGTTTTCCCTATTGTGACATCACAATGCCGTTTTCCCTATTGTGACATCACAATGCCCTTTCCCCCATTGTGACATCACAATGCCATTTCCCCCATTGTGACATCACAATGCCGTTTCCCCCATTGTGACATCACAATGAAGTTTACCCCATTGTGACATCACAATGCCCTTTCCCCCATTGTGACATCACAATGCCGTTTCCCCCATTGTGACATCACAATGCCATTTCCCCCATTGTGACATCACAATGCTGTTTCCCCCATTGTGACATCAGAATGCAGTTTACCCCATTGTGACATCACAATGCCCTTTCCCCCATTGTGACATCACAATGCCGTTTCCCGCATTGTGACATCACAATGCCATTTCCCCCATTGTGACATCACAATGCAGTTAACCACATTGTGACATCACAATGCCCTTTCCCCCATTGTGACATCACAATGCAGTTAACCACATTGTGACATCACAATGCCCTTTCCCCCATTGTGACATCACAATGCTGTTTTCCCTATTGTGACATCACAATGCCCTTTCCCCCATTGTGACATCACAATGCCTTTTCCCCCATTGTGACATCACAATGCAGTTTTCCCCATTGTGACTTCACAATGCCCTTTCCCCCATTGTGACATCACAATGCCGTTTTCCGCATTGTGACATCACAATGCCCTTTCCCCCATTGTGACATCACAATGCAGTTTACCCCATTGTGACATCACAATGCCCTTTCCCCCATTGTGACATCACAATGCCGTTTTCCCTATTGTGACATCACAATGCAGTTTACCCCATTGTGACATCACAATGCCCTTTCCCCCATTGTGACATCACAATGCCGTTTTCCCTATTGTGACATCACAATGCCATTTCCTCCATTGTGACATCACAATGCCCTTTCCCCATTGTGATATCACAATGCCGTTTCCCCCATTGTGACATCACAATGCTGTTTTTCCCATTGTGACATCACAATTCCATTTCCCCTATTGTGACATTACAATGCCGTTTTCCCCATTGTGACATCACAATGCCCTTTCCCCCATTGTGACATCACAATGCAGTTTTCCCCATTGTGACATCGCAATGCCCTTTCCCCCATTGTGACATCACAATGCCGTTTTCCACATTGTGACATCGCAATGCCCTTTCCCCCATTGTGACATCACAATGCCATTTCCCCCATTGTGACATTACAATGCCGTTTTCCCTATTGTGACATCACAATGCTCTTTCCCCCATTGTGACATCACAATGCCATTTCACCCATTGTGACATCACAATGCCATTTCCCCCATTGTGACATCACAATGCCATTTCCCCCATTGTGATATCACAATGCCATTTCCCCCATTGTGACATCACAATGCCATTTCCCCCATTGTGACATCACAATGCCGTTTTCTGCATTGTGACATCACAATGCCATTTCCCCCATTCTGACATCACAATGCCCTTTTCCCCATTGTGACATCACAATGCCGTTTTCCCTATTGTGACATCACAATGCCATTTCATCCATTGTGACATCACAATGCCCTTTCCACATTGTGACATCACAATGCCATTTCCCCCATTGTGACATCACAATGCAGTTTACCCCATTGTGACATCACAATACCCTTTCCCCCATTGTGACATCACAATCCCATTTCCCCCATTGTGACATCACAATGCCCTTTCCCCCATTGTGACATCACAATGCAGTTTTCCCCATTGTGACATCACAATGCCCTTTCCCCCATTGTGACATCACAATGCCGTTTTTCCCATTGTGACATCACAATGCCCTTTCACCCATTGTGACATCACAATGCCATTCCCCCCATTGTGACATCACAATGCCGTTTTCCCCATTGTGACATCACAATGCCCTTTCCCCCATTGTGACATCACAATGCAGTTTTCCCCATTGTGACATCACAATGGCCTTTCCCCCATTGTGACATCACAATGCCGTTTTCCCCATTGTGACATCACAATGCCCTTTCCCCCATTGTGACATCACAATGCCATTCCCCCCATTGTGACATCACAATGCCCTTTCCCCCATTGTGACATCACAATGCCATTTCCCCCATTGTGACATCACAATGCCGTTTTCCCCATTGTGACATCACAATGCCATTTTCCCCATTGTGACATCACAATGCCATTTCCCCCATTGTGATATCACAATGCCATTTCCCCCATTGTGACATCACAATGCCCTTTCCCCCATTGTGACATCACAATGCAGTTTTCCCCATTGTGACATCGCAATGCCCTTTCCCCCATTGTGACATCACAATGCCGTTTTCCACATTGTGACATCACAATGCACTTTCCCCCATTGTGACATCACAATGCCATTTCCCCCATTGTGACATTACAATGCCGTTTTCCCTATTGTGACATCACAATGCTCTTTCCCCCATTGTGACATCACAATGCCATTTCACCCATTGTGACATCACAATGCCATTTCCCCCATTGTGACATCACAATGCCATTTCCCCCATTGTGATATCACAATGCCATTTCCCCCATTGTGACATCACAATGCCATTTCCCCCATTGTGACATCACAATGCCGTGTTCTGCATTGTGACATCACAATGCCCTTTCCCCCATTCTGACATCACAATGCAGTTTTCCCCATTGTGACATCGCAATGCCCTTTCCCCCATTGTGACATCACAATGCCATTTTCCCCATTGTGACATCACAATGCCCTTTCCCCCATTGTGACATCACAATGCCATTTCCCCCATTGTGACATCACAATGCTGTTTTCCCTATTGTGACATCACAATGCCCTTTCCCCCATTGTGACATCACAATGCCATTTCCCCCATTGTGACATCACAATGCCATTTCCCCCATTGTGACATCACAATGCCATTTCCCCCATTGTGACATCACAATGCAGTTTACCCCATTGTGAGATCACAATGCCCTTTTCCCCATTGTGACATCACAATGCCGTTTTCCCTGTTGTGACATCACAATGCAATTTCATCCATTGTGACATCACAATGCCCTTTCCACATTGTGACATCACAATGCCATTTCCCCCATTGTGACATCACAATGCAGTTTACCCCATTGTGACATCACAATGCCCTTTCCCCCATTGTGACATCACAATCCCATTTCCCCCATTGTGACATCACAATGCCCTTTCCCCCATTGTGACATCACAATGCAGTTTTCCCCATTGTGACATCACAATGCCCTTTCCCCCATTGTGACATCACAATGCCGTTTTCCCCATTGTGACATCACAATGCCCTTTCCCCCATTGTGACATCACAATGCCCTTTCCCCCATTGTGACATCACAATGCCATTTCCCCCATTGTGACATCACAATGCCATTTCCCCCATTGTGACATCACAATGCCGTTTTCTGCATTGTGACATCACAATGCCCTTTCCCCCATTCTGACATCACAATGCAGTTTTCCCCATTGTGACATCGCAATGCCCTTTCCCCCATTGTGACATCACAATTGCGTTTTCCCCATTGTGACACCACAATGCCCTTTCCCCCATTGTGACATCACAATGCCATTTCCCCCATTGTGACATCACAATGCCGTTTTCCCTCTTGTGACATCACAATGCCCTTTCCCCCATTGTGACATCACAATGCCCTTTCCCCCATTGTGACATCACAATGCCATTTCCCCCATTGTGACATCACAATTCCATTTCCCCCATTGTGACATCACAATGCAGTTTACCCCATTGTGACATCACAATGCCCTTTCCACCATTGTGACATCACAATGCCGTTTTCCCCATTGGGACATCACAATGCTGTTTCCCCCATTGTGACATCACAATCCCATTTCCACCATTGTGACATCACAATGCCGTTTTCTGCATTGTGACATCACAATGCCCTTTCCCCCATTGTGACATCACAATGCAGTTTTCCCCATTGTGACATCACAATGCCCTTTCCCCCATTGTGACATCACAATGCCCTTTCCCCCATTGTGACATCACAATGCAGTTTCCCCCATTGTGACATCACAATGCCGTTTTTCCCATTGTGACATCACAATGCCCTTTCCCCCATTGTGACATCACAATGCCCTTTCCCCCATTGTGACATCACAATGCAGTTTCCCCCATTGTGACATCACAATGCCATTCCCCCCATTGTGACATCACAATGCCGTTTTCCCTATTGTGACATCACAATGCCCTTTACTTTATTGTGAGATCACAATGCCCTTTCCACATTGTGACATCACAATGCCATTTCCCCCATTGTGACATCACAATGCCCTTTCCCCATTGTGACATCACAATGCCCTTTCCCCCATTGTGACATCACAATGCCGTTTTCCCCATTGGGACATCACAATGCCGTTTCCCCCATGGTGACATCACAATGCCCTTTCCACCATTGTGACATCACAATGCAGTTTTCCCCATTGTGACATCACAATGCAGTTTTCCCCATTGTGACATCACAATGCAGTTTTCCCCATTGTGACATCACAATGCCATTTCCCGCATTGTGACATCACAATGCCATTTCCCCCATTGTGACATCACAATGCCATTTCCCCCATTGTGACATCACAATGCCGTTTTCTGCATTGTGACATCACAATGCCCTTTCCCCCATTCTGACATCACAATGCAGTTTTCACCATTGTGACATCGCAATGCCCTTTCCCCCATTGTGACATCACAATTGCGTTTTCCCCATTGTGACATCACAATGCCCTTTCCCCCATTGTGACATCACAATGCCATTTCCCCCATTGTGACATCACAATTCCATTTTCCCCCATTGTGACATCACAATGCAGTTTACCCCATTGTGACATCACAATGCCCTTTTCCCCATTGTGACATCACAATGCCCTTTTCCCTATTGTGACATCACAATGCCCTTTCCACATTGTGACATCACAATGCCATTTCCCCCATTGTGACATCACAATGCAGTTTACCCCATTGTGACATCACAATGCCCTTTCCACCATTGTGACATCACAATGCCGTTTTCCCTATTGGGACATCACAATGCTGTTTCCCCCATTGTGACATCACAATCCCATTTCCACCATTGTGACATCACAATGCTGTTTTCTGCATTGTGACATCACAATGCCCTTTCCCCCATTGTGACATCACAATGCCGTTTTCCCCATTGTGACATCACAATGCCATTCCCCCCATTGTGACATAACAATGCCGTTTTCCCTATTGTGACATCACAATGCCCTTTCCCCCATTGTGACATCACAATGCCATTTCCCCCTTTGTGACATCACAATGCCGTTTCCCCCATTGGGACATCACAATGCAGTTTTCCCCATTGTGACATCACAATGGCCTTTCCCCCATTGTGACATCACAATGCCGTTTTCCCCATTGTGACATCACAATGCCCTTTCCCCCATTGTGACATCACAATGCCATTCCCCCCATTGTGACATCACAATGCCCTTTCCCCCATTGTGACATCACAATGCCATTTCCCCCATTGTGACATCACAATGCCGTTTTCCCCATTGTGACATCACAATGCCATTTTCCCCATTGTGACATCACAATGCCATTTCCCCCATTGTGACATCACAATGCCATTTCCCCCATTGTGACATCACAATGCCGTTTCCCCCATTGTGACATCACAATGCAGTTTACCCCATTGTGACATCACAATGCCCTTTCCCCCATTGTGACATCACAATGCCGTTTTCCCTATTGTGACATCACAATGCCATTTCCTCCATTGTGACATCGCCCTTTCCCCATTGTGATATCACAATGCCGTTTCCCCCATTGTGACATCACAATGCTGTTTTTCCCATTGTGACATCACAATTCCATTTCCCCTTTCCTGACATTACAATGCCGTTTTCCCCATTGTGACATCACAATGCCCTTTCCCCCATTGTGACATCACAATGCAGTTTTCCCCATTGTGACATCGCAATGCCCTTTCCCCCATTGTGACATCACAATGCCGTTTTCCACATTGTGACATCACAATGCACTTTCCCCCATTGTGACATCACAATGCCATTTCCCCCATTGTGACATTACAATGCCGTTTTCCCTATTGTGACATCACAATGCTCTTTCCCCCATTGTGACATCACAATGCCATTTCACCCATTGTGACATCACAATGCCATTTCCCCCATTGTGACATCACAATGCCATTTCCCCCATTGTGATATCACAATGCCATTTCCCCCATTGTGACATCACAATGCCATTTCCACCATTGTGACATCACAATGCCGTGTTCTGCATTGTGACATCACAATGCCCTTTCCCCCATTCTGACATCACAATGCAGTTTTCCCCATTGTGACATCGCAATGCCCTTTCCCCCATTGTGACATCACAATGCCATTTTCCCCATTGTGACATCACAATGCCCTTTCCCCCATTGTGACATCACAATGCCATTTCCCCCATTGTGACATCACAATGCCGTTTTCCCTATTGTGACATCACAATGCCCTTTCCCCCATTGTGACATCACAATGCCATTTCCCCCATTGTGACATCACAATGCCATTTCCCCCATTGTGACATCACAATGCCATTTCCCCCATTGTGACATCACAATGCCATTTCCCCCATTGTGACATCACAATGCAGTTTACCCCATTGTGACATCACAATGCCCTTTTCCCCATTGTGACATCACAATGCCGTTTTCCCTATTGTGACATCACAATGCAATTTCATCCATTGTGACATCACAATGCCCTTTCCACATTGTGACATCACAATGCCATTTCCCCCATTGTGACATCACAATGCAGTTTACCCCATTGTGACATCACAATGCCCTTTCCCCCATTGTGACATCACAATCCCATTTCCCCCATTGTGACATCACAATGCCCTTTCCCCCATTGTGACATCACAATGCAGTTTTCCCCATTGTGACATCACAATGCCCTTTCCCCCATTGTGACATCACAATGCCGTTTTCTGCATTGTGACATCACAATGCCCTTTCCCCCATTCTGACATCACAATGCAGTTTTCCCCATTGTGACATCGCAATGCCCTTTCCCCCATTGTGACATCACAATTGCGTTTTCCCCATTGTGACACCACAATGCCCTTTCCCCCATTGTGACATCACAATGCCATTTCCCCCATTGTGACATCACAATGCCGTTTTCCCTCTTGTGACATCACAATGCCCTTTCCCCCATTGTGACATCACAATGCCCTTTCCCCCATTGTGACATCACAATGCCATTTCCCCCATTGTGACATCACAATTCCATTTCCCCCATTGTGACATCACAATGCAGTTTACCCCATTGTGACATCACAATGCCCTTTTCCCCATTGTGACATCACAATGCCGTTTTCCCTATTGTGACATCACAATGCCCTTTCCACATTGTGACATCACAATGCCATTTCCCCCATTGTGACATCACAATGCAGTTTACCCCGTTGTGACATCACAATGCCCTTTCCACCATTGTGACATCACAATGCCGTTTTCCCCATTGGGACATCACAATGCTGTTTCCCCCATTGTGACATCACAATCCCATTTCCACCATTGTGACATCACAATGCCGTTTTCTGCATTGTGACATCACAATGCCCTTTCCCCCATTGTGACATCACAATGCAGTTTTCCCCATTGTGACATCACAATGCCCTTTCCCCCATTGTGACATCACAATGCCCTTTCCCCCATTGTGACATCACAATGCAGTTTTCCCCATTGTGACATCACAATGCCCTTTCCCCCATTGTGACATCACAATGCCATTTCCCCCATTGTGACATCACAATGCCGTTTTCCCTCTTGTGACATCACAATGCCCTTTCCCCCATTGTGACATCACAATGCCCTTTCCCCCATTGTGACATCACAATGCCATTTCCCCCATTGTGACATCACAATTCCATTTCCCCCATTGTGACATCACAATGCAGTTTACCCCATTGTGACATCACAATGCCCTTTCCCCCATTGTGAGATCACAATGCAGTTTTCCCCATTGTGACATCACAATGCGCTTTCCCCCATTGTGACATCACAATGCCCTTTCCCCCATTGTGACATCACAATGTCATTTCCCCCATTGTGACATCACAATGCCGTTTTCCCCATTGTGACATCACAATGCCCTTTTCCCCATTGTGACATCACAATTCCATTTCCCCCAGTGTGACATCACAATGCCATTTCCCCCATTGTGACATCACAATGCCATTTCCCCCATTGTGACATCACAATGCAGTTTACCCCATTGTGACATCACAATGCCCTTTCCCCCATTGTGACATCACAATGCCGTTTTCCCCATTGGGACATCACAATGCCGTTTCCCCCATTGTGACATCACAATGCCCTTTCCCCCATTGTGACATCACAATGCCCTTTCCCCCATTGTGACATCACAATGCCATTTCCCCCATTGTTGACATCACAATGCCGTTTTCCCCATTGTGACATCACAATGCCCTTTTCCCCATTGTGACATCACAATGCCATTTCCCCCAGTGTGACATCACAATGCCATTTCCCCCATTGTGACATCACAATGCCGTTTCCCCCATTGTGACATCACAATGCAGTTTACCCCATTGTGACATCACAATGCCCTTTCCCCCATTGTGACATCACAATGCAGTTTACCCCATTGTGACATCACAATGCCCTTTCCCCCATTGTGACATCACAATGCCGTTTTCCCTACTGTGACATCACAATGCCCTTACCCCATTGTGACATCACAATGCCATTTCCCCCATTGTGACATCACAATGCCGTTTCCCCCATTGTGACATCAGAAAGCAGTTTACCCCATTGTGACATCACAATGCCCTTTCCCCCATTGTGACATCACAATGCCGTTTCCCTATTGTGACATCACAATGCCATTTCCTCCATTGTGACATCACAATGCCCTTTCCCCATTGTGACATCACAATGCCCTTTTCCCCATTGTGACATCACAATGCCATTTACCCCAGTGTGACATCACAATGCCATTTCCCCCACTGTGACATCACAATGCCGTTTTCCCTATTGTGACATCACAATGCCGTTTTCCCTATTGTGACATCACAATGCCGTTTTCCCTATTGTGACATCACAATGCCCTTTCCCCCATTGTGACATCACAATGCCATTTCCCCCATTGTGACATCACAATGTCGTTTCCCCCATTGTGATATCACAATGAAGTTTACCCCATTGTGACATCACAATGCCCTTTCCCCCATTGTGACATCACAATGCCGTTTCCCCCATTGTGACATCACAATGCCATTTCCCCCATTGTGACATCACAATGCTGTTTCCCCCATTGTGACATCAGAATGCAGTTTACCCCATTGTGACATCACAATGCCCTTTCCCCCATTGTGACATCACAATGCCGTTTCCCGCATTGTGACATCACAATGCCTTTTCCCCCATTGTGACATCACAATGCAGTTAACCACATTGTGACATCACAATGCCCTTTCCCCCATTGTGACATCACAATGCAGTTAACCACATTGTGACATCACAATGCCCTTTCCCCCATTGTGACATCACAATGCTGTTTTCCCTATTGTGACATCACAATGCCCTTTCCCCCATTGTGACATCACAATGCCTTTTCCCCCATTGTGACATCACAATGCAGTTTTCCCCATTGTGACTTCACAATGCCCTTTCCCCCATTGTGACATCACAATGCCGTTTTCCGCATTGTGACATCACAATGCCCTCTCCCCCATTGTGACATCACAATGCAGTTTACCCCATTGTGACATCACAATGCCCTTTCCCCCATTGTGACATCACAATGCCATTTCCCCCATTGTGACATCACAATGCCGTTTCCCCCATTGTGACATCACAATGCCATTTCCCCCATTGTGACATCACAATGCCGTTTCCCCCATTGTGACATCACAATGCCATTTCCCCCATTGTGACATCACAATGCCGTTTCCCCCATTGTGACATCACAATGCAGTTTACCCCATTGTGACATCACAATGCCCTTTCCCCCATTGTGACATCACAATGCCGTTTTCCCTATTGTGACATCACAATGCCATTTCCTCCATTGTGACATCACAATGCCCTTTCCCCATTGTGATATCACAATGCCGTTTCCCCCATTGTGACATCACAATGCTGTTTTTCCCATTGTGACATCACAATTCCATTTCCCCTATTGTGACATTACAATGCCGTTTTCCCCATTGTGACATCACAATGCCCTTTCCCCCATTGTGACATCACAATGCAGTTTTCCCCATTGTGACATCGCAATGCCCTTTCCCCCATTGTGACATCACAATGCCGTTTTCCACATTGTGACATCGCAATGCCCTTTCCCCCATTGTGACATCACAATGCCATTTCCCCCATTGTGACATTACAATGCCGTTTTCCCTATTGTGACATCACAATGCTCTTTCCCCCATTGTGACATCACAATGCCATTTCACCCATTGTGACATCACAATGCCATTTCCCCCATTGTGACATCACAATGCCATTTCCCCCATTGTGATATCACAATGCCATTTCCCCCATTGTGACATCACAATGCCATTTCCCCCATTGTGACATCACAATGCCGTTTTCTGCATTGTGACATCACAATGCCATTTCCCCCATTCTGACATCACAATGCCCTTTTCCCCATTGTGACATCACAATGCCGTTTTCCCTATTGTGACATCACAATGCCATTTCATCCATTGTGACATCACAATGCCCTTTCCACATTGTGACATCACAATGCCATTTCCCCCATTGTGACATCACAATGCAGTTTACCCCATTGTGACATCACAATACCCTTTCCCCCATTGTGACATCACAATCCCATTTCCCCCATTGTGACATCACAATGCAGTTTTCCCCATTGTGACATCACAATGCCCTTTCCCCCATTGTGACATCACAATGCCGTTTTCCCCATTGTGACATCACAATGCCCTTTCCCCCATTGTGACATCACAATGCCATTCCCCCCATTGTGACATCACAATGCCGTTTTCCCCATTGTGACATCACAATGCCCTTTCCCCCATTGTGACATCACAATGCAGTTTTCCCCATTGTGACATCACAATGGCCTTTCCCCCATTGTGACATCACAATGCCGTTTTCCCCATTGTGACATCACAATGCCCTTTCCCCCATTGTGACATCACAATGCCATTCCCCCCATTGTGACATCACAATGCCCTTTCCCCCATTGTGACATCACAATGCCATTTCCCCCATTGTGACATCACAATGCCGTTTTCCCCATTGTGACATCACAATGCCATTTTCCCCATTGTGGCATCACAATGCCATTTCCCCCATTGTGACATCACAATGCCGTTTTCCCTATTGTGACATCACAATGCCATTTCCTCCATTGTGACATCGCCCTTTCCCCATTGTGATATCACAATGCCGTTTTCCACATTGTGACATCACAATGCACTTTCCCCCATTGTGACATCACAATGCCATTTCCCCCATTGTGACATTACAATGCCGTTTTCCCTATTGTGACATCACAATGCTCTTTCCCCCATTGTGACATCACAATGCCATTTCCCCCATTGTGACATTACAATGCCGTTTTCCCTATTGTGACATCACAATGCTCTTTCCCCCATTGTGACATCACAAAGCCATTTCACCCATTGTGACATCACAATGCCATTTCCCCCATTGTGACATCACAATGCCATTTCCCCCATTGTGATATCACAATGCCATTTCCCCCATTGTGACATCACAATGCCATTTCCCCCATTGTGACATCACAATGCCGTGTTCTGCATTGTGACATCACAATGCCCTTTCCCCCATTCTGACATCACAATGCAGTTTTCCCCATTGTGACATCGCAATGCCCTTTCCCCCATTGTGACATCACAATGCCATTTTCCCCATTGTGACATCACAATGCCCTTTCCCCCATTGTGACATCACAATGCCATTTCCCCCATTGTGACATCACAATGCCGTTTTCCCTATTGTGACATCACAATGCCCTTTCCCCCATTGTGACATCACAATGCCATTTCCCCCATTGTGACATCACAATGCCATTTCCCCCATTGTGACATCACAATGCCATTTCCCCCATTGTGACATCACAATGCAGTTTACCCCATTGTGACATCACAATGCCCTTTTCCCCATTGTGACATCACAATGCCGTTTTCCCTATTGTGACATCACAATGCAATTTCATCCATTGTGACATCACAATGCCCTTTCCACATTGTGACATCACAATGCCATTTCCCCCATTGTGACATCACAATGCAGTTTACCCCATTGTGACATCACAATGCCCTTTCCCCCATTGTGACATCACAATCCCATTTCCCCCATTGTGACATCACAATGCCCTTTCCCCCATTGTGACATCACAATGCAGTTTTCCCCATTGTGACATCACAATGCCCTTTCCCCCATTGTGACATCACAATGCCGTTTTCCCCATTGTGACATCACAATGCCCTTTCCCCCATTGTGACATCACAATGCCCTTTCCCCCATTGTGACATCACAATGCCATTTCCCCCATTGTGACATCACAATGCCATTTCCCCCATTGTGACATCACAATGCCGTTTTCTGCATTGTGACATCACAATGCCCTTTCCCCCATTCTGACATCACAATGCAGTTTTCCCCATTGTGACATCGCAATGCCCTTTCCCCCATTGTGACATCACAATTGCGTTTTCCCCATTGTGACACCACAATGCCCTTTCCCCCATTGTGACATCACAATGCCATTTCCCCCATTGTGACATCACAATGCCGTTTTCCCTCTTGTGACATCACAATGCCCTTTCCCCCATTGTGACATCACAATGCCCTTTCCCCCATTGTGACATCACAATGCCATTTCCCCCATTGTGACATCACAATTCCATTTCCCCCATTGTGACATCACAATGCAGTTTACCCCATTGTGACATCACAATGCCCTTTTCCCCATTGTGACATCACAATGCCGTTTTCCCTATTGTGACATCACAATGCCCTTTCCACATTGTGACATCACAATGCCATTTCCCCCATTGTGACATCACAATGCAGTTTACCCCGTTGTGACATCACAATGCCCTTTCCACCATTGTGACATCACAATGCCGTTTTCCCCATTGGGACATCACAATGCTGTTTCCCCCATTGTGACATCACAATCCCATTTCCACCATTGTGACATCACAATGCCGTTTTCTGCATTGTGACATCACAATGCCCTTTCCCCCATTGTGACATCACAATGCAGTTTTCCCCATTGTGACATCACAATGCCCTTTCCCCCATTGTGACATCACAATGCCGTTTTCCCTCTTGTGACATCACAATGCCCTTTCCCCCATTGTGACATCACAATGCCCTTTCCCCCATTGTGACATCACAATGCCATTTCCCCCATTGTGACATCACAATTCCATTTCCCCCATTGTGACATCACAATGCAGTTTACCCCATTGTGACATCACAATGCCCTTTTCCCCATTGTGACATCACAATGCCGTTTTCCCTATTGTGACATCACAATGCCCTTTCCACATTGTGACATCACAATGCCATTTCCCCCATTGTGACATCACAATGCAGTTTACCCCGTTGTGACATCACAATGCCCTTTCCACCATTGTGACATCACAATGCCGTTTTCCCCATTGGGACATCACAATGCTGTTTCCCCCATTGTGACATCACAATCCCATTTCCACCATTGTGACATCACAATGCCGTTTTCTGCATTGTGACATCACAATGCCCTTTCCCCCATTGTGACATCACAATGCAGTTTTCCCCATTGTGACATCACAATGCCCTTTCCCCCATTGTGACATCACAATGCCCTTTCCCCCATTGTGACATCACAATGCAGTTTTCCCCATTGTGACATCACAATGCCCTTTCCCCCATTGTGACATCACAATGCCGTTTTTCCCATTGTGACATCACAATGCCATTCCCCCCATTGTGACATCACAATGCCGTTTTCCCTATTGTGACATCACAATGCCCTTTACTTTATTGTGAGATCACAATGCCCTTTCCACATTGTGACATCACAATGCCATTTCCCCCATTGTGACATCACAATGCCCTTTCCCCATTGTGACATCACAATGCCCTTTCCCCCATTGTGACATCACAATGCCGTTTTCCCCATTGGGACATCACAATGCCGTTTCCCCCATTGTGACATCACAATGCCCTTTCCTCCATTGTGACATCACAATGCAGTTTTCCCCATTGTGACATCACAATGCAGTTTTCCCCATTGTGACATCACAATGCAGTTTTCCCCATTGTGACATCACAATGCCATTTCCCGCATTGTGACATCACAATGCCATTTCCTCCATTGTGACATCACAATGCCATTTCCCCCATTGTGACATCACAATGCCGTTTTCTGCATTGTGACATCACAATGCCCTTTCCCCCATTCTGACATCACAATGCAGTTTTCCCCATTGTGACATCGCAATGCCCTTTCCCCCATTGTGACATCACAATTGCGTTTTCCCCATTGTGACATCACAATGCCCTTTCCCCCATTGTGACATCACAATGCCATTTCCCCCATTGTGACATCACAATGCCGTTTTCCCTCTTGTGACATCACAATGCCCTTTCCCCCATTGTGACATCACAATGCCCTTTCCCCCATTGTGACATCACAATGCCATTTCCCCCATTGTGACATCACAATTCCATTTTCCCCCATTGTGACATCACAATGCAGTTTACCCCATTGTGACATCACAATGCCCTTTTCCCCATTGTGACATCACAATGCCCTTTTCCCCATTGTGACATCACAATGCCGTTTTCCCTATTGTGACATCACAATGCCCTTTCCACATTGTGACATCACAATGCCATTTCCCCCATTGTGACATCACAATGCAGTTTACCCCATTGTGACATCACAATGCCCTTTCCACCATTGTGACATCACAATGTCGTTTCCCCCATTGTGACATCACAATCCCATTTCCACCATTGTGACATCACAATGCTGTTTTCTGCATTGTGACATCACAATGCCCTTTCCCCCATTGTGACATCACAATGCCGTTTTCCCCATTGTGACATCACAATGCCATTCCCCCCATTGTGACATCACAATGCCGTTTTCCCTATTGTGACATCACAATGCCCTTTCCCCCATTGTGACATCACAATGCCCTTTTCCCCATTGTGACATCACAATGCCGTTTTCCCTATTGTGACATCACAATGCCCTTTCCACATTGTGACATCACAATGCCATTTCCCCCATTGTGACATCACAATGCAGTTTACCCCATTGTGACATCACAATGCCCTTTCCACCATTGTGACATCACAATGTCGTTTCCCCCATTGTGACATCACAATCCCATTTCCACCATTGTGACATCACAATGCTGTTTTCTGCATTGTGACATCACAATGCCCTTTCCCCCATTGTGACATCACAATGCCGTTTCCCTATTGTGACATCACAATGTCATTTCCTCCATTGTGACATCACAATGCCCTTTCCCCATTGTGACATCACAATGCCATTTCCCCCATTGTGACATCACAATGCCATTTCCCCCATTGTGACATCACAATGCAGTTAACCACATTGTGACATCACAATGCCCTTTCCCCTATTGTGACATCACAATGCCGTTTTCCCTACTGTGACATCACAATGCCCTTCCCCCATTGTGACATCACAATGCCATTTCCCCCATTGTGACATCACAATGCCGTTTCCCCCATTGTGACATCACAATGCCCTTTCCCCCATTGTGACATCACAATTGCGTTTTCCCCATTGTGACATCTCTATGCCCTTTCCCCCATTGTGACATCACAATGCCATTTCCCCCATTGTGACATCACAATGCAGTTTACCCCATTGTGACATCACAATGCCCTTTTCCCCATTGTGACATCACAATGCCGTTTTCCCTATTGTGACATCACAATGCAATTTCATCCATTGTGACATCACAATGCCCTTTCCACATTGTGACATCACAATGCCATTTCCCCCATTGTGACATCACAATGCAGTTTACCCCATTGTGACATCACAATGCCCTTTCCCCCATTGTGACATCACAATCCCATTTCCCCCATTGTGACATCACAATGCCCTTTCCCCCATTGTGACATCACAATGCAGTTTTCCCCATTGTGACATCACAATGCCCTTTCCCCCATTGTGACATCACAATGCCGTTTTCCCCATTGTGACATCACAATGCCCTTTCCCCCATTGTGACATCACAATGCCCTTTCCCCCATTGTGACATCACAATGCCATTTCCCCCATTGTGACATCACAATACCATTTCCCCCATTGTGACATCACAATGCAGTTTACCCCATTGTGACATCACAATGCCCTTTCCCCCATTGTGACATCACAATGCAGTTTTCCCCATTGTGACATCACAATGCGCTTTCCCCCATTGTGACATCACAATGCCCTTTCCCCCATTGTGACATCACAATGTCATTTCCCCCATTGTGACATCACAATGCCGTTTTCCCCATTGTGACATCACAATGCCCTTTTCCCCATTGTGACATCACAATTCCATTTCCCCCAGTGTGACATCACAATGCCATTTCCCCCATTGTGACATCACAATGCCATTTCCCCCATTGTGACATCACAATGCAGTTTACCCCATTGTGACATCACAATGCCCTTTCCCCCATTGTGACATCACAATGCCGTTTTCCCCCATTGGGACATCACAATGCCGTTTCCCCCATTGTGACATCACAATGCCCTTTCCCCCATTGTGACATCACAATGCCCTTTCCCCCATTGTGACATCACAATGCCATTTCCCCCATTGTTGACATCACAATGCCGTTTTCCCCATTGTGACATCACAATGCCCTTTTCCCCATTGTGACATCACAATGCCATTTCCCCCAGTGTGACATCACAATGCCATTTCCCCCATTGTGACATCACAATGCCGTTTCCCCCATTGTGACATCACAATGCAGTTTACCCCATTGTGACATCACAATGCCCTTTCCCCCATTGTGACATCACAATGCCCTTTCCCCCATTGTGACATCACAATGCAGTTTACCCCATTGTGACATCACAATGCCCTTTCCCCCATTGTGACATCACAATGCCGTTTTCCCTACTGTGACATCACAATGCCCTTACCCCATTGTGACATCACAATGCCATTTCCCCCATTGTGACATCACAATGCTGTTTCCCCCATTGTGACATCAGAATGCAGTTTACCCCATTGTGACATCACAATGCCCTTTCCCCCATTGTGACATCACAATGCCGTTTCCCTATTGTGACATCACAATGCCATTTCCTCCCTTGTGACATCACAATGCCCTTTCCCCATTGTGACATCACAATGCCCTTTTCCCCATTGTGACATCACAATGCCATTTACCCCAGTGTGACATCACAATGCCATTTCCCCCACTGTGACATCACAATGCCGTTTTCCCTATTGTGACATCACAATGCCGTTTTCCCTATTGTGACATCACAATGCCCTTTCCCCCATTGTGACATCACAATGCCATTTCCCCCATTGTGACATCACAATGCCGTTTCCCCCATTGTGACATCACAATGCCATTTCCCCCATTGTGACATCACAATGCAGTTAACCACATTGTGACATCACAATGCCCTTTCCCCCATTGTGACATCACAATGCTGTTTTCCCTATTGTGACATCACAATGCCCTTTCCCCCATTGTGACATCACAATGCCTTTTCCCCCATTGTGACATCACAATGCAGTTTTCCCCATTGTGACTTCACAATGCCCTTTCCCCCATTGTGACATCACAATGCCGTTTTCCGCATTGTGACATCACAATGCCCTTTCCCCCATTGTGACATCACAATGCAGTTTACCCCATTGTGACATCACAATGCCCTTTCCCCCATTGTGACATCACAATGCCATTTCCCCCATTGTGACATCACAATGCCGTTTCCCCCATTGTGACATCACAATGCCATTTCCCCCATTGTGACATCACAATGCCATTTCCCCCATTGTTACATCACAATGCCATTTCCCCCATTGTGACATCACAATGCCATTTCCCCCATTGTGACATCACAATGCAGTTTACCCCATTGTGACATCACAATGCCCTTTCCCCCATTGTGACATCACAATGCCGTTTTCCCTATTGTGACATCACAATGCCATTTCCTCCATTGTGACATCACAATGCCCTTTCCCCATTGTGATATCACAATGCCGTTTCCCCCATTGTGACATCACAATGCTGTTTTTCCCATTGTGACATCACAATTCCATTTCCCCTATTGTGACATTACAATGCCGTTTTCCCCATTGTGACATCACAATGCCCTTTCCCCCATTGTGACATCACAATGCAGTTTTCCCCATTGTGACATCGCAATGCCCTTTCCCCCATTGTGACATCACAATGCCGTTTTCCACATTGTGACATCGCAATGCCCTTTCCCCCATTGTGACATCACAATGCCATTTCCCCCATTGTGACATTACAATGCCGTTTTCCCTATTGTGACATCACAATGCTCTTTCCCCCATTGTGACATCACAATGCCATTTCACCCATTGTGACATCACAATGCCATTTCCCCCATTGTGACATCACAATGCCATTTCCCCCATTGTGATATCACAATGCCATTTCCCCCATTGTGACATCACAATGCCATTTCCCCCATTGTGACATCACAATGCCGTTTTCTGCATTGTGACATCACAATGCCATTTCCCCCATTCTGACATCACAATGCCCTTTTCCCCATTGTGACATCACAATGCCGTTTTCCCTATTGTGACATCACAATGCCATTTCATCCATTGTGACATCACAATGCCCTTTCCACATTGTGACATCACAATGTCATTTGCCCCATTGTGACATCACAATGCAGTTTACCCCATTGTGACATCACAATACCCTTTCCCCCATTGTGACATCACAATACCATTTCCCCCATTGTGACATCACAATGCCCTTTCCCCCATTGTGACATCACAATGCAGTTTTCCCCATTGTGACATCACAATGCCCTTTCCCCCATTGTGACATCACAATGCCGTTTTCCCCATTGTGACATCACAATGCCCTTTCCCCCATTGTGACATCACAATGCCATTCCCCCCATTGTGACATCACAATGCCGTTTTCCCCATTGTGACATCACAATGCCCTTTCCCCCATTGTGACATCACAATGCAGTTTTCCCCATTGTGACATCACAATGGCCTTTCCCCCATTGTGACATCACAATGCCGTTTTCCCCATTGTGACATCACAATGCCCTTTCCCCCATTGTGACATCACAATGCCATTCCCCCCATTGTGACATCACAATGCCCTTTCCCCCATTGTGACATCACAATGCCATTTCCCCCATTGTGACATCACAATGCCGTTTTCCCCATTGTGACATCACAATGCCATTTTCCCCATTGTGACATCACAATGCCATTTCCCCCATTGTGACATCACAATGCCATTTCCCCCATTGTGACATCACAATGCCGTTTCCCCCATTGTGACATCACAATGCAGTTTACCCCATTGTGACATCACAATGCCCTTTCCCCCATTGTGACATCACAATGCCGTTTTCCCTATTGTGACATCACAATGCCATTTCCTCCATTGTGACATCGCCCTTTCCCCATTGTGATATCACAATGCCGTTTCCCCCATTGTGACATCACAATGCTGTTTTTCCCATTGTGACATCACAATTCCATTTCCCCTATTGTGACATTACAATGCCGTTTTCCCCATTGTGACATCACAATGCCCTTTCCCCCATTGTGACATCACAATGCAGTTTTCCCCATTGTGACATCGCAATGCCCTTTCCCCCATTGTGACATCACAATGCCGTTTTCCACATTGTGACATCACAATGCACTTTCCCCCATTGTGACATCACAATGCCATTTCCCCCATTGTGACATTACAATGCCGTTTTCCCTATTGTGACATCACAATGCTCTTTCCCCCATTGTGACATCACAATGCCATTTCACCCATTGTGACATCACAATGCCATTTCCCCCATTGTGACATCACAATGCCATTTCCCCCATTGTGATATCACAATGCCATTTCCCCCATTGTGACATCACAATGCCATTTCCCCCATTGTGACATCACAATGCCGTGTTCTGCATTGTGACATCACAATGCCCTTTCCCCCATTCTGACATCACAATGCAGTTTTCCCCATTGTGACATCGCAATGCCCTTTCCCCCATTGTGACATCACAATGCCATTTTCCCCATTGTGACATCACAATGCCCTTTCCCCCATTGTGACATCACAATGCCATTTCCCCCATTGTGACATCACAATGCCGTTTTCCCTATTGTGACATCACAATGCCCTTTCCCCCATTGTGACATCACAATGCCATTTCCCCCATTGTGACATCACAATGCCATTTCCCCCATTGTGACATCACAATGCCATTTCCCCCATTGTGACATCACAATGCAGTTTACCCCATTGTGACATCACAATGCCCTTTTCCCCATTGTGACATCACAATGCCGTTTTCCCTATTGTGACATCACAATGCAATTTCATCCATTGTGACATCACAATGCCCTTTCCACATTGTGACATCACAATGCCATTTCCCCCATTGTGACATCACAATGCAGTTTACCCCATTGTGACATCACAATGCCCTTTCCCCCATTGTGACATCACAATCCCATTTCCCCCATTGTGACATCACAATGCCCTTTCCCCCATTGTGACATCACAATGCAGTTTTCCCCATTGTGACATCACAATGCCCTTTCCCCCATTGTGACATCACAATGCCGTTTTCCCCATTGTGACATCACAATGCCCTTTCCCCCATTGTGACATCACAATGCCCTTTCCCCCATTGTGACATCACAATGCCAATTCCCCCATTGTGACATCACAATGCCATTTCCCCCATTGTGACATCACAATGCCGTTTTCTGCATTGTGACATCACAATGCCCTTTCCCCCATTCTGACATCACAATGCAGTTTTCCCCATTGTGACATCGCAATGCCCTTTCCCCCATTGTGACATCACAATTGCGTTTTCCCCATTGTGACACCACAATGACCTTTCCCCCATTGTGACATCACAATGCCATTTCCCCCATTGTGACATCACAATGCCGTTTTCCCTCTTGTGACATCACAATGCCCTTTCCCCCATTGTGACATCACAATGCCCTTTCCCCCATTGTGACATCACAATGCCATTTCCCCCATTGTGACATCACAATTCCATTTCCCCCATTGTGACATCACAATGCAGTTTACCCCGTTGTGACATCACAATGCCCATTCCACCATTGTGACATCACAATGCCGTTTTCCCCATTGGGACATCACAATGCTGTTTCCCCCATTGTGACATCACAATCCCATTTCCACCATTGTGACATCACAATGCCGTTTTCTGCATTGTGACATCACAATGCCCTTTCCCCCATTGTGACATCACAATGCAGTTTTCCCCATTGTGACATCACAATGCCCTTTCCCCCATTGTGACATCACAATGCCCTTTCCCCCATTGTGACATCACAATGCAGTTTTCCCCATTGTGACATCACAATGCCCTTTCCCCCATTGTGACATCACAATGCCGTTTTTCCCATTGTGACATCACAATGCCCTTTCCCCCATTGTGACATCACAATGCCATTCCCCCCATTGTGACATCACAATGCCGTTTTCCCTATTGTGACATCACAATGCCCTTTACTTTATTGTGAGATCACAATGCCCTTTCCACATTGTGACATCACAATGCCATTTCCCCCATTGTGACATCACAATGCCCTTTCCCCATTGTGACATCACAATGCCCTTTCCCCCATTGTGACATCACAATGCCGTTTTCCCCATTGGGACATCACAATGCCGTTTCCCCCATTGTGACATCACAATGCCCTTTCCACCATTGTGACATCACAATGCAGTTTTCCCCATTGTGACATCACAATGCAGTTTTCCCCATTGTGACATCACAATGCAGTTTTCCCCATTGTGACATCACAATGCCATTTCCCCCATTGTGACATCACAATGCCATTTCCCCCATTGTGACATCACAATGCCATTTCCCCCATTGTGACATCACAATGCCGTTTTCTGCATTGTGACATCACAATGCCCTTTCCCCCATTCTGACATCACAATGCAGTTTTCCCCATTGTGACATCGCAATGCCCTTTCCCCCATTGTGACATCACAATTGCGTTTTCCCCATTGTGACATCACAATGCCCTTTCCCCCATTGTGACATCACAATGCCATTTCCCCCATTGTGACATCACAATGCCGTTTTCCCTCTTGTGACATCACAATGCCCTTTCCCCCATTGTGACATCACAATGCCCTTCCCCCCATTGTGACATCACAATGCCATTTCCCCCATTGTGACATCACAATTCCATTTTCCCCCATTGTGACATCACAATGCAGTTTACCCCATTGTGACATCACAATGCCCTTTTCCCCATTGTGACATCACAATGCCCTTTTCCCCATTGTGACATCACAATGCCGTTTTCCCTATTGTGACATCACAATGCCCTTTCCACATTGTGACATCACAATGCCATTTCCCCCATTGTGACATCACAATGCAGTTTACCCCATTGTGACATCACAATGCCCTTTCCACCATTGTGACATCACAATGCCGTTTTCCCTATTGGGACATCACAATGCTGTTTCCCCCATTGTGACATCACAATCCCATTTCCACCATTGTGACATCACAATGCTGTTTTCTGCATTGTGACATCACAATGCCCTTTCCCCCATTGTGACATCACAATGCCGTTTTCCCCATTGTGACATCACAATGCCATTCCCCCCATTGTGACATCACAATGCCGTTTTCCCTATTGTGACATCACAATGCCCTTTCCCCCATTGTGACATCACAATGCCATTTCCCCCTTTGTGACATCACAATGCCGTTTCCCCCATTGGGACATCACAATGCAGTTCACCCCATTGGGACATCACAATGCAGTTCACCCCATTGTGACATCACAATGCCCTTTCCCCCATTGTGACATCACAATGCCGTTTCCCTATTGTGACATCACAATGCCATTTCCTCCATTGTGACATCACAATGCCCTTTCCCCATTGTGACATCACAATGCCATTTCCCCCATTGTGACATCACAATGCCATTTCCCCCATTGTGACATCACAATGCAGTTAACCACATTGTGACATCACAATGCCCTTTCCCCCATTGTGACATCACAATGCCGTTTTCCCTACTGTGACATCACAATGCCCTTCCCCCATTGTGACATCACAATGCCATTTCCCCCATTGTGACATCACAATGCCGTTTCCCCCATTGTGACATCACAATGCCGTTTCCCCCATTGTGACATCACAATGCCCTTTCCCCCATTGTGACATCACAATTGCGTTTTCCCCATTGTGACATCACAATGCCCTTTCCCCCATTGTGACATCACAATGCCATTTCCCCCATTGTGACATCACAATGCCGTTTTCCCTCTTGTGACATCACAATGCCCTTTCCCCCATTGTGACATCACAATGCCGTTTCCCCCATTGTGACATCACAATTCCATTTCCCCCATTGTGACATCACAATGCAGTTTACCCCATTGTGACATCACAATGCCCTTTCCCCCATTGTGAGATCACAATGCAGTTTTCCCCATTGTGACATCACAATGCGCTTTCCCCCATTGTGACATCACAATGCCCTTTCCCCCATTGTGACATCACAATGTCATTTCCCCCATTGTGACATCACAATGCCGTTTTCCCCATTGTGACATCACAATGCCCTTTTCCCCATTGTGACATCACAATTCCATTTCCCCCAGTGTGACATCACAATGCCATTTCCCCCATTGTGACATCACAATGCCATTTCCCCCATTGTGACATCACAATGCAGTTTACCCCATTGTGACATCACAATGCCCTTTCCCCCATTGTGACATCACAATGCCGTTTTCCCCATTGGGACATCACAATGCCGTTTCCCCCATTGTGACATCACAATGCCCTTTCCCCCATTGTGACATCACAATGCCCTTTCCCCCATTGTGACATCACAATGCCATTTCCCCCATTGTTGACATCACAATGCCGTTTTCCCCATTGTGACATCACAATGCCCTTTTCCCCATTGTGACATCACAATGCCATTTCCCCCAGTGTGACATCACAATGCCATTTCCCCCATTGTGACATCACAATGCCGTTTCCCCCATTGTGACATCACAATGCAGTTTACCCCATTGTGACATCACAATGCCCTTTCCCCCATTGTGACATCACAATGCAGTTTACCCCATTGTGACATCACAATGCCCTTTCCCCCATTGTGACATCACAATGCCGTTTTCCCTACTGTGACATCACAATGCCCTTACCCCATTGTGACATCACAATGCCATTTCCCCCATTGTGACATCACAATGCCGTTTCCCCCATTGTGACATCAGAATGCAGTTTACCCCATTGTGACATCACAATGCCCTTTCCCCCATTGTGACATCACAATGCCGTTTCCCTATTGTGACATCACAATGCCATTTCCTCCATTGTGACATCACAATGCCCTTTCCCCATTGTGACATCACAATGCCCTTTTCCCCATTGTGACATCACAATGCCATTTACCCCAGTGTGACATCACAATGCCATTTCCCCCACTGTGACATCACAATGCCGTTTTCCCTATTGTGACATCACAATGCCGTTTTCCCTATTGTGACATCACAATGCCCTTTCCCCCATTGTGACATCACAATGCCATTTCCCCCATTGTGACATCACAATGCCGTTTCCCCCATTGTGACATCACAATGAAGTTTACCCCATTGTGACATCACAATGCCCTTTCCCCCATTGTGACATCACAATGCCGTTTCCCCCATTGTGACATCACAATGCCATTTCCCCCATTGTGACATCACAATGCTGTTTCCCCCATTGTGACATCAGAATGCAGTTTACCCCATTGTGACATCACAATGCCCTTTCCCCCATTGTGACATCACAATGCCGTTTCCCGCATTGTGACATCACAATGCCGTTTCCCGCATTGTGACATCACAATGCCATTTCCCCCATTGTGACATCACAATGCAGTTAACCACATTGTGACATCACAATGCCCTTTCCCCCATTGTGACATCACAATGCAGTTAACCACATTGTGACATCACAATGCCCTTTCCCCCATTGTGACATCACAATGCTGTTTTCCCTATTGTGACATCACAATGCCCTTTCCCCCATTGTGACATCACAATGCCTTTTCCCCCATTGTGACATCACAATGCAGTTTTCCCCATTGTGACTTCACAATGCCCTTTCCCCCATTGTGACATCACAATGCCGTTTTCCGCATTGTGACATCACAATGCCCTTTCCCCCATTGTGACATCACAATGCAGTTTACCCCATTGTGACATCACAATGCCCTTTCCCCCATTGTGACATCACAATGCCGTTTCCCTATTGTGACATCACAATGCAGTTTACCCCATTGTGACATCACAATGCCCTTTCCCCCATTGTGACATCACAATGCCGTTTTCCCTATTGTGACATCACAATGCCATTTCCTCCATTGTGACATCACAATGCCCTTTCCCCATTGTGATATCACAATGCCGTTTCCCCCATTGTGACATCACAATGCTGTTTTTCCCATTGTGACATCACAATTCCATTTCCCCTATTGTGACATTACAATGCCGTTTTCCCCATTGTGACATCACAATGCCCTTTCCCCCATTGTGACATCACAATGCAGTTTTCCCCATTGTGACATCGCAATGCCCTTTCCCCCATTGTGACATCACAATGCCGTTTTCCACATTGTGACATCGCAATGCCCTTTCCCCCATTGTGACATCACAATGCCATTTCCCCCATTGTGACATTACAATGCCGTTTTCCCTATTGTGACATCACAATGCTCTTTCCCCCATTGTGACATCACAATGCCATTTCACCCATTGTGACATCACAATGCCATTTCCCCCATTGTGACATCACAATGCCATTTCCCCCATTGTGATATCACAATGCCATTTCCCCCATTGTGACATCACAATGCCATTTCCCCCATTGTGACATCACAATGCCGTTTTCTGCATTGTGACATCACAATGCCATTTCCCCCATTCTGACATCACAATGCCCTTTTCCCCATTGTGACATCACAATGCCGTTTTCCCTATTGTGACATCACAATGCCATTTCATCCATTGTGACATCACAATGCCCTTTCCACATTGTGACATCACAATGCCATTTCCCCCATTGTGACATCACAATGCAGTTTACCCCATTGTGACATCACAATACCCTTTCCCCCATTGTGACATCACAATCCCATTTCCCCCATTGTGACATCACAATGCCCTTTCCCCCATTGTGACATCACAATGCAGTTTTCCCCATTGTGACATCACAATGCCCTTTCCCCCATTGTGACATCACAATGCCGTTTTTCCCATTGTGACATCACAATGCCCTTTCACCCATTGTGACATCACAATGCCATTCCCCCCATTGTGACATCACAATGCCGTTTTCCCCATTGTGACATCACAATGCCCTTTCCCCCATTGTGACATCACAATGCAGTTTTCCCCATTGTGACATCACAATGGCCTTTCCCCCATTGTGACATCACAATGCCGTTTTCCCCATTGTGACATCACAATGCCCTTTCCCCCATTGTGACATCACAATGCCATTCCCCCCATTGTGACATCACAATGCCCTTTCCCCCATTGTGACATCACAATGCCATTTCCCCCATTGTGACATCACAATGCCGTTTTCCCCATTGTGACATCACAATGCCATTTTCCCCATTGTGACATCACAATGCCATTTCCCCCATTGTGATATCACAATGCCATTTCCCCCATTGTGACATCACAATGCCCTTTCCCCCATTGTGACATCACAATGCAGTTTTCCCCATTGTGACATCGCAATGCCCTTTCCCCCATTGTGACATCACAATGCCGTTTTCCACATTGTGACATCACAATGCACTTTCCCCCATTGTGACATCACAATGCCATTTCCCCCATTGTGACATTACAATGCCGTTTTCCCTATTGTGACATCACAATGCTCTTTCCCCCATTGTGACATCACAATGCCATTTCACCCATTGTGACATCACAATGCCATTTCCCCCATTGTGACATCACAATGCCATTTCCCCCATTGTGATATCACAATGCCATTTCCCCCATTGTGACATCACAATGCCATTTCCCCCATTGTGACATCACAATGCCGTGTTCTGCATTGTGACATCACAATGCCCTTTCCCCCATTCTGACATCACAATGCAGTTTTCCCCATTGTGACATCGCAATGCCCTTTCCCCCATTGTGACATCACAATGCCATTTTCCCCATTGTGACATCACAATGCCCTTTCCCCCATTGTGACATCACAATGCCATTTCCCCCATTGTGACATCACAATGCTGTTTTCCCTATTGTGACATCACAATGCCCTTTCCCCCATTGTGACATCACAATGCCATTTCCCCCATTGTGACATCACAATGCCATTTCCCCCATTGTGACATCACAATGCCATTTCCCCCATTGTGACATCACAATGCAGTTTACCCCATTGTGACATCACAATGCCCTTTTCCCCATTGTGACATCACAATGCCGTTTTCCCTGTTGTGACATCACAATGCAATTTCATCCATTGTGACATCACAATGCCCTTTCCACATTGTGACATCACAATGCCATTTCCCCCATTGTGACATCACAATGCAGTTTACCCCATTGTGACATCACAATGCCCTTTCCCCCATTGTGACATCACAATCCCATTTCCCCCATTGTGACATCACAATGCCCTTTCCCCCATTGTGACATCACAATGCAGTTTTCCCCATTGTGACATCACAATGCCCTTTCCCCCATTGTGACATCACAATGCCGTTTTCCCCATTGTGACATCACAATGCCCTTTCCCCCATTGTGACATCACAATGCCCTTTCCCCCATTGTGACATCACAATGCCATTTCCCCCATTGTGACATCACAATGCCATTTCCCCCATTGTGACATCACAATGCCGTTTTCTGCATTGTGACATCACAATGCCCTTTCCCCCATTCTGACATCACAATGCAGTTTTCCCCATTGTGACATCGCAATGCCCTTTCCCCCATTGTGACATCACAATTGCGTTTTCCCCATTGTGACACCACAATGCCCTTTCCCCCATTGTGACATCACAATGCCATTTCCCCCATTGTGACATCACAATGCCGTTTTCCCTCTTGTGACATCACAATGCCCTTTCCCCCATTGTGACATCACAATATCCTTTCCCCCATTGTGACATCACAATGCCATTTCCCCCATTGTGACATCACAATTCCATTTCCCCCATTGTGACATCACAATGCAGTTTACCCCATTGTGACATCACAATGCCCTTTTCCCCATTGTGACATCACAATGCCGTTTTCCCTATTGTGACATCACAATGCCCTTTCCGCATTGTGACATCACAATGCCATTTCCCCCATTGTGACATCACAATGCAGTTTACCCCGTTGTGACATCACAATGCCGTTTTCCCCATTGGGACATCACAATGCTGTTTCCCCCATTGTGACATCACAATCCCATTTCCACCATTGTGACATCACAATGCCGTTTTCTGCATTGTGACATCACAATGCCCTTTCCCCCATTGTGACATCACAATGCAGTTTTCCCCATTGTGACATCACAATGCCCTTTCCCCCATTGTGACATCACAATGCCCTTTCCCCCATTGTGACATCACAATGCAGTTTCCCCCATTGTGACATCACAATGCCGTTTTTCCCATTGTGACATCACAATGCCCTTTCCCCCATTGTGACATCACAATGCCCTTTCCCCCATTGTGACATCACAATGCAGTTTCCCCCATTGTGACATCACAATGCCATTCCCCCCATTGTGACATCACAATGCCGTTTTCCCTATTGTGACATCACAATGCCCTTTACTTTATTGTGAGATCACAATGCCCTTTCCACATTGTGACATCACAATGCCATTTCCCCCATTGTGACATCACAATGCCCTTTCCCCATTGTGACATCACAATACCCTTTCCCCCATTGTGACATCACAATGCCGTTTTCCCCATTGGGACATCACAATGCCGTTTCCCCCATGGTGACATCACAATGCCCTTTCCACCATTGTGACATCACAATGCAGTTTTCCCCATTGTGACATCACAATGCAGTTTTCCCCATTGTGACATCACAATGCAGTTTTCCCCATTGTGACATCACAATGCCATTTCCCGCATTGTGACATCACAATGCCATTTCCCCCATTGTGACATCACAATGCCATTTCCCCCATTGTGACATCACAATGCCGTTTTCTGCATTGTGACATCACAATGCCCTTTCCCCCATTCTGACATCACAATGCAGTTTTCACCATTGTGACATCGCAATGCCCTTTCCCCCATTGTGACATCACAATTGCGTTTTCCCCATTGTGACATCACAATGCCCTTTCCCCCATTGTGACATCACAATGCCATTTCCCCCATTGTGACATCACAATGCCGTTTTCCCTCTTGTGACATCACAATGCCCTTTCCCCCATTGTGACATCACAATGCCCTTTCCCCCATTGTGACATCACAATGCCATTTCCCCCATTGTGACATCACAATTCCATTTTCCCCCTTTGTGACATCACAATGCAGTTTACCCCATTGTGACATCACAATGCCCTTTTCCCCATTGTGACATCACAATGCCCTTTTCCCTATTGTGACATCACAATGCCCTTTCCACATTGTGACATCACAATGCCATTTCCCCCATTGTGACATCACAATGCAGTTTACCCCATTGTGACATCACAATGCCCTTTCCACCATTGTGACATCACAATGCCGTTTTCCCTATTGGGACATCACAATGCTGTTTCCCCCATTGTGACATCACAATCCCATTTCCACCATTGTGACATCACAATGCTGTTTTCTGCATTGTGACATCACAATGCCCTTTCCCCCATTGTGACATCACAATGCCATTTTCCCCATTGTGACTTCACAATGCCATTCCCCCCATTGTGACATAACAATGCCGTTTTCCCTATTGTGACATCACAATGCCCTTTCCCCCATTGTGACATCACAATGCCATTTCCCCCTTTGTGACATCACAATGCCGTTTCCCCCATTGGGACATCACAATGCAGTTTTCCCCATTGTGACATCACAATGGCCTTTCCCCCATTGTGACATCACAATGCCGTTTTCCCCATTGTGACATCACAATGCCCTTTCCCCCATTGTGACATCACAATGCCATTCCCCCCATTGTGACATCACAATGCCCTTTCCCCCATTGTGACATCACAATGCCATTTCCCCCATTGTGACATCACAATGCCGTTTTCCCCATTGTGACATCACAATGCCATTTTCCCCATTGTGACATCACAATGCCATTTCCCCCATTGTGACATCACAATGCCATTTCCCCCATTGTGACATCACAATGCCGTTTCCCCCATTGTGACATCACAATGCAGTTTACCCCATTGTGACATCACAATGCCCTTTCCCCCATTGTGACATCACAATGCTGTTTTCCCTATTGTGACATCACAATGCCATTTCCTCCATTGTGACATCGCCCTTTCCCCATTGTGATATCACAATGCCGTTTCCCCCATTGTGACATCACAATGCTGTTTTTCCCATTGTGACATCACAATTCCATTTCCCCTTTCGTGACATTACAATGCCGTTTTCCCCATTGTGACATCACAATGCCCTTTCCCCCATTGTGACATCACAATGCAGTTTTCCCCATTGTGACATCGCAATGCCCTTTCCCCCATTGTGACATCACAATGCCGTTTTCCACATTGTGACATCACAATGCACTTTCCCCCATTGTGACATCACAATGCCATTTCCCCCATTGTGACATTACAATGCCGTTTTCCCTATTGTGACATCACAATGCTCTTTCCCCCATTGTGACATCACAATGCCATTTCACCCATTGTGACATCACAATGCCATTTCCCCCATTGTGACATCACAATGCCATTTCCCCCATTGTGATATCACAATGCCATTTCCCCCATTGTGACATCACAATGCCATTTCCCCCATTGTGACATCACAATGCCGTGTTCTGCATTGTGACATCACAATGCCCTTTCCCCCATTCTGACATCACAATGCAGTTTTCCCCATTGTGACATCGCAATGCCCTTTCCCCCATTGTGACATCACAATGCCATTTTCCCCATTGTGACATCACAATGCCCTTTCCCCCATTGTGACATCACAATGCCATTTCCCCCATTGTGACATCACAATGCCGTTTTCCCTATTGTGACATCACAATGCCCTTTCCCCAATTGTGACATCACAATGCCATTTCCCCCATTGTGACATCACAATGCCATTTCCCCCATTGTGACATCACAATGCCATTTCCCCCATTGTGACATCACAATGCAGTTTACCCCATTGTGACATCACAATGCCCTTTTCCCCATTGTGACATCACAATGCCGTTTTCCCTATTGTGACATCACAATGCAATTTCATCCATTGTGACATCACAATGCCCTTTCCACATTGTGACATCACAATGCCATTTCCCCCATTGTGACATCACAATGCAGTTTACCCCATTGTGACATCACAATGCCCTTTCCCCCATTGTGACATCACAATCCCATTTCCCCCATTGTGACATCACAATGCCCTTTCCCCCATTGTGACATCACAATGCAGTTTTCCCCATTGTGACATCACAATGCCCTTTCCCCCATTCTGACATCACAATGCAGTTTTCCCCATTGTGACATCGCAATGCCCTTTCCCCCATTGTGACATCACAATTGCGTTTTCCCCATTGTGACACCACAATGCCCTTTCCCCCATTGTGACATCACAATGCCATTTCCCCCATTGTGACATCACAATGCCGTTTTCCCTCTTGTGACATCACAATGCCCTTTCCCCCATTGTGACATCACAATGCCCTTTCCCCCATTGTGACATCACAATGCCATTTCCCCCATTGTGACATCACAATTCCATTTCCCCCATTGTGACATCACAATGCAGTTTACCCCATTGTGACATCACAATGCCCTTTTCCCCATTGTGACATCACAATGCCGTTTTCCCTATTGTGACATCACAATGCCCTTTCCACATTGTGACATCACAATGCCATTTCCCCCATTGTGACATCACAATGCAGTTTACCCCGTTGTGACATCACAATGCCCTTTCCACCATTGTGACATCACAATGCCGTTTTCCCCATTGGGACATCACAATGCTGTTTCCCCCATTGTGACATCACAATCCCATTTCCACCATTGTGACATCACAATGCCGTTTTCTGCATTGTGACATCACAATGCCCTTTCCCCCATTGTGACATCACAATGCAGTTTTCCCCATTGTGACATCACAATGCCCTTTCCCCCATTGTGACATCACAATGCCCTTTCCCCCATTGTGACATCACAATGCAGTTTTCCCCATTGTGACATCACAATGCCCTTTCCCCCATTGTGACATCACAATGCCATTTCCCCCATTGTGACATCACAATGCCGTTTTCCCTCTTGTGACATCACAATGCCCTTTCCCCCATTGTGACATCACAATGCCCTTTCCCCCATTGTGACATCACAATGCCATTTCCCCCATTGTGACATCACAATTCCATTTCCCCCATTGTGACATCACAATGCAGTTTACCCCATTGTGACATCACAATGCCCTTTCCCCCATTGTGAGATCACAATGCAGTTTTCCCCATTGTGACATCACAATGCGCTTTCCCCCATTGTGACATCACAATGCCCTTTCCCCCATTGTGACATCACAATGTCATTTCCCCCATTGTGACATCACAATGCCGTTTTCCCCATTGTGACATCACAATGCCCTTTTCCCCATTGTGACATCACAATTCCATTTCCCCCAGTGTGACATCACAATGCCATTTCCCCCATTGTGACATCACAATGCCATTTCCCCATTGTGACATCACAATGCAGTTTACCCCATTGTGACATCACAATGCCCTTTCCCCCATTGTGACATCACAATGCCGTTTTCCCCATTGGGACATCACAATGCCGTTTCCCCCATTGTGACATCACAATGCCCTTTCCCCCATTGTGACATCACAATGCCCTTTCCCCCATTGTGACATCACAATGCCATTTCCCCCATTGTTGACATCACAATGCCGTTTTCCCCATTGTGACATCACAATGCCCTTTTCCCCATTGTGACATCACAATGCCATTTCCCCCAGTGTGACATCACAATGCCATTTCCCCCATTGTGACATCACAATGCCGTTTCCCCCATTGTGACATCACAATGCAGTTTACCCCATTGTGACATCACAATGCCCTTTCCCCCATTGTGACATCACAATGCAGTTTACCCCATTGTGACATCACAATGCCCTTTCCCCCATTGTGACATCACAATGCCGTTTTCCCTACTGTGACATCACAATGCCCTTACCCCATTGTGACATCACAATGCCATTTCCCCCATTGTGACATCACAATGCCGTTTCCCCCATTGTGACATCAGAAAGCAGTTTACCCCATTGTGACATCACAATGCCGTTTCCCTATTGTGACATCACAATGCCATTTCCTCCATTGTGACATCACAATGCCCTTTCCCCATTGTGACATCACAATGCCCTTTTCCCCATTGTGACATCACAATGCCATTTACCCCAGTGTGACATCACAATGCCATTTCCCCCACTGTGACATCACAATGCCGTTTTCCCTATTGTGACATCACAATGCCGTTTTCCCTATTGTGACATCACAATGCCCTTTCCCCCATTGTGACATCACAATGCCATTTCCCCCATTGTGACATCACAATGCCGTTTCCCCCATTGTGACATCAGAAAGCAGTTTACCCCATTGTGACATCACAATGCCCTTTCCCCCATTGTGACATCACAATGCCGTTTCCCTATTGTGACATCACAATGCCATTTCCTCCATTGTGACATCACAATGCCCTTTCCCCATTGTGACATCACAATGCCCTTTTCCCCATTGTGACATCACAATGCCATTTACCCCAGTGTGACATCACAATGCCATTTCCCCCACTGTGACATCACAATGCCGTTTTCCCTATTGTGACATCACAATGCCGTTTTCCCTATTGTGACATCACAATGCCCTTTCCCCCATTGTGACATCACAATGCCATTTCCCCCATTGTGACATCACAATGCCGTTTCCCCCATTGTGATATCACAATGAAGTTTACCCCATTGTGACATCACAATGCCCTTTCCCCCATTGTGACATCACAATGCCGTTTCCCCCATTGTGACATCACAATGCCATTTCCCCCATTGTGACATCACAATGCTGTTTCCCCCATTGTGACATCAGAATGCAGTTTACCCCATTGTGACATCACAATGCCCTTTCCCCCATTGTGACATCACAATGCCGTTTCCCGCATTGTGACATCACAATGCCATTTCCCCCATTGTGACATCACAATGCAGTTAACCACATTGTGACATCACAATGCCCTTTCCCCCATTGTGACATCACAATGCAGTTAACCACATTGTGACATCACAATGCCCTTTCCCCCATTGTGACATCACAATGCTGTTTTCCCTATTGTGACATCACAATGCCCTTTCCCCCATTGTGACATCACAATGCCTTTTCCCCCATTGTGACATCACAATGCAGTTTTCCCCATTGTGACTTCACAATGCCCTTTCCCCCATTGTGACATCACAATGCCGTTTTCCGCATTGTGACATCACAATGCCCTTTCCCCCATTGTGACATCACAATGCAGTTTACCCCATTGTGACATCACAATGCCCTTTCCCCCATTGTGACATCACAATGCCATTTCCCCCATTGTGACATCACAATGCCGTTTCCCCCATTGTGACATCACAATGCCATTTCCCCCATTGTGACATCACAATGCCGTTTCCCCCATTGTGACATCACAATGCCATTTCCCCCATTGTGACATCACAATGCCGTTTCCCCCATTGTGACATCACAATGCAGTTTACCCCATTGTGACATCACAATGCCCTTTCCCCCATTGTGACATCACAATGCCGTTTTCCCTATTGTGACATCACAATGCCATTTCCTCCATTGTGACATCACAATGCCCTTTCCCCATTGTGATATCACAATGCCGTTTCCCCCATTGTGACATCACAATGCTGTTTTTCCCATTGTGACATCACAATTCCATTTCCCCTATTGTGACATTACAATGCCGTTTTCCCCATTGTGACAACACAATGCCCTTTCCCCCATTGTGACATCACAATGCAGTTTTCCCCATTGTGACATCGCAATGCCCTTTCCCCCATTGTGACATCACAATGCCGTTTTCCACATTGTGACATCGCAATGCCCTTTCCCCCATTGTGACATCACAATGCCATTTCCCCCATTGTGACATTACAATGCCGTTTTCCCTATTGTGACATCACAATGCTCTTTCCCCCATTGTGACATCACAATGCCATTTCACCCATTGTGACATCACAATGCCATTTCCCCCATTGTGACATCACAATGCCATTTCCCCCATTGTAATATCACAATGCCATTTCCCCCATTGTGACATCACAATGCCGTTTCCCCCATTGTGACATCAGAAAGCAGTTTACCCCATTGTGACATCACAATGCCCTTTCCCCCATTGTGACATCACAATGCCGTTTCCCTATTGTGACATCACAATGCCATTTACCCCAGTGTGACATCACAATGCAGTTAACCACATTGTGACATCACAATGCCCTTTCCCCCATTGTGACATCACAATGCAGTTAACCACATTGTGACATCACAATGCCCTTTCCCCCATTGTGACATCACAATGCTGTTTTCCCTATTGTGACATCACAATGCCCTTCCCCCCATTGTGACATCACAATGCCTTTTCCCCCATTGTGACATCACAATGCAGTTTTCCCCATTGTGACTTCACAATGCCCTTTCCCCCATTGTGACATCACAATGCCGTTTTCCGCATTGTGACATCACAATGCCCTTTCCCCCATTGTGACATCACAATGCAGTTTACCCCATTGTGACATCACAATGCCCTTTCCCCCATTGTGACATCACAATGCCATTTCCCCCATTGTGACATCACAATGCCGTTTCCCCCATTGTGACATCACAATGCCATTTCCCCCATTGTGACATCACAATGCCGTTTCCCCCATTGTGACATCACAATGCCATTTCCCCCATTGTGACATCACAATGCCGTTTCCCCCATTGTGACATCACAATGCAGTTTACCCCATTGTGACATCACAATGCCCTTTCCCCCATTGTGACATCACAATGCCGTTTTCCCTATTGTGACATCACAATGCCATTTCCTCCATTGTGACATCACAATGCCCTTTCCCCATTGTGATATCACAATGCCGTTTCCCCCATTGTGACATCACAATGCTGTTTTTCCCATTGTGACATCACAATTCCATTTCCCCTATTGTGACATTACAATGCCGTTTTCCCCATTGTGACATCACAATGCCCTTTCCCCCATTGTGACATCACAATGCAGTTTTCCCCATTGTGACATCGCAATGCCCTTTCCCCCATTGTGACATCACAATGCCGTTTTCCACATTGTGACATCGCAATGCCCTTTCCCCCATTGTGACATCACAATGCCATTTCCCCCATTGTGACATTACAATGCCGTTTTCCCTATTGTGACATCACAATGCTCTTTCCCCCATTGTGACATCACAATGCCATTTCACCCATTGTGACATCACAATGCCATTTCCCCCATTGTGACATCACAATGCCATTTCCCCCATTGTAATATCACAATGCCATTTCCCCCATTGTGACATCACAATGCCATTTCCCCCATTGTGACATCACAATGCCGTTTTCTGCATTGTGACATCACAATGCCATTTCCCCCATTCTGACATCACAATGCCCTTTTCCCCATTGTGACATCACAATGCCGTTTTCCCTATTGTGACATCACAATGCCATTTCATCCATTGTGACATCACAATGCCCTTTCCACATTGTGACATCACAATGCCATTTCCCCCATTGTGACATCACAATGCAGTTTACCCCATTGTGACATCACAATACCCTTTCCCCCATTGTGACATCACAATCCCATTTCCCCCATTGTGACATCACAATGCCCTTTCCCCCATTGTGACATCACAATGCAGTTTTCCCCATTGTGACATCACAATGCCCTTTCCCCCATTGTGACATCACAATGCCGTTTTCCCCATTGTGACATCACAATGCCCTTTCCCCCATTGTGACATCACAATGCCATTCCCCCCATTGTGACATCACAATGCCGTTTTCCCCATTGTGACATCACAATGCCCTTTCCCCCATTGTGACATCACAATGCAGTTTTCCCCATTGTGACATCACAATGGCCTTTCCCCCATTGTGACATCACAATGCCGTTTTCCCCATTGTGACATCACAATGCCCTTTCCCCCATTGTGACATCACAATGCCATTCCCCCCATTGTGACATCACAATGCCCTTTCCCCCATTGTGACATCACAATGCCATTTCCCCCATTGTGACATCACAATGCCGTTTTCCCCATTGTGACATCACAATGCCATTTTCCCCATTGTGGCATCACAATGCCATTTCCCCCATTGTGACATCACAATGCCGTTTTCCCTATTGTGACATCACAATGCCATTTCCTCCATTGTGACATCGCCCTTTCCCCATTGTGATATCACAATGCCGTTTTCCACATTGTGACATCACAATGCACTTTCCCCCATTGTGACATCACAATGCCATTTCCCCCATTGTGACATTACAGTGCCGTTTTCCCTATTGTGACATCACAATGCTCTTTCCCCCATTGTGACATCACAATGCCATTTCCCCCATTGTGACATTACAATGCCGTTTTCCCTATTGTGACATCACAATGCTCTTTCCCCCATTGTGACATCACAATGCCATTTCACCCATTGTGACATCACAATGCCATTTCCCCCATTGTGACATCACAATGCCATTTCCCCCATTGTGATATCACAATGCCATTTCCCCCATTGTGACATCACAATGCCATTTCCCCCATTGTGACATCACAATGCCGTGTTCTGCATTGTGACATCACAATGCCCTTTCCCCCATTCTGACATCACAATGCAGTTTTCCCCATTGTGACATCGCAATGCCCTTTCCCCCATTGTGACATCACAATGCCATTTTCCCCATTGTGACATCACAATGCCCTTTCCCCCATTGTGACATCACAATGCCATTTCCCCCATTGTGACATCACAATGCCGTTTTCCCTATTGTGACATCACAATGCCCTTTCCCCCATTGTGACATCACAATGCCATTTCCCCCATTGTGACATCACAATGCCATTTCCCCCATTGTGACATAACAATGCCATTTCCCCCATTGTGACATCACAATGCAGTTTACCCCATTGTGACATCACAATGCCCTTTTCCCCATTGTGACATCACAATGCCGTTTTCCCTATTGTGACATCACAATGCAATTTCATCCATTGTGACATCACAATGCCCTTTCCACATTGTGACATCACAATGCCATTTCCCCCATTGTGACATCACAATGCAGTTTACCCCATTGTGACATCACAATGCCCTTTCCCCCATTGTGACATCACAATCCCATTTCCCCCATTGTGACATCACAATGCCCTTTCCCCCATTGTGACATCACAATGCAGTTTTCCCCATTGTGACATCACAATGCCCTTTCCCCCATTGTGACATCACAATGCCGTTTTCCCCATTGTGACATCACAATGCCCTTTCCCCCATTGTGACATCACAATGCCCTTTCCCCCATTGTGACATCACAATGCCATTTCCCCCATTGTGACATCACAATGCCATTTCCCCCATTGTGACATCACAATGCCGTTTTCTGCATTGTGACATCACAATGCCCTTTCCCCCATTCTGACATCACAATGCAGTTTTCCCCATTTTGACATCGCAATGCCTTTTCCCCCATTGTGACATCACAATTGCGTTTTCCCCATTGTGACACCACAATGCCCTTTCCCCCATTGTGACATCACAATGCCATTTCCCCCATTGTGACATCACAATGCCGTTTTCCCTCTTGTGACATCACAATGCCCTTTCCCCCATTGTGACATCACAATGCCCTTTCCCCCATTGTGACATCACAATGCCATTTCCCCCATTGTGACATCACAATTCCATTTCCCCCATTGTGACATCACAATGCAGTTTACCCCATTGTGACATCACAATGCCCTTTTCCCCATTGTGACATCACAATGCCGTTTTCCCTATTGTGACATCACAATGCCCTTTCCACATTGTGACATCACAATGCCATTTCCCCCATTGTGACATCACAATGCAGTTTACCCCGTTGTGACATCACAAAGCCCTTTCCACCATTGTGACATCACAATGTTGTTTTCCCCATTGTGACATCACAATCCCATTTCCACCATTGTGACATCACAATGCCGTTTTCTGCATTGTGACATCACAATGCCCTTTCCCCCATTGTGACATCACAATGCAGTTTTCCCCATTGTGACATCACAATGCCCTTTCCCCCATTGTGACATCACAATGCCCTTTCCCCCATTGTGACATCACAATGCAGTTTTCCCCATTGTGACATCACAATGCCCTTTCCCCCATTGTGACATCACAATGCCGTTTTTCCCATTGTGACATCACAATGCCCTTTCCCCCATTGTGACATCACAATGCCATTCCCCCCATTGTGACATCACAATGCCGTTTTCCCTATTGTGACATCACAATGCCCTTTACTTTATTGTGAGATCACAATGCCCTTTCCACATTGTGACATCACAATGCCATTTCCCCCATTGTGACATCACAATGCCCTTTCCCCATTGTGACATCACAATGCCCTTTCCCCCATTGTGACATCACAATGCCGTTTTCCCCATTGGGACATCACAATGCCGTTTCCCCCATTGTGACATCACAATGCCCTTTCCTCCATTGTGACATCACAATGCAGTTTTCCCCATTGTGACATCACAATGCAGTTTTCCCCATTGTGACATCACAATGCAGTTTTCCCCATTGTGACATCACAATGCCATTTCCCGCATTGTGACATCACAATGCCATTTCCCCCATTGTGACATCACAATGCCATTTCCCCCATTGTGACATCACAATGCCGTTTTCTGCATTGTGACATCACAATGCCCTTTCCCCCATTCTGACATCACAATGCAGTTTTCCCCATTGTGACATCGCAATGCCCTTTCCCCCATTGTGACATCACAATTGCGTTTTCCCCATTGTGACATCACAATGCCCTTTCCCCCATTGTGACATCACAATGCCATTTCCCCCATTGTGACATCACAATGCCGTTTTCCCCATTGGGACATCACAATGCCGTTTCCCCCATGGTGACATCACAATGCCCTTTCCACCATTGTGACATCACAATGCAGTTTTCCCCATTGTGACATCACAATGCAGTTTTCCCCATTGTGACATCACAATGCAGTTTTCCCCCATTGTGACATCACAATGCCATTTCCCGCATTGTGACATCACAATGCCATTTCCCCCATTGTGACATCACAATGCCATTTCCCCCATTGTGACATCACAATGCCGTTTTCTGCATTGTGACATCACAATGCCCTTTTCCCCCATTCTGACATCACAATGCAGTTTTCACCATTGTGACATCGCAATGCCCTTTCCCCCATTGTGACATCACAATTGCGTTTTCCCCATTGTGACATCACAATGCCCTTTCCCCCATTGTGACATCACAATGCCATTTCCCCCATTGTGACATCACAATGCCGTTTTCCCTCTTGTGACATCACAATGCCCTTTCCCCCATTGTGACATCACAATGCCCTTTCCCCCATTGTGACATCACAATGCCATTTCCCCCATTGTGACATCACAATTCCATTTTCCCCCTTTGTGACATCACAATGCAGTTTACCCCATTGTGACATCACAATGCCCTTTTCCCCATTGTGACATCACAATGCCCTTTTCCCTATTGTGACATCACAATGCCCTTTCCACATTGTGACATCACAATGCCATTTCCCCCATTGTGACATCACAATGCAGTTTACCCCATTGTGACATCACAATGCCCTTTCCACCATTGTGACATCACAATGCCGTTTTCCCTATTGGGACATCACAATGCTGTTTCCCCCATTGTGACATCACAATCCCATTTCCACCATTGTGACATCACAATGCTGTTTTCTGCATTGTGACATCACAATGCCCTTTCCCCCATTGTGACATCACAATGCCATTTTCCCCATTGTGACTTCACAATGCCATTCCCCCCATTGTGACATAACAATGCCGTTTTCCCTATTGTGACATCACAATGCCCTTTCCCCCATTGTGACATCACAATGCCATTTCCCCCCTTTGTGACATCACAATGCCGTTTCCCCCATTGGGACATCACAATGCAGTTTTCCCCATTGTGACATCACAATGGCCTTTCCCCCATTGTGACATCACAATGCCGTTTTCCCCCATTGTGACATCACAATGCCCTTTCCCCCATTGTGACATCACAATGCCATTCCCCCCATTGTGACATCACAATGCCCTTTCTCCCCATTGTGACATCACAATGCCATTTCCCCCATTGTGACATCACAATGCCGTTTTCCCCATTGTGACATCACAATGCCATTTTCCCCATTGTGACATCACAATGCCATTTCCCCCATTGTGACATCACAATGCCATTTCCCCCATTGTGACATCACAATGCCGTTTCCCCCATTGTGACATCACAATGCAGTTTACCCCATTGTGACATCACAATGCCCTTTCCCCCATTGTGACATCACAATGCCGTTTTCCCTATTGTGACATCACAATGCCATTTCCTCCATTGTGACATCGCCCTTTCCCCATTGTGATATCACAATGCCGTTTCCCCCATTGTGACATCACAATGCTGTTTTTCCCATTGTGACATCACAATTCCATTTCCCCTTTCGTGACATTACAATGCCGTTTTCCCCATTGTGACATCACAATGCCCTTTCCCCCATTGTGACATCACAATGCAGTTTTCCCCATTGTGACATCGCAATGCCCTTTCCCCCATTGTGACATCACAATGCCGTTTTCCACATTGTGACATCACAATGCACTTTCCCCCATTGTGACATCACAATGCCATTTCCCCCATTGTGACATTACAATGCCGTTTTCCCTATTGTGACATCACAATGCTCTTTCCCCCATTGTGACATCACAATGCCATTTCACCCATTGTGACATCACAATGCCATTTCCCCCATTGTGACATCACAATGCCATTTCCCCCATTGTGATATCACAATGCCATTTCCCCCATTGTGACATCACAATGCCATTTCCCCCATTGTGACATCACAATGCCGTGTTCTGCATTGTGACATCACAATGCCCTTTCCCCCATTCTGACATCACAATGCAGTTTTCCCCATTGTGACATCGCAATGCCCTTTCCCCCATTGTGACATCACAATGCCATTTTCCCCATTGTGACATCACAATGCCCTTTCCCCCATTGTGACATCATAATGCCATTTCCCCCATTGTGACATCACAATGCCGTTTTCCCTATTGTGACATCACAATGCCCTTTCCCCAATTGTGACATCACAATGCCATTTCACCCATTGTGACATCACAATGCCATTTCCCCCATTGTGACATCACAATGCCATTTCCCCCATTGTGACATCACAATGCAGTTTACCCCATTGTGACATCACAATGCCCTTTTCCCCATTGTGACATCACAATGCCGTTTTCCCTATTGTGACATCACAATGCAATTTCATCCATTGTGACATCACAATGCCCTTTCCACATTGTGACATCACAATGCCATTTCCCCCATTGTGACATCACAATGCAGTTTACCCCATTGTGACATCACAATGCCCTTTCCCCCATTGTGACATCACAATCCCATTTCCCCCATTGTGACATCACAATGCCCTTTCCCCCATTGTGACATCACAATGCAGTTTTCCCCATTGTGACATCACAATGCCCTTTCCCCCATTCTGACATCACAATGCAGTTTTCCCCATTGTGACATCGCAATGCCCTTTCCCCCATTGTGACATCACAATTGCGTTTTCCCCATTGTGACACCACAATGCCCTTTCCCCCATTGTGACATCACAATGCCATTTCCCCCATTGTGACATCACAATGCCGTTTTCCCTCTTGTGACATCACAATGCCCTTTCCCCCATTGTGACATCACAATGCCCTTTCCCCCATTGTGACATCACAATGCCATTTCCCCCATTGTGACATCACAATTCCATTTCCCCCATTGTGACATCACAATGCAGTTTACCCCATTGTGACATCACAATGCCCTTTTCCCCATTGTGACATCACAATGCCGTTTTCCCTATTGTGACATCACAATGCCCTTTCCACATTGTGACATCACAATGCCATTTCCCCCATTGTGACATCACAATGCAGTTTACCCCGTTGTGACATCACAATGCCCTTTCCACCATTGTGACATCACAATGCCGTTTTCCCCATTGGGACATCACAATGCTGTTTCCCCCATTGTGACATCACAATCCCATTTCCACCATTGTGACATCACAATGCCGTTTTCTGCATTGTGACATCACAATGCCCTTTCCCCCATTGTGACATCACAATGCAGTTTTCCCCATTGTGACATCACAATGCCCTTTCCCCCATTGTGACATCACAATGCCCTTTCCCCCATTGTGACATCACAATGCAGTTTTCCCCATTGTGACATCACAATGCCCTTTCCCCCATTGTGACATCACAATGCCATTTCCCCCATTGTGACATCACAATGCCGTTTTCCCTCTTGTGACATCACAATGCCCTTTCCCCCATTGTGACATCACAATGCCCTTTCCCCCATTGTGACATCACAATGCCATTTCCCCCATTGTGACATCACAATTCCATTTCCCCCATTGTGACATCACAATGCAGTTTACCCCATTGTGACATCACAATGCCCTTTCCCCCATTGTGAGATCACAATGCAGTTTTCCCCATTGTGACATCACAATGCGCTTTCCCCCATTGTGACATCACAATGCGCTTTCCCCCATTGTGACATCACAATGCCCTTTCCCCCATTGTGACATCACAATGTCATTTCCCCCATTGTGACATCACAATGCCGTTTTCCCCATTGTGACATCACAATGCCCTTTTCCCCATTGTGACATCACAATTCCATTTCCCCCAGTGTGACATCACAATGCCATTTCCCCATTGTGACATCACAATGCCATTTCCCCATTGTGACATCACAATGCAGTTTACCCCATTGTGACATCACAATGCCCTTTCCCCCCATTGTGACATCACAATGCCGTTTTCCCCATTGGGACATCACAATGCCGTTTCCCCCATTGTGACATCACAATGCCCTTTCCCCCATTGTGACATCACAATGCCCTTTCCCCCATTGTGACATCACAATGCCATTTCCCCCATTGTTGACATCACAATGCCGTTTTCCCCCATTGTGACATCACAATGCCCTTTTCCCCATTGTGACATCACAATGCCATTTCCCCCAGTGTGACATCACAATGCCATTTCCCCCATTGTGACATCACAATGCCGTTTCCCCCATTGTGACATCACAATGCAGTTTACCCCATTGTGACATCACAATGCCCTTTCCCCCATTGTGACATCACAATGCAGTTTACCCCATTGTGACATCACAATGCCCTTTCCCCCATTGTGACATCACAATGCCGTTTTCCCTACTGTGACATCACAATGCCCTTACCCCAATTGTGACATCACAATGCCATTTCCCCCATTGTGACATCACAATGCCGTTTCCCCCATTGTGACATCAGAAAGCAGTTTACCCCATTGTGACATCACAATGCCGTTTCCCTATTGTGACATCACAATGCCATTTCCTCCATTGTGACATCACAATGCCCTTTCCCCATTGTGACATCACAATGCCCTTTTCCCCATTGTGACATCACAATGCCATTTACCCCAGTGTGACATCACAATGCCATTTCCCCCACTGTGACATCACAATGCCGTTTTCCCTATTGTGACATCACAATGCCGTTTTCCCTATTGTGACATCACAATGCCCTTTCCCCCATTGTGACATCACAATGCCATTTCCCCCATTGTGACATCACAATGCCGTTTCCCCCATTGTGACATCAGAAAGCAGTTTACCCCATTGTGACATCACAATGCCCTTTCCCCCATTGTGACATCACAATGCCGTTTCCCTATTGTGACATCACAATGCCATTTCCTCCATTGTGACATCACAATGCCCTTTCCCCATTGTGACATCACAATGCCCTTTTCCCCATTGTGACATCACAATGCCATTTACCCCAGTGTGACATCACAATGCCATTTCCCCCACTGTGACATCACAATGCCGTTTTCCCTATTGTGACATCACAATGCCGTTTTCCCTATTGTGACATCACAATGCCCTTTCCCCCATTGTGACATCACAATGCCATTTCCCCCATTGTGACATCACAATGCCGTTTCCCCCATTGTGATATCACAATGAAGTTTACCCCATTGTGACATCACAATGCCCTTTCCCCCATTGTGACATCACAATGCCGTTTCCCCCATTGTGACATCACAATGCCATTTCCCCCATTGTGACATCACAATGCTGTTTCCCCCATTGTGACATCAGAATGCAGTTTACCCCATTGTGACATCACAATGCCCTTTCCCCCCATTGTGACATCACAATGCCGTTTCCCGCATTGTGACATCACAATGCCATTTCCCCCATTGTGACATCACAATGCAGTTAACCACATTGTGACATCACAATGCCCTTTCCCCCATTGTGACATCACAATGCAGTTAACCACATTGTGACATCACAATGCCCTTTCCCCCATTGTGACATCACAATGCTGTTTTCCCTATTGTGACATCACAATGCCCTTTCCCCCATTGTGACATCACAATGCCTTTTCCCCCATTGTGACATCACAATGCAGTTTTCCCCATTGTGACTTCACAATGCCCTTTCCCCCATTGTGACATCACAATGCCGTTTTCCGCATTGTGACATCACAATGCCCTTTCCCCCATTGTGACATCACAATGCAGTTTACCCCATTGTGACATCACAATGCCCTTTCCCCCATTGTGACATCACAATGCCATTTCCCCCATTGTGACATCACAATGCCGTTTCCCCCCATTGTGACATCACAATGCCATTTCCCCCATTGTGACATCACAATGCCGTTTCCCCCATTGTGACATCACAATGCCATTTCCCCCATTGTGACATCACAATGCCGTTTCCCCCATTGTGACATCACAATGCAGTTTACCCCATTGTGACATCACAATGCCCTTTCCCCCATTGTGACATCACAATGCCGTTTTCCCTATTGTGACATCACAATGCCATTTCCTCCATTGTGACATCACAATGCCCTTTCCCCATTGTGATATCACAATGCCGTTTCCCCCATTGTGACATCACAATGCTGTTTTTCCCATTGTGACATCACAATGCCGTTTCCCCCATTGTGACATCACAATGCTGTTTTTCCCATTGTGACATCACAATTCCATTTCCCCTATTGTGACATTACAATGCCGTTTTCCCCATTGTGACAACACAATGCCCTTTCCCCCATTGTGACATCACAATGCAGTTTTCCCCATTGTGACATCGCAATGCCCTTTCCCCCATTGTGACATCACAATGCCGTTTTCCACATTGTGACATCGCAATGCCCTTTCCCCCATTGTGACATCACAATGCCATTTCCCCCATTGTGACATTACAATGCCGTTTTCCCTATTGTGACATCACAATGCTCTTTCCCCCATTGTGACATCACAATGCCATTTCACCCATTGTGACATCACAATGCCATTTCCCCCATTGTGACATCACAATGCCATTTCCCCCATTGTAATATCACAATGCCATTTCCCCCATTGTGACATCACAATGCCGTTTCCCCCATTGTGACATCAGAAAGCAGTTTACCCCATTGTGACATCACAATGCCCTTTCCCCCATTGTGACATCACAATGCCGTTTCCCTATTGTGACATCACAATGCCATTTACCCCAGTGTGACATCACAATGCAGTTAACCACATTGTGACATCACAATGCCCTTTCCCCCATTGTGACATCACAATGCAGTTAACCACATTGTGACATCACAATGCCCTTTCCCCCATTGTGACATCACAATGCTGTTTTCCCTATTGTGACATCACAATGCCCTTTCCCCCATTGTGACATCACAATGCCTTTTCCCCCATTGTGACATCACAATGCAGTTTTCCCCATTGTGACTTCACAATGCCCTTTCCCCCATTGTGACATCACAATGCCGTTTTCCGCATTGTGACATCACAATGCCCTTTCCCCCATTGTGACATCACAATGCAGTTTACCCCATTGTGACATCACAATGCCCTTTCCCCCATTGTGACATCACAATGCCATTTCCCCCATTGTGACATCACAATGCCGTTTCCCCCATTGTGACATCACAATGCCATTTCCCCCCATTGTGACATCACAATGCCGTTTCCCCCATTGTGACATCACAATGCCATTTCCCCCATTGTGACATCACAATGCCGTTTCCCCCATTGTGACATCACAATGCAGTTTACCCCATTGTGACATCACAATGCCCTTTCCCCCATTGTGACATCACAATGCCGTTTTCCCTATTGTGACATCACAATGCCATTTCCTCCATTGTGACATCACAATGCCCTTTCCCCATTGTGATATCACAATGCCGTTTCCCCCCATTGTGACATCACAATGCTGTTTTTCCCATTGTGACATCACAATTCCATTTCCCCTATTGTGACATTACAATGCCGTTTTCCCCATTGTGACATCACAATGCCCTTTCCCCCATTGTGACATCACAATGCAGTTTTCCCCATTGTGACATCGCAATGCCCTTTCCCCCATTGTGACATCACAATGCCGTTTTCCACATTGTGACATCGCAATGCCCTTTCCCCCATTGTGACATCACAATGCCATTTCCCCCATTGTGACATTACAATGCCGTTTTCCCTATTGTGACATCACAATGCTCTTTCCCCCATTGTGACATCACAATGCCATTTCACCCATTGTGACATCACAATGCCATTTCCCCCATTGTGACATCACAATGCCATTTCCCCCATTGTAATATCACAATGCCATTTCCCCCATTGTGACATCACAATGCCATTTCCCCCATTGTGACATCACAATGCCGTTTTCTGCATTGTGACATCACAATGCCATTTCCCCCATTCTGACATCACAATGCCCTTTTCCCCATTGTGACATCACAATGCCGTTTTCCCTATTGTGACATCACAATGCCATTTCATCCATTGTGACATCACAATGCCCTTTCCACATTGTGACATCACAATGCCATTTCCCCCATTGTGACATCACAATGCAGTTTACCCCATTGTGACATCACAATACCCTTTCCCCCATTGTGACATCACAATCCCATTTCCCCCATTGTGACATCACAATGCCCTTTCCCCCATTGTGACATCACAATGCAGTTTTCCCCATTGTGACATCACAATGCCCTTTCCCCCATTGTGACATCACAATGCCGTTTTCCCCCATTGTGACATCACAATGCCCTTTCCCCCATTGTGACATCACAATGCCATTCCCCCCATTGTGACATCACAATGCCGTTTTCCCATTGTGACATCACAATGCCCTTTCCCCCATTGTGACATCACAATGCAGTTTTCCCCATTGTGACATCACAATGGCCTTTCCCCCATTGTGACATCACAATGCCGTTTTCCCCATTGTGACATCACAATGCCCTTTCCCCCATTGTGACATCACAATGCCATTCCCCCCATTGTGACATCACAATGCCCTTTCCCCCATTGTGACATCACAATGCCATTTCCCCCATTGTGACATCACAATGCCGTTTTCCCCATTGTGACATCACAATGCCATTTTCCCCATTGTGGCATCACAATGCCATTTCCCCCATTGTGACATCACAATGCCGTTTTCCCTATTGTGACATCACAATGCCATTTCCTCCATTGTGACATCGCCCTTTCCCCATTGTGATATCACAATGCCGTTTTCCACATTGTGACATCACAATGCACTTTCCCCCATTGTGACATCACAATGCCATTTCCCCCATTGTGACATTACAGTGCCGTTTTCCCTATTGTGACATCACAATGCTCTTTCCCCCATTGTGACATCACAATGCCATTTCCCCCATTGTGACATTACAATGCCGTTTTCCCTATTGTGACATCACAATGCTCTTTCCCCCATTGTGACATCACAATGCCATTTCACCCATTGTGACATCACAATGCCATTTCCCCCATTGTGACATCACAATGCCATTTCCCCCATTGTGATATCACAATGCCATTTCCCCCATTGTGACATCACAATGCCATTTCCCCCATTGTGACATCACAATGCCGTGTTCTGCATTGTGACATCACAATGCCCTTTCCCCCATTCTGACATCACAATGCAGTTTTCCCCATTGTGACATCGCAATGCCCTTTCCCCCATTGTGACATCACAATGCCATTTTCCCCATTGTGACATCACAATGCCCTTTCCCCCATTGTGACATCACAATGCCATTTCCCCCATTGTGACATCACAATGCCGTTTTCCCTATTGTGACATCACAATGCCCTTTCCCCCATTGTGACATCACAATGCCATTTCCCCCATTGTGACATCACAATGCCATTTCCCCCATTGTGACATAACAATGCCATTTCCCCCATTGTGACATCACAATGCAGTTTACCCCATTGTGACATCACAATGCCCTTTTCCCCATTGTGACATCACAATGCCGTTTTCCCTATTGTGACATCACAATGCAATTTCATCCATTGTGACATCACAATGCCCTTTCCACATTGTGACATCACAATGCCATTTCCCCCATTGTGACATCACAATGCAGTTTACCCCATTGTGACATCACAATGCCCTTTCCCCCATTGTGACATCACAATCCCATTTCCCCCATTGTGACATCACAATGCCCTTTCCCCCATTGTGACATCACAATGCAGTTTTCCCCATTGTGACATCACAATGCCCTTTCCCCCATTGTGACATCACAATGCCGTTTTCCCCATTGTGACATCACAATGCCCTTTCCCCCATTGTGACATCACAATGCCCTTTCCCCCATTGTGACATCACAATGCCATTTCCCCCATTGTGACATCACAATGCCATTTCCCCCATTGTGACATCACAATGCCGTTTTCTGCATTGTGACATCACAATGCCCTTTCCCCCATTCTGACATCACAATGCAGTTTTCCCCATTGTGACATCGCAATGCCTTTTCCCCCATTGTGACATCACAATTGCGTTTTCCCCATTGTGACACCACAATGCCCTTTCCCCCATTGTGACATCACAATGCCATTTCCCCCATTGTGACATCACAATGCCGTTTTCCCTCTTGTGACATCACAATGCCCTTTCCCCCATTGTGACATCACAATGCCCTTTCCCCCATTGTGACATCACAATGCCATTTCCCCCATTGTGACATCACAATTCCATTTCCCCCATTGTGACATCACAATGCAGTTTACCCCATTGTGACATCACAATGCCCTTTTCCCCATTGTGACATCACAATGCCGTTTTCCCTATTGTGACATCACAATGCCCTTTCCACATTGTGACATCACAATGCCATTTCCCCCATTGTGACATCACAATGCAGTTTACCCCGTTGTGACATCACAAAGCCCTTTCCACCATTGTGACATCACAATGTTGTTTTCCCCATTGTGACATCACAATCCCATTTCCACCATTGTGACATCACAATGCCGTTTTCTGCATTGTGACATCACAATGCCCTTTCCCCCATTGTGACATCACAATGCAGTTTTCCCCATTGTGACATCACAATGCCCTTTCCCCCATTGTGACATCACAATGCCCTTTCCCCCATTGTGACATCACAATGCAGTTTTCCCCATTGTGACATCACAATGCCCTTTCCCCCATTGTGACATCACAATGCCGTTTTTCCCATTGTGACATCACAATGCCCTTTCCCCCATTGTGACATCACAATGCCATTCCCCCCATTGTGACATCACAATGCCGTTTTCCCTATTGTGACATCACAATGCCCTTTACTTTATTGTGAGATCACAATGCCCTTTCCACATTGTGACATCACAATGCCATTTCCCCCATTGTGACATCACAATGCCCTTTCCCCATTGTGACATCACAATGCCCTTTCCCCCATTGTGACATCACAATGCCGTTTTCCCCATTGGGACATCACAATGCCGTTTCCCCCATTGTGACATCACAATGCCCTTTCCTCCATTGTGACATCACAATGCAGTTTTCCCCATTGTGACATCACAATGCAGTTTTCCCCATTGTGACATCACAATGCAGTTTTCCCCATTGTGACATCACAATGCCATTTCCCGCATTGTGACATCACAATGCCATTTCCCCCATTGTGACATCACAATGCCATTTCCCCCATTGTGACATCACAATGCCGTTTTCTGCATTGTGACATCACAATGCCCTTTCCCCCATTCTGACATCACAATGCAGTTTTCCCCATTGTGACATCGCAATGCCCTTTCCCCCATTGTGACATCACAATTGCGTTTTCCCCATTGTGACATCACAATGCCCTTTCCCCCATTGTGACATCACAATGCCATTTCCCCCATTGTGACATCACAATGCCGTTTTCCCTCTTGTGACATCACAATGCCCTTTCCCCCATTGTGACATCACAATGCCCTTTCCCCCATTGTGACATCACAATGCCATTTCCCCCTTTGTGACATCACAATTCCATTTTCCCCCATTGTGACATCACAATGCAGTTTACCCCATTGTGACATCACAATGCCCTTTTCCCCATTGTGACATCACAATGCCCTTTTCCCCATTGTGACATCACAATGCCGTTTTCCCTATTGTGACATCACAATGCCCTTTCCACATTGTGACATCACAATGCCATTTCCCCCATTGTGACATCACAATGCCCTTTCCACCATTGTGACATCACAATGCCGTGTTCCCTATTGGGACATCACAATGCTGTTTCCCCCATTGTGTCATCACAATCCCATTTCCACCATTGTGACATCACAATGCTGTTTTCTGCATTGTGACATCACAATGCCCTTTCCCCCATTGTGACATCACAATGCCGTTTTCCCCATTGTGACATCACAATGCCATTCCCCCCATTGTGACATCACAATGCCGTTTTCCCTATTGTGACATCACAATGCCCTTTCCCCCATTGTGACATCACAATGCCATTTCCCCCTTTGTGACATCACAATGCCGTTTCCCCCATTGGGACATCACAATGCAGTTTTCCCCATTGTGACATCACAATGGCCTTTCCCCCATTGTGACATCACAATGCCGTTTTCCCCATTGTGACATCACAATGCCCTTTCCCCCATTGTGACATCACAATGCCATTCCCCCCATTGTGACATCACAATGCCCTTTCCCCCATTGTGACATCACAATGCCATTTCCCCCATTGTGACATCACAATGCCGTTTTCCCCATTGTGACATCACAATGCCATTTTCCCCATTGTGACATCACAATGCCATTTCCCCCATTGTGACATCACAATGCCATTTCCCCCATTGTGACATCACAATGCCCTTTCCCCCATTGTGACATCACAATGCAGTTTACCCCATTGTGACATCACAATGCCCTTTCCCCCATTGTGACATCACAATGCCGTTTTCCCTATTGTGACATCACAATGCCATTTCCTCCATTGTGACATCGCCCTTTCCCCATTGTGATATCACAATGCCGTTTCCCCCATTGTGACATCACAATGCTGTTTTTCCCATTGTGACATCACAATTCCATTTCCCCTATTGTGACATTACAATGCCGTTTTCCCCATTGTGACATCACAATGCCCTTTCCCCCATTGTGACATCACAATGCAGTTTTCCCCATTGTGACATCGCAATGCCCTTTCCCCCATTGTGACATCACAATGCCGTTTTCCACATTGTGACATCACAATGCACTTTCCCCCATTGTGACATCACAATGCCATTTCCCCCATTGTGACATTACAATGCCGTTTTCCCTATTGTGACATCACAATGCTCTTTCCCCCATTGTGACATCACAATGCCATTTCACCCATTGTGACATCACAATGCCATTTCCCCCATTGTGATATCACAATGCCATTTCCCCCATTGTGACATCACAATGCCATTTCCCCCATTGTGACATCACAATGCCGTGTTCTGCATTGTGACATCACAATGCCCTTTCCCCCATTCTGACATCACAATGCAGTTTTCCCCATTGTGACATCGCAATGCCCTTTCCCCCATTGTGACATCACAATGCCATTTTCCCCATTGTGACATCACAATGCCCTTTCCCCCATTGTGACATCACAATGCCATTTCCCCCATTGTGACATCACAATGCCGTTTTCCCTATTGTGACATCACAATGCCCTTTCCCCATTGTGACATCACAATGCCATTTCCCCCATTGTGACATCACAATGCCATTTCCCCCATTGTGACATCACAATGCCATTTCCCCCATTGTGACATCACAATGCAGTTTACCCCATTGTGACATCACAATGCCCTTTTCCCCATTGTGACATCACAATCCCATTTCCCCCATTGTGACATCACAATGCCCTTTCCCCCATTGTGACATCACAATGCAGTTTTCCCCATTGTGACATCACAATGCCCTTTCCCCCATTGTGACATCACAATGCCGTTTTCCCCATTGTGACATCACAATGCCCTTTCCCCCATTGTGACATCACAATGCCCTTTCCCCCATTGTGACATCACAATGCCCTTTCCCCCATTGTGACATCACAATGCCATTTCCCCCATTGTGACATCACAATGTCATTTCCCCCATTGTGACATCACAATGCCGTTTTCTGCATTGTGACATCACAATGCCCTTTCCCCCATTCTGACATCACAATGCAGTTTTCCCCATTGTGACATCGCAATGCCCTTTCCCCCATTGTGACATCACAATTGCGTTTTCCCCATTGTGACACCACAATGCCCTTTCCCCCATTGTGACATCACAATGCCATTTCCCCCATTGTGACATCACAATGCCGTTTTCCCTCTTGTGACATCACAATGCCCTTTCCCCCATTGTGACATCACAATGCCCTTTCCCCCATTGTGACATCACAATGCCATTTCCCCCATTGTGACATCACAATTCCATTTCCCCCATTGTGACATCACAATGCAGTTTACCCCATTGTGACATCACAATGCCCTTTTCCCCATTGTGACATCACAATGCCGTTTTCCCTATTGTGACATCACAATGCCCTTTCCACATTGTGACATCACAATGCCATTTCCCCCATTGTGACATCACAATGCAGTTTACCCCGTTGTGACATCACAATGCCCTTTCCACCATTGTGACATCACAATGCCGTTTTCCCCATTGGGACATCACAATGCTGTTTCCCCCATTGTGACATCACAATCCCATTTCCACCATTGTGACATCACAATGCCGTTTTCTGCATTGTGACATCACAATGCCCTTTCCCCCATTGTGACATCACAATGCAGTTTTCCCCATTGTGACATCACAATGCCCTTTCCCCCATTGTGACATCACAATGCCCTTTCCCCCATTGTGACATCACAATGCAGTTTTCCCCATTGTGACATCACAATGCCCTTTCCCCCATTGTGACATCACAATGCCGTTTTTCCCATTGTGACATCACAATGCCCTTTCCCCCATTGTGACATCACAATGCCATTCCCCCCATTGTGACATCACAATGCCGTTTTCCCTATTGTGACATCACAATGCCCTTTACTTTATTGTGAGATCACAATGCCCTTTCCACATTGTGACATCACAATGCCATTTCCCCCATTGTGACATCACAATGCCCTTTCCCCATTGTGACATCACAATGCCCTTTCCCCCATTGTGACATCACAATGCCGTTTTCCCCATTGGGACATCACAATGCCGTTTCCCCCATTGTGACATCACAATGCCCTTTCCACCATTGTGACATCACAATGCAGTTTTCCCCATTGTGACATCACAATGCAGTTTTCCCCATTGTGACATCACAATGCAGTTTTCCCCATTGTGACATCACAATGCCATTTCCCGCATTGTGACATCACAATGCCATTTCCCCCATTGTGACATCACAATGCCATTTCCCCCATTGTGACATCACAATGCCTTTTTCTGCATTGTGACATCACAATGCCTTCCCCCATTCTGACATCACAATGCAGTTTTCCCCATTGTGACATCGCAATGCCCTTTCCCCCATTGTGACATCACAATTGCGTTTTCCCCATTGTGACATCACAATGCCCTTTCCCCCATTGTGACATCACAATGCCATTTCCCCCATTGTGACATCACAATGCCGTTTTCCCTCTTGTGACATCACAATGCCCTTTCCCCCATTGTGACATCACAATGCCCTTTCCCCCATTGTGACATCACAATGCCATTTCCCCCATTGTGACATCACAATTCCATTTCCCCCCATTGTGACATCACAATGCAGTTTACCCCATTGTGACATCACAATGCCCTTTTCCCCATTGTGACATCACAATGCCCTTTTCCCCATTGTGACATCACAATGCCGTTTTCCCTATTGTGACATCACAATGCCCTTTCCACATTGTGACATCACAATGCCATTTCCCCCATTGTGACATCACAATGCAGTTTACCCCATTGTGACATCACAATGCCCTTTCCACCATTGTGACATCACAATGCCGTTTTCCCTATTGGGACATCACAATGCTGTTTCCCCCATTGTGACATCACAATCCCATTTCCACCATTGTGACATCACAATGCTGTTTTCTGCATTGTGACATCACAATGCCCTTTCCCCCATTGTGACATCACAATGCCGTTTTCCCCATTGTGACATCACAATGCCATTCCCCCCATTGTGACATCACAATGCCGTTTTCCCTATTGTGACATCACAATGCCCTTTCCCCCATTGTGACATCACAATGCCATTTCCCCCTTTGTGACATCACAATGCCGTTTCCCCCATTGGGACATCACAATGCAGTTCACCCCATTGGGACATCACAATGCAGTTCACCCCATTGTGACATCACAATGCCCTTTCCCCCATTGTGACATCACAATGCCGTTTCCCTATTGTGACATCACAATGCCATTTCCTCCGTTGTGACATCACAATGCCCTTTCCCCATTGTGACATCACAATGCCATTTCCCCCATTGTGACATCACAATGCCATTTCCCCCATTGTGACATCACAATGCAGTTAACCACATTGTGACATCACAATGCCCTTTCCCCCATTGTGACATCACAATTGCGTTTTCCCCATTGTGACATCACAATGCCCTTTCCCCCATTGTGACATCACAATGCCATTTCCCCCATTGTGACATCACAATGCTGTTTTCCCTCTTGTGACATCACAATGCCCTTTCCCCCATTGTGACATCACAATGCCCTTTCCCCCATTGTGACATCACAATGCCATTTCCCCCATTGTGACATCACAATTCCATTTCCCCCATTGTGACATCACAATGCAGTTTACCCCATTGTGACATCACAATGCCCTTTTCCCCATTGTGACATCACAATGCCGTTTTCCCTATTGTGACATCACAATGCCCTTTCCACATTGTGACATCACAATGCCATCTCCCCCATTGTGACATCACAATGCAGTTTACCCCATTGTGACATCACAATGCCCTTTCCACCATTGTGACATCACAATGCCGTTTTCCCCATTGGGACATCACAATGCTGTTTCCCCCATTGTGACATCACAATCCCATTTCCACCATTGTGACATCACAATGCTGTTTTCTGCATTGTGACATCACAATGCCCTTTCCCCCATTGTGACATCACAATGCAGTTTTCCCCATTGTGACATCACAATGCCCTTTCCCCCATTGTGACATCACAATGCCGTTTTCCCCATTGTGACATCACAATGCCCTTTCCCCCATTGTGACATCAAAATGCCATTCCCCCCATTGTGACATCACAATGCCGTTTTCCCTATTGTGACATCACAATGCCCTTTCCCCCATTGTGACATCACAATGCCATTTCCCCCTTTGTGACATCACAATGCCGTTTCCCCCATTGGGACATCACAATGCAGTTCACCTCATTGTGACATCACAATGCCCTTTCCCCCATTGTGACATCACAATGCCGTTTCCCTATTGTGACATCACAATGCCATTTCCTCCATTGTGACATCACAATGCCCTTTCCCCATTGTGACATCACAATGCCATTTCCCCCATTGTGACATCACAATGCAGTTAACCACATTGTGACATCACAATGCCGTTTTCCCTACTGTGACATCACAATGCCCTTCCCCCATTGTGACATCACAATGCCATTTCCCCCATTGTGACATCACAATGCCGTTTCCCCCATTGTGACATCACAATGCCGTTTCCCCCAGTGTGACATCACAATGCCCTTTCCCCCATTGTGACATCACAATGCCGTTTCCCTATTGTGACATCACAATGCCATTTCCTCCATTGTGACATCACAATGCCCTTTCCCCATTGTGACATCACAATGCAGTTTTCCCCATTGCGACATCACAATGCATTTAACCACATTGTGACATCACAATGCCGATTTCCCTATTGTGACATCACAATGCCCTTTCCCACATTGTGACATCACAATGCCTTTTCCCCCATTGTGACATCACAATGCAGTTTTCCCCATTGTGACATCACAATGCCCTTTCCCCCATTGTGACATCACAATGCCGTTTTCCGCATTGTGACAAGACAATGCCCTTTCCCCCATTGTGACATCACAATGCAGTTTTCCCCATTGTGACATCACAATGCGCTTTCCCCCATTGTGACATCACAATGCCATTTCCCCCATTGTGACATCACAATGCCGTTTTCCCCATTGTGACATCACAATGCCATTTCCCCCATTGTGACATCACAATGCCATTTCCCCCATTGTGACATCACAATGCCATTTCCCCCATTGTGACATCACAATGCCGTTTCCCCCATTGTGACATCACAATGCAGTTTACCCCATTGTGACATCACAATGCCCTTTCCCTACATTGTGACATCACAATGCCGTTTTCCCTATTGTGACATCACAATGCCATTTCCTCCATTGTGACATCACACTGCCCTTTCCCCATTGTGATATCACAATGCCGTTTCCCCCATTGTGACATCACAATGCTGTTTTTCCCATTGTGACATCACAATTCCATTTCCCCCATTGTGACATTACAATGCCGTTTTCCCCATTGTGACATCACAATGCCCTTTCCCCCATTGTGACATCACAATGCAGTTTTCCCCATTGTGACATCGCAATGCCCTTTCCCCCATTGTGACATCACAATGCCGTTTTCCACATTGTGACATCACAATGCACTTTCCCCCATTGTGACATCACAATGCCATTTCCCCCATTGTGACATTACAATGCCGTTTTCCCTATTGTGACATCACAATGCTCTTTCCCCCATTGTGACATCACAATGCCATTTCACCCATTGTGACATCACAATGCCATTTCCCCCATTGTGACATCACAATGCCATTTCCCCCATTGTGATATCACAATGCCATTTCCCCCATTGTGACATCACAATGCCATTTCCCCCATTGTGACATCACAATGCCGTGTTCTGCATTGTGACATCACAATGCCCTTTCCCCCATTCTGACATCACAATGCAGTTTTCCCCATTGTGACATCGCAATGCCCTTTCCCCCATTGTGACATCACAATGCCATTTTCCCCATTGTGACATCACAATGCCCTATCCCCCATTGTGACATCACAATGCCATTTCCCCCATTGTGACATCACAATGCCGTTTTCCCTATTGTGACATCACAATGCCATTTCCTCCATTGTGACATCACAATGCCATTTCCCCCATTGTGACATCACAATGCCATTTCCCCCATTGTGACATCACAATGCCATTTCCCCCATTGTGACATCACAATGCCATTTCCCCCATTGTGACATCACAATGCAGTTTACCCCATTGTGACATCACAATGCCCTTTTCCCCATTGTGACATCACAATGCCGTTTTCCCTATTGTGACATCACAATGCAATTTCATCCATTGTGACATCACAATGCAGTTTACCCCATTGTGACATCACAATGCCCTTTCCCCCATTGTGACATCACAATGCAGTTTACCCCATTGTGACATCACAATGCCCTTTCCCCCATTGTGACATCACAATCCCATTTCCCCCATTGTGACATCACAATGCCCTTTCCCCCATTGTGACATCACAATGCAGTTTTCCCCATTGTGACATCACAATGCCCTTTCCCCCATTGTGACATCACAATGCCGTTTTCCCCATTGTGACATCACAATGCCCTTTCCCCCATTGTGACATCACAATGCCCTTTCCCCCATTGTGACATCACAATGCCATTTCCCCCATTGTGACATCACAATGCCATTTCCCCATTGTGACATCGCAATGCCGTTTTCTGCATTGTGACATCACAATGCCCTTTCCCCCATTCTGACATCACAATGCAGTTTTCCCCATTGTGACATCGCAATGCCCTTTCCCCCATTGTGACATCACAATTGCGTTTTCCCCATTGTGACACCACAATGCCCTTTCCCCCATTGTGACATCACAATGCCGTTTTCCCTCTTGTGACATCACAATGCCCTTTCCCCCATTGTGACATCACAATGCCCTTTCCCCCATTGTGACATCACAATGCCATTTCCCCCATTGTGACATCACAATGCCATTTCCCCCATTGTGACATCACAATTCCATTTCCCCCATTGTGACATCACAATGCAGTTTACCCCATTGTGACATCACAATGCCCTTTTCCCCATTGTGACATCACAATGCCGTTTTCCCTATTGTGACATCACAATGCCCTTTCCACATTGTGACATCACAATGCCATTTCCCCCATTGTGACATCACAATGCAGTTTACCCCGTTGTGACATCACAATGCCCTTTCTACCATTGTGACATCACAATGCCGTTTTCCCCATTGGGACATCACAATGCTGTTTCCCCCATTGTGACATCACAATCCCATTTCCACCATTGTGACATCACAATGCCGTTTTCTGCATTGTGACATCACAATGCCCTTTCCCCCATTGTGACATCACAATGCAGTTTTCCCCATTGTGACATCACAATGCCCTTTCCCCCATTGTGACATCACAATGCCATTCCCCCCATTGTGTCATCACAATGAAGTTTTCCCTATTGTGACATCACAATGCCCTTTCCCCCATTGTGACATCACAATGCCATTCCCCCCATTGTGACATCACAATGCCGTTTTCCCTATTGTGACATCACAATGCCCTTTCCTTTATTGTGAGATCACAATGCCCTTTCCACATTGTGACATCACAATGCCATTTCCCCCATTGTGACATCACAATGCCCTTTCCCCATTGTGACATCACAATGCCCTTTCCCCCATTGTGACATCACAATGCCGTTTTCCCCATTGGGACATCACAATGCCGTTTCCCCCATTGTGACATCACAATGCCCTTTCCACCATTGTGACATCACAATGCCATTTCCCCATTAAGACATCACAATGCCATTTCCCCCATTGTGACATCACAATGCCATTTCCCCCATTGTGACATCACAATGCCGTTTTCTGCATTGTGACATCACAATGCCCTTTCCCCCATTCTGACATCACAATGCAGTTTTCCCCATTGTGACATCGCAATGCCCTTTCCCCCATTGTGACATAACAATTGCGTTTTCCCCATTGTGACATCACAATGCCCTTTCCCCCATTGTGACATCACAATGCCATTTCCCCCATTGTGACATCACAATGCCGTTTTCCCTCTTGTGACATCACAATGCCCTTTCCCCCATTGTGACATCACAATGCCCTTTCCCCCATTGTGACATCACAATGCCATTTCCCCCATTGTGACATCACAATTCCATTTCCCCCATTGTGACATCACAATGCAGTTTACCCCATTGTGACATCACAATGCCCTTTTTCCCATTGTGACATCACAATGCCGTTTTCCCTATTGTGACATCACAATGCCCTTTCCACATTGTGACATCACAATGCCATTTCCCCCATTGTGACATCACAATGCAGTTTACCCCATTGTGACATCACAATGCCATTTCCACCATTGTGACATCACAATGCCGTTTTCCCCATTGGGACATCACAATGCTGTTTCCCCCATTGTGACATCACAATCCCATTTCCACCATTGTGACATCACAATGCCGTTTCCCTATTGTGACATCACAATGCCATTTCCTCCATTGTGACATCACAATGCCCTTTCCCCATTGTGACATCACAATGCAGTTTTCCCCATTGTGACATCACAATGCAGTTAACCACATTGTGACATCACAATGCCCTTTCCCCCATTGTGACATCACAATGCCGTTTTCCCTATTGTGACATCACAATGCCCTTTCCCACATTGTGACATCACAATGCCTTTTCCCCCATTGTGACATCACAATGCAGTTTTCCCCATTGTGACATCACAATGCCCTTTCCCCCATTGTGACATCACAATGCCGTTTTCCGCATTGTGACAAGACAATGCCTTTTCCCCCATTGTGACATCACAATGCAGTTTTCCCCATTGTGACATCACAATGCGCTTTCCCCCATTGTGACATCACAATGCACTTTCCCCCATTGTGACATCACAATGCCCTTTCCCCCATTGTGACATCACAATGCCATTTCCCCCATTGTGACATCACAATGCCGTTTCCCCCATTGTGACATCACAATGCCGTTTCCCCCATTGTGACATCACAATGCTGTTTTTCCCATTGTGGCATCACAATTCCATTTCCCCCATTGTGACATTACAATGCCGTTTTCCCCATTGTGACATCACAATGCCCTTTCCCCCATTGTGACATCACAATGCCATTTCCCCCATTGTGACATCACAATGCCGTTTCCCCCATTGTGACATCACAATGCCGTTTCCCCCATTGTGACATCACAATGCAGTTTACCCCATTGTGACATCACAATGCCCTTTCCCCCATTGTGACATCACAATGCCGTTTTCCCTATTGTGACATCACAATGCCATTTCCTCCATTGTGACATCACAATGCCCTTTCCCCATTGTGATATCACAGTGCCGTTTCCCCCATTGGGACATCACAATGCCGTTTCCCCCATTGTGACATCACAATCCCATTTCCACCATTGTGACATCACAATGCAGTTTACCCCATTGTGACATCACAATGCCCTTTCCACCATTGTGACATCACAATGCCGTTTTCCCCATTGGGACATCACAATGCCGTTTCCCCCATTGTGACATCACAATCCCATTTCCACCATTGTGACATCACAATGCCGTTTTCTGCATTGTGACATCACAATGCCGTTTTCTGCATTGTGACATTACAATGCCCTTTCCCCCATTGTGACATCACAATGCCATTTCCCCCATTGTGACATCACAATGCCGTTTCCCCCATTGTGACATCACAATGCTGTTTCCCCCATTGTGACATCACAATGCCCTTTCCCCCATTGTGACATCACAATGCCGTTTCCCTATTGTGACATCACAATGCCATTTCCTCCATTGTGACATCACAATGCCCTTTCCCCGTTGTGACATCACAATGCAGTTTTCCCCATTGTGACATCACAATGCAGTTAACCACATTGTGACATCACAATGCCCTTTCCCCCATTGTGACATCACAATGCCGTTTTCCCTATTGTGACATCACAATGCCCTTTCCCACATTGTGACATCACAATGCCTTTTCCCCCATTGTGACATCACAATGCAGTTTTCCCCATTGTGACATCACAATGCCCTTTCCCCCATTGTGACATCACAATGCCGTTTTCCGCATTGTGACAAGACAATGCCCTTTCCCCCATTGTGACATCACAATGCAGTTTTCCCCATTGTGACATCACAATGCGCTTTCCCCCATTGTGACATCACAATGCACTTTCCCCCATTGTGACATCACAATGCCCTTTCCCCCATTGTGACATCACAATGCCATTTCCCCATTGTGACATCACAATGCCGTTTTCTGCATTGTGACATCACAATGCCCTTTCCCCCATTCTGACATCACAATGCAGTTTTCCCCATTGTGACATCGCAATGCCCTTTCCCCCATTGTGACATCACAATTGCGTTTTCCCCATTGTGACACCACAATGCCCTTTCCCCCATTGTGACATCACAATGCCGTTTTCCCTCTTGTGACATCACAATGCCCTTTCCCCCATTGTGACATCACAATGCCCTTTCCCCCATTGTGACATCACAATGCCCTTTCCCCCATTGTAACATCACAATGCCATTTCCCCCATTGTGACATCACAATTCCATTTCCCCCATTGTGACATCACAATGCAGTTTACCCCATTGTGACATCACAATGCCCTTTTTCCCATTGTGACATCACAATGCCGTTTTCCCTATTGTGACATCACAATGCCCTTTCCACATTGTGACATCACAATGCCATTTCCCCCATTGTGACATCACAATGCAGTTTACCCCATTGTGACATCACAATGCCATTTCCACCATTGTGACATCACAATGCCGTTTTCCCCATTGGGACATCACAATGCTGTTTCCCCCATTGTGACATCACAATCCCATTTCCACCATTGTGACATCACAATGCCGTTTTCTGCATTGTGACATCACAATGCCCTTTCCCCCATTGTGACATCACAATGCAGTTTTCCCCATTGTGACATCACAATGCCCTTTCCCCCATTGTGATATCACAATGCCGTTTTCCCCATTGTGACATCACAATGCCCTTTCCCCCATTGTGACATCACAATGCCATTCCCCCCATTGTGACATCACAATGCCGTTTTCCCTATTGTGACATCACAATGCCCTTTCCCCTATTGTGACATCACAATGCCATTTCCCCCTTTGTGACATCACAATGCCGTTTCCCCCATTGGGACATCACAATGCAGTTCACCCCATTGTGACATCACAATGCCCTTTCCCCCATTGTGACATCACAATGCCCTTTCCCCCATTGTGACATCACAATGCCGTTTCCCTATTGTGACATCACAATGCCATTTCCTCCATTGTGACATCACAATGCCCTTTCCCCATTGTGACATCACAATGCCATTTCCCCCATTGTGACATCACAATGCCATTTCCCCCATTGTGACATCACAATGCCATTTCCCCCATTGTGACATCACAATGCAGTTAACCACATTGTGACATCACAATGCCCTTTCCCCCATTGTGACATCACAATGCCGTTTTCCCTACTGTGACATCACAATGCCCTTCCCCCATTGTGACATCACAATGCCATTTCCCCCATTGTGACATCACAATGCCCTTTCCCCCATTGTGACATCACAATGCCGTTTCCCTATTGTGACATCACAATGCCATTTCCTCCATTGTGACATCACAATGCCCTTTCCCCATTGTGACATCACAATGCAGTTTTCCCCATTGTGACATCACAATGCAGTTAACCACATTGTGACATCACAATGCCCTTTCCCCCATTGTGACATCACAATGCCATTTTCCCCATTGTGACATCACAATGCCCTTTCCCACATTGTGACATCACAATGCCTTTTCCCCCATTGTGACATCACAATGCAGTTTTCCCCATTGTGACATCACAATGCCCTTTCCCCCATTGTGACATCACAATGCCGTTTTCCGCATTGTGACAAGACAATGCCTTTTCCCCCATTGTGACATCACAATGCAGTTTTCCCCATTGTGACATCACAATGCGCTTTCCCCCATTGTGACATCACAATGCACTTTCCCCCATTGTGACATCACAATGCCCTTTCCCCCATTGTGACATCACAATGCCATTTCCCCCATTGTGACATCACAATGCCGTTTCCCCCATTGTGACATCACAATGCCGTTTCCCCCATTGTGACATCACAATGCTGTTTTTCCCATTGTGGCATCACAATTCCATTTCCCCCATTGTGACATTACAATGCCGTTTTCCCCATTGTGACATCACAATGCCCTTTCCCCCATTGTGACATCACAATGCCATTTCCCCCATTGTGACATCACAATGCCGTTTCCCCCATTGTGACATCACAATGCCGTTTCCCCCATTGTGACATCACAATGCAGTTTACCCCATTGTGACATCACAATGCCCTTTCCCCCATTGTGACATCACAATGCCGTTTTCCCTATTGTGACATCACAATGCCATTTCCTCCATTGTGACATCACAATGCCCTTTCCCCATTGTGATATCACAGTGCCGTTTCCCCCATTGGGACATCACAATGCCGTTTCCCCCATTGTGACATCACAATCCCATTTCCACCATTGTGACATCACAATGCAGTTTACCCCATTGTGACATCACAATGCCCTTTCCACCATTGTGACATCACAATGCCGTTTTCCCCATTGGGACATCACAATGCCGTTTCCCCCATTGTGACATCACAATCCCATTTCCACCATTGTGACATCACAATGCCGTTTTCTGCATTGTGACATCACAATGCCGTTTTCTGCATTGTGACATTACAATGCCCTTTCCCCCATTGTGACATCACAATGCCATTTCCCCCATTGTGACATCACAATGCCGTTTCCCCCATTGTGACATCACAATGCTGTTTCCCCCATTGTGACATCACAATGCCCTTTCCCCCATTGTGACATCACAATGCCGTTTCCCTATTGTGACATCACAATGCCATTTCCTCCATTGTGACATCACAATGCCCTTTCCCCATTGTGACATCACAATGCAGTTTTCCCCATTGTGACATCACAATGCAGTTAACCACATTGTGACATCACAATGCCCTTTCCCCCATTGTGACATCACAATGCCGTTTTCCCTATTGTGACATCACAATGCCCTTTCCCACATTGTGACATCACAATGCCTTTTCCCCCATTGTGACATCACAATGCAGTTTTCCCCATTGTGACATCACAATGCCCTTTCCCCCATTGTGACATCACAATGCCGTTTTCCGCATTGTGACAAGACAATGCCCTTTCCCCCATTGTGACATCACAATGCAGTTTTCCCCATTGTGACATCACAATGCGCTTTCCCCCATTGTGACATCACAATGCACTTTCCCCCATTGTGACATCACAATGCCCTTTCCCCCATTGTGACATCACAATGCCATTTCCCCATTGTGACATCACAATGCCGTTTTCTGCATTGTGACATCACAATGCCCTTTCCCCCATTCTGACATCACAATGCAGTTTTCCCCATTGTGACATCGCAATGCCCTTTCCCCCATTGTGACATCACAATTGCGTTTTCCCCATTGTGACACCACATTGCCCTTTCCCCCATTGTGACATCACAATGCCGTTTTCCCTCTTGTGACATCACAATGCCCTTTCCCCCATTGTGACATCACAATGCCCTTTCCCCCATTGTGACATCACAATGCCATTTCCCCCATTGTGACATCACAATTCCATTTCCCCCATTGTGACATCACAATGCAGTTTACCCCATTGGGACATCACAATGCTGTTTCCCCCATTGTGACATCACAATCCCATTTCCACCATTGTGACATCACAATGCCGTTTTCTGCATTGTGACATCACAATGCCCTTTCCCCCATTGTGACATCACAATGCAGTTTTCCCCATTGTGACATCACAATGACCTTTCCCCCATTGTGACATCACAATGCAGTTTTCCCCATTGTGACATCGCAATGCCCTTTCCCCCATTGTGACATCACAATGCCATTTTCCCCATTGTGACATCACAATGCCCTTTCCCCCATTGTGACATCACAATGCCATTTCCCCCATTGTGACATCACAATGCCGTTTTCCCTATTGTGACATCACAATGCCCTTTCCCCCATTGTGACATCACAATGCCATTTCCCCCATTGTGACATCACAATGCCATTTCCCCCATTGTGACATCACAATGCCATTTCCCCCATTGTGACATCACAATGCAGTTTACCCCATTGTGACATCACAATGCCCTTTTCCCCATTGTGACATCACAATGCCGTTTTCCCTATTGTGACATCACAATGCAATTTCATCCATTGTGACATCACAATGCCCTTTCCACATTGTGACATCACAATGCCATTTCCCCCATTGTGACATCACAATGCAGTTTACCCCATTGTGACATCACAATGCCCTTTCCCCCATTGTGACATCACAATCCCATTTCCCCCATTGTGACATCACAATGCCCTTTCCCCCATTGTGACATCACAATGCAGTTTTCCCCATTGTGACATCACAATGCCCTTTCCCCCATTGTGACATCACAATGCCGTTTTCCCCATTGTGACATCACAATGCCCTTTCCCCCATTGTGACATCACAATGCCCTTTCCCCCATTGTGACATCACATTGCCATTTCCCCCATTGTGACATCACAATGCCATTTCCCCCATTGTGACATCACAATGCCGTTTTCTGCATTGTGACATCACAATGCCCTTTCCCCCATTCTGACATCACAATGCAGTTTTCCCCATTGTGACATCGCAATGCCTTTTCCCCCATTGTGACATCACAATTGCGTTTTCCCCATTGTGACATCACAATGCCCTTTCCCCCATTGTGACATCACAATGCCCTTTCCCCCATTGTGACATCACATTGCCATTTCCCCCATTGTGACATCACAATGCCCTTTCCCCCATTGTGACATCACAATGCCATTTCCCCCATTGTGACATCACAATGCCGTTTTCCCTCTTGTGACATCACAATGCCCTTTCCCCCATTGTGACATCACAATGCCCTTTCCCCCATTGTGACATCACAATGCCATTTCCCCCATTGTGACATCACAATTCCATTTCCCCCATTGTGACATCACAATGCAGTTTACCCCATTGTGACATCACAATGCCCTTTTCCCCATTGTGACATCACAATGCCGTTTTCCCTATTGTGACATCACAATGCCCTTTCCACATTGTGACATCACAATGCCATTTCCCCCATTGTGACATCACAATGCAGTTTACCCCGTTGTGACATCACAATGCCCTTTCCACCATTGTGACATCACAATGTTGTTTTCCCCATTGGGACATCACAATGCTGTTTCCCCCATTGTGACATCACAATCCCATTTCCACCATTGTGACATCACAATGCCGTTTTCTGCATTGTGACATCACAATGCCCTTTCCCCCATTGTGACATCACAATGCAGTTTTCCCCATTGTGACATCACAATGCCCTTTCCCCCATTGTGACATCACAATGCCCTTTCCCCCATTGTGACATCACAATGCAGTTTTCCCCATTGTGACATCACAATGCCCTTTCCCCCATTGTGACATCACAATGCCGTTTTTCCCATTGTGACATCACAATGCCCTTTCCCCCATTGTGACATCACAATGCCATTCCCCCCATTGTGACATCACAATGCCGTTTTCCCTATTGTGACATCACAATGCCCTTTACTTTATTGTGAGATCACAATGCCCTTTCCACATTGTGACATCACAATGCCATTTCCCCCATTGTGACATCACAATGCCCTTTCCCCATTGTGACATCACAATGCCCTTTCCCCCATTGTGACATCACAATGCCGTTTTCCCCATTGGGACATCACAATGCCGTTTCCCCCATTGTGACATCACAATGCCCTTTCCTCCATTGTGACATCACAATGCAGTTTTCCCCATTGTGACATCACAATGCAGTTTTCCCCATTGTGACATCACAATGCAGTTTTCCCCATTGTGACATCACAATGCCATTTCCCGCATTGTGACATCACAATGCCATTTCCCCCATTGTGACATCACAATGCCATTTCCCCCATTGTGACATCACAATGCCGTTTTCTGCATTGTGACATCACAATGCCCTTTCCCCCATTCTGACATCACAATGCAGTTTTCCCCATTGTGACATCGCAATGCCCTTTCCCCCATTGTGACATCACAATTGCGTTTTCCCCATTGTGACATCACAATGCCCTTTCCCCCATTGTGACATCACAATGCCATTTCCCCCATTGTGACATCACAATGCCGTTTTCCCTCTTGTGACATCACAATGCCCTTTCCCCCATTGTGACATCACAATGCCCTTTCCCCCATTGTGACATCACAATGCCATTTCCCCCATTGTGACATCACAATTCCATTTTCCCCCATTGTGACATCACAATGCAGTTTACCCCATTGTGACATCACAATGCCCTTTTCCCCATTGTGACATCACAATGCCCTTTTCCCCATTGTGACATCACAATGCCGTTTTCCCTATTGTGACATCACAATGCCCTTTCCACATTGTGACATCACAATGCCATTTCCCCCATTGTGACATCACAATGCAGTTTACCCCATTGTGACATCACAATGCCCTTTCCACCATTGTGACATCACAATGCCGTGTTCCCTATTGGGACATCACAATGCTGTTTCCCCCATTGTGACATCACAATCCCATTTCCACCATTGTGACATCACAATGCTGTTTTCTGCATTGTGACATCACAATGCCCTTTCCCCCATTGTGACATCACAATGCCGTTTTCCCCATTGTGACATCACAATGCCATTCCCCCCATTGTGACATCACAATGCCGTTTTCCCTATTGTGACATCACAATGCCCTTTCCCCCATTGTGACATCACAATGCCCTTTCCCCCATTGTGACATCACAATGCCATTCCCCCCATTGTGACATCACAATGCCCTTTCCCCCATTGTGACATCACAATGCCATTTCCCCCATTGTGACATCACAATGCCGTTTTCCCCATTGTGACATCACAATGCCATTTTCCCCATTGTGACATCACAATGCCATTTCCCCCATTGTGACATCACAATGCCATTTCCCCCATTGTGACATCACAATGCCCTTTCCCCCATTGTGACATCACAATGCAGTTTACCCCATTGTGACATCACAATGCCCTTTCCCCCATTGTGACATCACAATGCCGTTTTCCCTATTGTGACATCACAATGCCATTTCCTCCATTGTGACATCGCCCTTTCCCCATTGTGATATCACAATGCCGTTTCCCCCATTGTGACATCACAATGCTGTTTTTCCCATTGTGACATCACAATTCCATTTCCCCTATTGTGACATTACAATGCCGTTTTCCCCATTGTGACATCACAATGCCCTTTCCCCCATTGTGACATCACAATGCAGTTTTCCCCATTGTGACATCGCAATGCCCTTTCCCCCATTGTGACATCACAATGCCTTTTTCCACATTGTGACATCACAATGCACTTTCCCCCATTGTGACATCACAATGCCATTTCCCCCATTGTGACATTACAATGCCGTTTTCCCTATTGTGACATCACAATGCTCTTTCCCCCATTGTGACATCACAATGCCATTTCACCCATTGTGACATCACAATGCCATTTCCCCCATTGTGATATCACAATGCCATTTCCCCCATTGTGACATCACAATGCCATTTCCCCCATTGTGACATCACAATGCCGTGTTCTGCATTGTGACATCACAATGCCCTTTCCCCCATTCTGACATCACAATGCAGTTTTCCCCATTGTGACATCGCAATGCCCTTTCCCCCATTGTGACATCACAATGCCGTTTTCCCTATTGTGACATCACAATGCCCTTTCCCCCATTGTGACATCACAATGCCATTTCCCCCATTGTGACATCACAATGCCATTTCCCCCATTGTGACATCACAATGCCATTTCCCCCATTGTGACATCACAATGCAGTTTACCCCATTGTGACATCACAATGCCCTTTTCCCCATTGTGACATCACAATGCCGTTTTCCCTATTGTGACATCACAATGCAATTTCATCCATTGTGACATCACAATGCCCTTTCCACATTGTGACATCACAATGCCATTTCCCCCATTGTGACATCACAATGCAGTTTACCCCATTGTGACATCACAATGCCCTTTCCCCCATTGTGACATCACAATCCCATTTCCCCCATTGTGACATCACAATGCCCTTTCCCCCATTGTGACATCACAATGCAGTTTTCCCCATTGTGACATCACAATGCCCTTTCCCCCATTGTGACATCACAATGCCGTTTTCCCCATTGTGACATCACAATGCCCTTTCCCCCATTGTGACATCACAATGCCCTTTCCCCCATTGTGACATCACAATGCCCTTTCCCCCATTGTGACATCACAATGCCATTTCCCCCATTGTGACATCACAATGTCATTTCCCCATTGTGACATCACAATGCCGTTTTCTGCATTGTGACATCACAATGCCCTTTCCCCCATTCTGACATCACAATGCAGTTTTCCCCATTGTGACATCGCAATGCCCTTTCCCCCATTGTGACATCACAATTGCGTTTTCCCCATTGTGACACCACAATGCCCTTTCCCCCATTGTGACATCACAATGCCATTTCCCCCATTGTGACATCACAATGCCGTTTTCCCTCTTGTGACATCACAATGCCCTTTCCCCCATTGTGACATCACAATGCCCTTTCCCCCATTGTGACATCACAATGCCATTTCCCCCATTGTGACATCACAATTCCATTTCCCCCATTGTGACATCACAATGCAGTTTACCCCATTGTGACATCACAATGCCCTTTTCCCCATTGTGACATCACAATGCCGTTTTCCCTATTGTGACATCACAATGCCCTTTCCACATTGTGACATCACAATGCCATTTCCCCCATTGTGACATCACAATGCAGTTTACCCCGTTGTGACATCACAATGCCCTTTCCACCATTGTGACATCACAATGCCGTTTTCCCCATTGGGACATCACAATGCTGTTTCCCCCATTGTGACATCACAATCCCATTTCCACCATTGTGACATCACAATGCCGTTTTCTGCATTGTGACATCACAATGCCCTTTCCCCCATTGTGACATCACAATGCAGTTTTCCCCATTGTGACATCACAATGCCCTTTCCCCCATTGTGACATCACAATGCCCTTTTCCCCATTGTGACATCACAATGCAGTTTTCCCCATTGTGACATCACAATGCCCTTTCCCCCATTGTGACATCACAATGCCGTTTTTCCCATTGTGACATCACAATGCCCTTTCCCCCATTGTGACATCACAATGCCATTCCCCCCATTGTGACATCACAATGCCGTTTTCCCTATTGTGACATCACAATGCCCTTTACTTTATTGTGAGATCACAATGCCCTTTCCACATTGTGACATCACAATGCCATTTCCCCCATTGTGACATCACAATGCCCTTTCCCCATTGTGACATCACAATGCCCTTTCCCCCATTGTGACATCACAATGCCGTTTTCCCCATTGGGACATCACAATGCCGTTTCCCCCATTGTGACATCACAATGCCCTTTCCACCATTGTGACATCACAATGCAGTTTTCCCCATTGTGACATCACAATGCAGTTTTCCCCATTGTGACATCACAATGCAGTTTTCCCCATTGTGACATCACAATGCCATTTCCCGCATTGTGACATCACAATGCCATTTCCCCCATTGTGACATCACAATGCCATTTCCCCCATTGTGACATCACAATGCCTTTTTCTGCATTGTGACATCACAATGCCTTCCCCCATTCTGACATCACAATGCAGTTTTCCCCATTGTGACATCGCAATGCCCTTTCCCCCATTGTGACATCACAATTGCGTTTTCCCCATTGTGACATCACAATGCCCTTTCCCCCATTGTGACATCACAATGCCATTTCCCCCATTGTGACATCACAATGCCGTTTTCCCTCTTGTGACATCACAATGCCCTTTCCCCCATTGTGACATCACAATGCCCTTTCCCCCATTGTGACATCACAATGCCATTTCCCCCATTGTGACATCACAATTCCATTTCCCCCCATTGTGACATCACAATGCAGTTTACCCCATTGTGACATCACAATGCCCTTTTCCCCATTGTGACATCACAATGCCCTTTTCCCCATTGTGACATCACAATGCCGTTTTCCCTATTGTGACATCACAATGCCCTTTCCACATTGTGACATCACAATGCCATTTCCCCCATTGTGACATCACAATGCAGTTTACCCCATTGTGACATCACAATGCCCTTTCCACCATTGTGACATCACAATGCCGTTTTCCCTATTGGGACATCACAATGCTGTTTCCCCCATTGTGACATCACAATCCCATTTCCACCATTGTGACATCACAATGCTGTTTTCTGCATTGTGACATCACAATGCCCTTTCCCCCATTGTGACATCACAATGCCGTTTTCCCCATTGTGACATCACAATGCCATTCCCCCCATTGTGACATCACAATGCCGTTTTCCCTATTGTGACATCACAATGCCCTTTCCCCCATTGTGACATCACAATGCCATTTCCCCCTTTGTGACATCACAATGCCGTTTCCCCCATTGGGACATCACAATGCAGTTCACCCCATTGGGACATCACAATGCAGTTCACCCCATTGTGACATCACAATGCCCTTTCCCCCATTGTGACATCACAATGCCGTTTCCCTATTGTGACATCACAATGCCATTTCCTCCATTGTGACATCACAATGCCCTTTCCCCATTGTGACATCACAATGCCATTTCCCCCATTGTGACATCACAATGCCATTTCCCCCATTGTGACATCACAATGCAGTTAACCACATTGTGACATCACAATGCCCTTTCACCCATTGTGACATCACAATGCCGTTTTCCCTACTGTGACATCACAATGCCCTTCCCCCATTGTGACATCACAATGCCATTTCCCCCATTGTGACATCACAATGCCGTTTCCCCCATTGTGACATCACAATGCCGTTTCCCCCATTGTGACATCACAATGCCCTTTCCCCCATTGTGACATCACAATTGCGTTTTCCCCATTGTGACATCACAATGCCCTTTCCCCCATTGTGACATCACAATGCCATTTCCCCCATTGTGACATCACAATGCAGTTTACCCCATTGTGACATCACAATGCCCTTTTCCCCATTGTGACATCACAATGCCGTTTTCCCTATTGTGACATCACAATGCAATTTCATCCATTGTGACATCACAATGCCCTTTCCACATTGTGACATCACAATGCCATTTCCCCCATTGTGACATCACAATGCAGTTTACCCCATTGTGACATCACAATGCCCTTTCCCCCATTGTGACATCACAATCCCATTTCCCCCATTGTGACATCACAATGCCCTTTCCCCCATTGTGACATCACAATGCAGTTTTCCCCATTGTGACATCACAATGCCCTTTCCCCCATTGTGACATCACAATGCCGTTTTCCCCATTGTGACATCACAATGCCCTTTCCCCCATTGTGACATCACAATGCCCTTTCCCCCATTGTGACATCACAATGCCATTTCCCCCATTGTGACATCACAATGCCATTTCCCCCATTGTGACATCACAATGCCGTTTTCTGCATTGTGACATCACAATGCCCTTTCCCCCATTCTGACATCACAATGCAGTTTTCCCCATTGTGACATCGCAATGCCCTTTCCCCCATTGTGACATCACAATTGCGTTTTCCCCATTGTGACACCACAATGCCCTTTCCCCCATTGTGACATCACAATGCCATTTCCCCCATTGTGACATCACAATGCCGTTTTCCCTCTTGTGACATCACAATGCCCTTTCCCCCATTGTGACATCACAATGCCCTTTCCCCCATTGTGACATCACAATGCCATTTCCCCCATTGTGACATCACAATTCCATTTCCCCCATTGTGACATCACAATGCAGTTTACCCCATTGTGACATCACAATGCCCTTTTCCCCATTGTGACATCACAATGCCGTTTTCCCTATTGTGACATCACAATGCCCTTTGCACATTGTGACATCACAATGCCATTTCCCCCATTGTGACATCACAATGCAGTTTACCCCGTTGTGACATCACAATGCCCTTTCCACCATTGTGACATCACAATGCCGTTTTCCCCATTGGGACATCACAATGCTGTTTCCCCCATTGTGACATCACAATCCCATTTCCACCATTGTGACATCACAATGCCGTTTTCTGCATTGTTACATCACAATGCCCTTTCCCCCATTGTGACATCACAATGCAGTTTTCCCCATTGTGACATCACAATGCCCTTTCCCCCATTGTGACATCACAATGCCCTTTCCCCCATTGTGACATCACAATGCAGTTTTCCCCATTGTGACATCACAATGCCCTTTCCCCCATTGTGACATCACAATGCCGTTCTTCCCATTGTGACATCACAATGCCCTTTCCCCCATTGTGACATCACAATGCCATTCCCCCCATTGTGACATCACAATGCCGTTTTCCCTATTGTGACATCACAATGCCCTTTACTTTATTGTGAGATCACAATGCCCTTTCCACATTGTGACATCACAATGCCATTTCCCCCATTGTGACATCACAATGCCCTTTCCCCATTGTGACATCACAATGCCCTTTCCCCCATTGTGACATCACAATGCCGTTTTCCCCATTGGGACATCACAATGCCGTTTCCCCCATTGTGACATCACAATGCCCTTTCCACCATTGTGACATCACAATGCAGTTTTCCCCATTGTGACATCACAATGCAGTTTTCCCCATTGTGACATCACAATGCAGTTTTCCCCATTGTGACATCACAATGCCATTTCCCCCATTGTGACATCACAATGCCATTTCCCCCATTGTGACATCACAATGCCATTTCCCCCATTGTGACATCACAATGCCGTTTTCTGCATTGTGACATCACAATGCCCTTTCCCCCATTCTGACATCACAATGCAGTTTTCCCCATTGTGACATCGCAATGCCCTTTCCCCCATTGTGACATCACAATTGCGTTTTCCCCATTGTGACATCACAATGCCCTTTCCCCCATTGTGACATCACAATGCCCTTTCCCCCATTGTGACATCACAATGCCATTTCCCCCATTGTGACATCACAATGCCGTTTTCCCTCTTGTGACATCACAATGCCCTTTCCCCCATTGTGACATCACAATGCCCTTTCCCCCATTGTGACATCACAATGCCATTTCCCCCATTGTGACATCACAATTCCATTTTCCCCCATTGTGACATCACAATGCAGTTTACCCCATTGTGACATCACAATGCCCTTTTCCCCATTGTGACATCACAATGCCCTTTTCCCCATTGTGACATCACAATGCCGTTTTCCCTATTGTGACATCACAATGCCCTCTCCACATTGTGACATCACAATGCCATTTCCCCCATTGTGACATCACAATGCAGTTTACCCCATTGTGACATCACAATGCCCTTTCCACCATTGTGACATCACAATGCCGTTTTCCCTATTGGGACATCACAATGCTTTTTCCCCCATTGTGACATCACAATCCCATTTCCACCATTGTGACATCACAATGCTGTTTTCTGCATTGTGACATCACAATGCCCTTTCCCCCATTGTGACATCACAATGCCGTTTTCCCCATTGTGACATCACAATGCCATTCCCCCCATTGTGACATCACAATGCCGTTTTCCCTATTGTGACATCACAATGCCCTTTCCCCCATTGTGACATCACAATGCCATTTCCCCCTTTGTGACATCACAATGCCGTTTCCCCCATTGGGACATCACAATGCAGTTCACCCCATTGGGACATCACAATGCAGTTCACCCCATTGTGACATCACAATGCCCTTTCCCCCATTGTGACATCACAATGCCGTTTCCCTATTGTGACATCACAATGCCATTTCCTCCGTTGTGACATCACAATGCCCTTTCCCCATTGTGACATCACAATGCCATTTCCCCCATTGTGACATCACGATGCCATTTCCCCCATTGTGACATCACAATGCAGTTAACCACATTGTGACATCACAATGCCCTTTCCCCCATTGTGACATCACAATTGCGTTTTCCCCATTGTGACATCACAATGCCCTTTCCCCCATTGTGACATCACAATGCCATTTCCCCCATTGTGACATCACAATGCCGTTTTCCCTCTTGTGACATCACAATGCCCTTTCCCCCATTGTGACATCACAATGCCCTTTCCCCCATTGTGACATCACAATGCCATTTCCCCCATTGTGACATCACAATTCCATTTCCCCCATTGTGACATCACAATGCAGTTTACCCCATTGTGACATCACAATGCCCTTTTCCCCATTGTGACATCACAATGCCGTTTTCCCTATTGTGACATCACAATGCCCTTTCCACATTGTGACATCACAATGCCATCTCCCCCATTGTGACATCACAATGCAGTTTACCCCATTGTGATATCACAATGCCCTTTCCACCATCGTGACATCACAATGCCGTTTTCCCCATTGGGACATCACAATGCTGTTTCCCCCATTGTGACATCACAATCCCATTTCCACCATTGTGACATCACAATGCTGTTTTCTGCATTGTGACATCACAATGCCCTTTCCCCCATTGTGACATCACAATGCAGTTTTCCCCATTGTGACATCACAATGCCCTTTCCCCCATTGTGACATCACAATGCCGTTTTCCCCATTGTGACATCACAATGCCCTTTCCCCCATTGTGACATCAAAATGCCATTCCCCCCATTGTGACATCACAATGCCGTTTTCCCTATTGTGACATCACAATGCCCTTTCCCCCATTGTGACATCACAATGCCATTTCCCCCTTTGTGACATCACAATGCCGTTTCCCCCATTGGGACATCACAATGCAGTTCACCCCATTGTGACATCACAATGCCCTTTCCCCCATTGTGACATCACAATGCCGTTTCCCTATTGTGACATCACAATGCCATTTCCTCCATTGTGACATCACAATGCCCTTTCCCCATTGTGACATCACAATGCCATTTCCCCCATTGTGACATCACAATGCAGTTAACCACATTGTGACATCACAATGCCCTTTCCCCCATTGTGACATCACAATGCCGTTTTCCCTACTGTGACATCACAATGCCCTTCCCCCATTGTGACATCACAATGCCATTTCCCCCATTGTGACATCACAATGCCGTTTCCCCCATTGTGACATCACAATGCCGTTTCCCCCAGTGTGACATCACAATGCCCTTTCCCCCATTGTGACATCACAATGCCGTTTCCCTATTGTGACATCACAATGCCATTTCCTCCATTGTGACATCACAATGCCCTTTCCCCATTGTGACATCACAATGCAGTTTTCCCCATTGTGACATCACAATGCATTTAACCACATTGTGACATCACAATGCCCTTTCCCCCATTGTGACATCACAATGCCGTTTTCCCCATTGTGACATCACAATGCCATTCCCCCCATTGTGACATCACAATGCCGTTTTCCCTATTGTGACATCACAATGCCCTTTCCCCCATTGTGACATCACAATGCCATTTCCCCCTTTGTGACATCACAATGCCGTTTCCCCCATTGGGACATCACAATGCAGTTCACCCCATTGGGACATCACAATGCAGTTCACCCCATTGTGACATCACAATGCCCTTTCCCCCATTGTGACATCACAATGCCGTTTCCCTATTGTGACATCACAATGCCATTTCCTCCATTGTGACATCACAATGCCCTTTCCCCATTGTGACATCACAATGCCATTTCCCCCATTGTGACATCACAATGCCATTTCCCCCATTGTGACATCACAATGCAGTTAACCACATTGTGACATCACAATGCCCTTTCACCCATTGTGACATCACATTGCCGTTTTCCCTACTGTGACATCACAATGCCCTTCCCCCATTGTGACATCACAATGCCATTTCCCCCATTGTGACATCACAATGCCGTTTCCCCCATTGTGACATCACAATGCCGTTTCCCCCATTGTGACATCACAATGCCCTTTCCCCCATTGTGACATCACAATGCCATTTCCCCCATTGTGACATCACAATGCAGTTTACCCCATTGTGACATCACAATGCCCTTTTCCCCATTGTGACATCACAATGCCGTTTTCCCTATTGTGACATCACAATGCAATTTCATCCATTGTGACATCACAATGCCCTTTCCACATTGTGACATCACAATGCCATTTCCCCCATTGTGACATCACAATGCAGTTTACCCCATTGTGACATCACAATGCCCTTTCCCCCATTGTGACATCACAATCCCATTTCCCCCATTGTGACATCACAATGCCCTTTCCCCCATTGTGACATCACAATGCAGTTTTCCCCATTGTGACATCACAATGCCCTTTCCCCCATTGTGACATCACAATGCCGTTTTCCCCATTGTGACATCACAATGCCCTTTCCCCCATTGTGACATCACAATGCCCTTTCCCCCATTGTGACATCACAATGCCATTTCCCCCATTGTGACATCACAATGCCATTTCCCCCATTGTGACATCACAATGCCGTTTTCTGCATTGTGACATCACAATGCCCTTTCCCCCATTCTGACATCACAATGCAGTTTTCCCCATTGTGACATCGCAATGCCCTTTCCCCCATTGTGACATCACAATTGCGTTTTCCCCATTGTGACACCACAATGCCCTTTCCCCCATTGTGACATCACAATGCCATTTCCCCCATTGTGACATCACAATGCCGTTTTCCCTCTTGTGACATCACAATGCCCTTTCCCCCATTGTGACATCACAATGCCCTTTCCCCCATTGTGACATCACAATGCCATTTCCCCCATTGTGACATCACAATTCCATTTCCCCCATTGTGACATCACAATGCAGTTTACCCCATTGTGACATCACAATGCCCTTTTCCCCATTGTGACATCACAATGCCGTTTTCCCTATTGTGACATCACAATGCCCTTTGCACATTGTGACATCACAATGCCATTTCCCCCATTGTGACATCACAATGCAGTTTACCCCGTTGTGACATCACAATGCCCTTTCCACCATTGTGACATCACAATGCCGTTTTCCCCATTGGGACATCACAATGCTGTTTCCCCCATTGTGACATCACAATCCCATTTCCACCATTGTGACATCACAATGCCGTTTCCCTATTGTGACATCACAATGCCATTTCCTCCATTGTGACATCACAATGCCCTTTCCCCCATTGTGACATCACAATGCCCTTTCCCCCATTGTGACATCACAATGCCATTTCCCCCATTGTGACATCACAATTCCATTTCCCCCCATTGTGACATCACAATGCAGTTTACCCCATTGTGACATCACAATGCCCTTTTCCCCATTGTGACATCACAATGCCCTTTTCCCCATTGTGACATCACAATGCCGTTTTCCCTATTGTGACATCACAATGCCCTTTCCACATTGTGACATCACAATGCCATTTCCCCCATTGTGACATCACAATGCAGTTTACCCCATTGTGACATCACAATGCCCTTTCCACCATTGTGACATCACAATGCCGTTTTCCCTATTGGGACATCACAATGCTGTTTCCCCCATTGTGACATCACAATCCCATTTCCACCATTGTGACATCACAATGCTGTTTTCTGCATTGTGACATCACAATGCCCTTTCCCCCATTGTGACATCACAATGCCGTTTTCCCCATTGTGACATCACAATGCCATTCCCCCCATTGTGACATCACAATGCCGTTTTCCCTATTGTGACATCACAATGCCCTTTCCCCCATTGTGACATCACAATGCCATTTCCCCCTTTGTGACATCACAATGCCGTTTCCCCCATTGGGACATCACAATGCAGTTCACCCCATTGGGACATCACAATGCAGTTCACCCCATTGTGACATCACAATGCCCTTTCCCCCATTGTGACATCACAATGCCGTTTCCCTATTGTGACATCACAATGCCATTTCCTCCATTGTGACATCACAATGCCCTTTCCCCATTGTGACATCACAATGCCATTTCCCCCATTGTGACATCACAATGCCATTTCCCCCATTGTGACATCACAATGCAGTTAACCACATTGTGACATCACAATGCCCTTTCACCCATTGTGACATCACAATGCCGTTTTCCCTACTGTGACATCACAATGCCCTTCCCCCATTGTGACATCACAATGCCATTTCCCCCATTGTGACATCACAATGCCGTTTCCCCCATTGTGACATCACAATGCCGTTTCCCCCATTGTGACATCACAATGCCCTTTCCCCCATTGTGACATCACAATTGCGTTTTCCCCATTGTGACATCACAATGCCCTTTCCCCCATTGTGACATCACAATGCCATTTCCCCCATTGTGACATCACAATGCAGTTTACCCCATTGTGACATCACAATGCCCTTTTCCCCATTGTGACATCACAATGCCGTTTTCCCTATTGTGACATCACAATGCAATTTCATCCATTGTGACATCACAATGCCCTTTCCACATTGTGACATCACAATGCCATTTCCCCCATTGTGACATCACAATGCAGTTTACCCCATTGTGACATCACAATGCCCTTTCCCCCATTGTGACATCACAATCCCATTTCCCCCATTGTGACATCACAATGCCCTTTCCCCCATTGTGACATCACAATGCAGTTTTCCCCATTGTGACATCACAATGCCCTTTCCCCCATTGTGACATCACAATGCCGTTTTCCCCATTGTGACATCACAATGCCCTTTCCCCCATTGTGACATCACAATGCCCTTTCCCCATTGTGACATCACAATGCCATTTCCCCCATTGTGACATCACAATGCAGTTAACCACATTGTGACATCACAATGCCCTTTCCCCCATTGTGACATCACAATGCCGTTTTCCCTACTGTGACATCACAATGCCCTTCCCCCATTGTGACATCACAATGCCATTTCCCCCATTGTGACATCACAATGCCGTTTCCCCCATTGTGACATCACAATGCCGTTTCCCCCAGTGTGACATCACAATGCCCTTTCCCCCATTGTGACATCACAATGCCGTTTCCCTATTGTGACATCACAATGCCATTTCCTCCATTGTGACATCACAATGCCCTTTCCCCATTGTGACATCACAATGCAGTTTTCCCCATTGTGACATCACAATGCATTTAACCACATTGTGACATCACAATGCCCTTTCCCCCATTGTGACATCACAATGCCGTTTTCCCCATTGTGACATCACAATGCCATTCCCCCCATTGTGACATCACAATGCCGTTTTCCCTATTGTGACATCACAATGCCCTTTCCCCCATTGTGACATCACAATGCCATTTCCCCCTTTGTGACATCACAATGCCGTTTCCCCCATTGGGACATCACAATGCAGTTCACCCCATTGGGACATCACAATGCAGTTCACCCCATTGTGACATCACAATGCCCTTTCCCCCATTGTGACATCACAATGCCGTTTCCCTATTGTGACATCACAATGCCATTTCCTCCATTGTGACATCACAATGCCCTTTCCCCATTGTGACATCACAATGCCATTTCCCCCATTGTGACATCACAATGCCATTTCCCCCATTGTGACATCACAATGCAGTTAACCACATTGTGACATCACAATGCCCTTTCACCCATTGTGACATCACAATGCCGTTTTCCCTACTGTGACATCACAATGCCCTTCCCCCATTGTGACATCACAATGCCATTTCCCCCATTGTGACATCACAATGCCGTTTCCCCCATTGTGACATCACAATGCCGTTTCCCCCATTGTGACATCACAATGCCCTTTCCCCCATTGTGACATCACAATTGCGTTTTCCCCATTGTGACATCACAATGCCCTTTCCCCCATTGTGACATCACAATGCCATTTCCCCCATTGTGACATCACAATGCAGTTTACCCCATTGTGACATCACAATGCCCTTTTCCCCATTGTGACATCACAATGCCGTTTTCCCTATTGTGACATCACAATGCAATTTCATCCATTGTGACATCACAATGCCCTTTCCACATTGTGACATCACAATGCCATTTCCCCCATTGTGACATCACAATGCAGTTTACCCCATTGTGACATCACAATGCCCTTTCCCCCATTGTGACATCACAATCCCATTTCCCCCATTGTGACATCACAATGCCCTTTCCCCCATTGTGACATCACAATGCAGTTTTCCCCATTGTGACATCACAATGCCGTTTCCCTATTGTGACATCACAATGCCATTTCCTCCGTTGTGACATCACAATGCCCTTTCCCCATTGTGACATCACAATGCCATTTCCCCCATTGTGACATCACGATGCCATTTCCCCCATTGTGACATCACAATGCAGTTAACCACATTGTGACATCACAATGCCCTTTCCCCCATTGTGACATCACAATTGCGTTTTCCCCATTGTGACATCACAATGCCCTTTCCCCCATTGTGACATCACAATGCCATTTCCCCCATTGTGACATCACAATGCCGTTTTCCCTCTTGTGACATCACAATGCCCTTTCCCCCATTGTGACATCACAATGCCCTTTCCCCCATTGTGACATCACAATGCCATTTCCCCCATTGTGACATCACAATTCCATTTCCCCCATTGTGACATCACAATGCAGTTTACCCCATTGTGACATCACAATGCCCTTTTCCCCATTGTGACATCACAATGCCGTTTTCCCTATTGTGACATCACAATGCCCTTTCCACATTGTGACATCACAATGCCATCTCCCCCATTGTGACATCACAATGCAGTTTACCCCATTGTGACATCACAATGCCCTTTCCACCATTGTGACATCACAATGCCGTTTTCCCCATTGGGACATCACAATGCTGTTTCCCCCATTGTGACATCACAATCCCATTTCCACCATTGTGACATCACAATGCTGTTTTCTGCATTGTGACATCACAATGCCCTTTCCCCCATTGTGACATCACAATGCAGTTTTCCCCATTGTGACATCACAATGCCCTTTCCCCCATTGTGACATCACAATGCCGTTTTCCCCATTGTGACATCACAATGCCCTTTCCCCCATTGTGACATCAAAATGCCATTCCCCCCATTGTGACATCACAATGCCGTTTTCCCTATTGTGACATCACAATGCCCTTTCCCCCATTGTGACATCACAATGCCATTTCCCCCTTTGTGACATCACAATGCCGTTTCCCCCATTGGGACATCACAATGCAGTTCACCCCATTGTGACATCACAATGCCCTTTCCCCCATTGTGACATCACAATGCCGTTTCCCTATTGTGACATCACAATGCCATTTCCTCCATTGTGACATCACAATGCCCTTTCCCCATTGTGACATCACAATGCCATTTCCCCCATTGTGACATCACAATGCAGTTAACCACATTGTGACATCACAATGCCCTTTCCCCCATTGTGACATCACAATGCCGTTTTCCCTACTGTGACATCACAATGCCCTTCCCCCATTGTGACATCACAATGCCATTTCCCCCATTGTGACATCACAATGCCGTTTCCCCCATTGTGACATCACAATGCCGTTTCCCCCAGTGTGACATCACAATGCCCTTTCCCCCATTGTGACATCACAATGCCGTTTCCCTATTGTGACATCACAATGCCATTTCCTCCATTGTGACATCACAATGCCCTTTCCCCATTGTGACATCACAATGCAGTTTTCCCCATTGTGACATCACAATGCATTTAACCACATTGTGACATCACAATGCCCTTTCCCCCATTGTGACATCACAATGCCGATTTCCCTATTGTGACATCACAATGCCCTTTCCCACATTGTGACATCACAATGCCTTTTCCCCCATTGTGACATCACAATGCAGTTTTCCCCATTGTGACATCACAATGCCCTTTCCCCCATTGTGACATCACAATGCCGTTTTCCGCATTGTGACAAGACAATGCCCTTTCCCCCATTGTGACATCACAATGCAGTTTTCCCCATTGTGACATCACAATGCGCTTTCCCCCATTGTGACATCACAATGCCATTTCCCCCATTGTGACATCACAATGCCGTTTTCCCCATTGTGACATCACAATGCCATTTCCCCCATTGTGACATCACAATGCCATTTCCCCCATTGTGACATCACAATGCCATTTCCCCCATTGTGACATCACAATGCCGTTTCCCCCATTGTGACATCACAATGCAGTTTACCCCATTGTGACATCACAATGCCCTTTCCCTACATTGTGACATCACAATGCCGTTTTCCCTATTGTGACATCACAATGCCATTTCCTCCATTGTGACATCACACTGCCCTTTCCCCATTGTGATATCACAATGCCGTTTCCCCCATTGTGACATCACAATGCTGTTTTTCCCATTGTGACATCACAATTCCATTTCCCCCATTGTGACATTACAATGCCGTTTTCCCCATTGTGACATCACAATGCCCTTTCCCCCATTGTGACATCACAATGCAGTTTTCCCCATTGTGACATCGCAATGCCCTTTCCCCCATTGTGACATCACAATGCCGTTTTCCACATTGTGACATCACAATGCACTTTCCCCCATTGTGACATCACAATGCCATTTCCCCCATTGTGACATTACAATGCCGTTTTCCCTATTGTGACATCACAATGCTCTTTCCCCCATTGTGACATCACAATGCCATTTCACCCATTGTGACATCACAATGCCATTTCCCCCATTGTGACATCACAATGCCATTTCCCCCATTGTGATATCACAATGCCATTTCCCCCATTGTGACATCACAATGCCATTTCCCCCATTGTGACATCACAATGCCGTGTTCTGCATTGTGACATCACAATGCCCTTTCCCCCATTCTGACATCACAATGCAGTTTTCCCCATTGTGACATCGCAATGCCCTTTCCCCCATTGTGACATCACAATGCCATTTTCCCCATTGTGACATCACAATGCCCTATCCCCCATTGTGACATCACAATGCCATTTCCCCCATTGTGACATCACAATGCCGTTTTCCCTATTGTGACATCACAATGCCATTTCCTCCATTGTGACATCACAATGCCATTTCCCCCATTGTGACATCACAATGCCATTTCCCCCATTGTGACATCACAATGCCATTTCCCCCATTGTGACATCACAATGCCATTTCCCCCATTGTGACATCACAATGCAGTTTACCCCATTGTGACATCACAATGCCCTTTCCCCCATTGTGACATCACAATGCCGTTTTCCCCATTGTGACATCACAATGCCCTTTCCCCCATTGTGACATCACAATGCCCTTTCCCCCATTGTGACATCACAATGCCATTTCCCCCATTGTGACATCACAATGCCATTTCCCCATTGTGACATCACAATGCCGTTTTCTGCATTGTGACATCACAATGCCCTTTCCCCCATTCTGACATCACAATGCAGTTTTCCCCATTGTGACATCGCAATGCCCTTTCCCCCATTGTGACATCACAATTGCGTTTTCCCCATTGTGACACCACAATGCCCTTTCCCCCATTGTGACATCACAATGCCGTTTTCCCTCTTGTGACATCACAATGCCCTTTCCCCCATTGTGACATCACAATGCCCTTTCCCCCATTGTGACATCACAATGCCATTTCCCCCATTGTGACATCACAATGCCATTTCCCCCATTGTGACATCACAATTCCATTTCCCCCATTGTGACATCACAATGCAGTTTACCCCATTGTGACATCACAATGCCCTTTTCCCCATTGTGACATCACAATGCCGTTTTCCCTATTGTGACATCACAATGCCCTTTCCACATTGTGACATCACAATGCCATTTCCCCCATTGTGACATCACAATGCAGTTTACCCCGTTGTGACATCACAATGCCCTTTCCACCATTGTGACATCACAATGCCGTTTTCCCCATTGGGACATCACAATGCTGTTTCCCCCATTGTGACATCACAATCCCATTTCCACCATTGTGACATCACAATGCCGTTTTCTGCATTGTGACATCACAATGCCCTTTCCCCCATTGTGACATCACAATGCAGTTTTCCCCATTGTGACATCACAATGCCCTTTCCCCCATTGTGACATCACAATGCCATTCCCCCCATTGTGTCATCACAATGCCGTTTTCCCTATTGTGACATCACAATGCCCTTTCCCCCATTGTGACATCACAATGCCATTCCCCCCATTGTGACATCACAATGCCGTTTTCCCTATTGTGACATCACAATGCCCTTTCCTTTATTGTGAGATCACAATGCCCTTTCCACATTGTGACATCACAATGCCATTTCCCCCATTGTGACATCACAATGCCCTTTCCCCATTGTGACATCACAATGCCCTTTCCCCCATTGTGACATCACAATGCCGTTTTCCCCATTGGGACATCACAATGCCGTTTCCCCCATTGTGACATCACAATGCCCTTTCCACCATTGTGACATCACAATGCCATTTCCCCATTAAGACATCACAATGCCATTTCCCCCATTGTGACATCACAATGCCGTTTTCTGCATTGTGACATCACAATGCCCTTTCCCCCATTCTGACATCACAATGCAGTTTTCCCCATTGTGACATCGCAATGCCCTTTCCCCCATTGTGACATAACAATTGCGTTTTCCCCATTGTGACATCACAATGCCCTTTCCCCCATTGTGACATCACAATGCCATTTCCCCCATTGTGACATCACAATGCCGTTTTCCCTCTTGTGACATCACAATGCCCTTTCCCCCATTGTGACATCACAATGCCCTTTCCCCCATTGTGACATCACAATGCCATTTCCCCCATTGTGACATCACAATTCCATTTCCCCCATTGTGACATCACAATGCAGTTTACCCCATTGTGACATCACAATGCCATTTCCACCATTGTGACATCACAATGCCGTTTTCCCCATTGGGACATCACAATGCTGTTTCCCCCATTGTGACATCACAATCCCATTTCCACCATTGTGACATCACAATGCCGTTTTCTGCATTGTGACATCACAATGCCCTTTCCCCCATTGTGACATCACAATGCAGTTTTCCCCATTGTGACATCACAATGCCCTTTCCCCCATTGTGATATCACAATGCCGTTTTCCCCATTGTGACATCACAATGCCCTTTCCCCCATTGTGACATCACAATGCCATTCCCCCCATTGTGACATCACAATGCCGTTTTCCCTATTGTGACATCACAATGCCCTTTCCCCCATTGTGACATCACAATGCCATTTCCCCCTTTGTGACATCACAATGCCGTTTCCCCCATTGGGACATCACAATGCAGTTCACCCCATTGTGACATCACAATGCCCTTTCCCCCATTGTGACATCACAATGCCCTTTCCCCCATTGTGACATCACAATGCCGTTTCCCTATTGTGACATCACAATGCCATTTCCTCCATTGTGACATCACAATGCCCTTTCCCCATTGTGACATCACAATGCCATTTCCCCCATTGTGACATCACAATGCCATTTCCCCCATTGTGACATCACAATGCAGTTAACCACATTGTGACATCACAATGCCCTTTCCCCCATTGTGACATCACAATGCCGTTTTCCCTACTGTGACATCACAATGCCCTTCCCCCATTGTGACATCACAATGCCATTTCCCCCATTGTGACATCACAATGCCCTTTCCCCCATTGTGACATCACAATGCCGTTTCCCTATTGTGACATCACAATGCCATTTCCTCCATTGTGACATCACAATGCCCTTTCCCCATTGTGACATCACAATGCAGTTTTCCCCATTGTGACATCACAATGCAGTTAACCACATTGTGACATCACAATGCCCTTTCCCCCATTGTGACATCACAATGCCGTTTTCCCTATTGTGACATCACAATGCCCTTTCCCACATTGTGACATCACAATGCCTTTTCCCCCATTGTGACATCACAATGCAGTTTTCCCCATTGTGACATCACAATGCCCTTTCCCCCATTGTGACATCACAATGCCGTTTTCCGCATTGTGACAAGACAATGCCTTTTCCCCCATTGTGACATCACAATGCAGTTTTCCCCATTGTGACATCACAATGCGCTTTCCCCCATTGTGACATCACAATGCACTTTCCCCCATTGTGACATCACAATGCCCTTTCCCCCATTGTGACATCACAATGCCATTTCCCCCATTGTGACATCACAATGCCGTTTCCCCCATTGTGACATCACAATGCCGTTTCCCCCATTGTGACATCACAATGCTGTTTTTCCCATTGTGGCATCACAATTCCATTTCCCCCATTGTGACATTACAATGCCGTTTTCCCCATTGTGACATCACAATGCCCTTTCCCCCATTGTGACATCACAATGCCATTTCCCCCATTGTGACATCACAATGCCGTTTCCCCCATTGTGACATCACAATGCCGTTTCCCCCATTGTGACATCACAATGCAGTTTACCCCATTGTGACATCACAATGCCCTTTCCCCCATTGTGACATCACAATGCCGTTTTCCCTATTGTGACATCACAATGCCATTTCCTCCATTGTGACATCACAATGCCCTTTCCCCATTGTGATATCACAGTGCCGTTTCCCCCATTGGGACATCACAATGCCGTTTCCCCCATTGTGACATCACAATCCCATTTCCACCATTGTGACATCACAATGCAGTTTACCCCATTGTGACATCACAATGCCCTTTCCACCATTGTGACATCACAATGCCGTTTTCCCCATTGGGACATCACAATGCCGTTTCCCCCATTGTGACATCACAATCCCATTTCCACCATTGTGACATCACAATGCCGTTTTCTGCATTGTGACATCACAATGCCGTTTTCTGCATTGTGACATTACAATGCCCTTTCCCCCATTGTGACATCACAATGCCATTTCCCCCATTGTGACATCACAATGCCGTTTCCCCCATTGTGACATCACAATGCTGTTTCCCCCATTGTGACATCACAATGCCGTTTCCCCCATTGTGACATCACAATGCTGTTTCCCCCATTGTGACATCACAATGCCCTTTCCCCCATTGTGACATCACAATGCCGTTTCCCTATTGTGACATCACAATGCCATTTCCTCCATTGTGACATCACAATGCCCTTTCCCCGTTGTGACATCACAATGCAGTTTTCCCCATTGTGACATCACAATGCCCTTTCCCCCATTGTGACATCACAATGCAGTTTACCCCATTGTGACATCACAATGCCCTTTCCCCCATTGTGACATCACAATGCCGTTTTCCCTATTGTGACATCACAATGCCATTTCCTCCATTGTGACATCGCCCTTTCCCCATTGTGATATCACAATGCCGTTTCCCCCATTGTGACATCACAATGCTGTTTTTCCCATTGTGACATCACAATTCCATTTCCCCTATTGTGACATTACAATGCCGTTTTCCCCATTGTGACATCACAATGCCCTTTCCCCCATTGTGACATCACAATGCAGTTTTCCCCATTGTGACATCGCAATGCCCTTTCCCCCATTGTGACATCACAATGCCTTTTTCCACATTGTGACATCACAATGCACTTTCCCCCATTGTGACATCACAATGCCATTTCCCCCATTGTGACATTACAATGCCGTTTTCCCTATTGTGACATCACAATGCTCTTTCCCCCATTGTGACATCACAATGCCATTTCACCCATTGTGACATCACAATGCCATTTCCCCCATTGTGATATCACAATGCCATTTCCCCCATTGTGACATCACAATGCCATTTCCCCCATTGTGACATCACAATGCCGTGTTCTGCATTGTGACATCACAATGCCCTTTCCCCCATTCTGACATCACAATGCAGTTTTCCCCATTGTGACATCGCAATGCCCTTTCCCCCATTGTGACATCACAATGCCGTTTTCCCTATTGTGACATCACAATGCCCTTTCCCCCATTGTGACATCACAATGCCATTTCCCCCATTGTGACATCACAATGCCATTTCCCCCATTGTGACATCACAATGCCATTTCCCCCATTGTGACATCACAATGCAGTTTACCCCATTGTGACATCACAATGCCCTTTTCCCCATTGTGACATCACAATGCCGTTTTCCCTATTGTGACATCACAATGCAATTTCATCCATTGTGACATCACAATGCCCTTTCCACATTGTGACATCACAATGCCATTTCCCCCATTGTGACATCACAATGCAGTTTACCCCATTGTGACATCACAATGCCCTTTCCCCCATTGTGACATCACAATCCCATTTCCCCCATTGTGACATCACAATGCCCTTTCCCCCATTGTGACATCACAATGCAGTTTTCCCCATTGTGACATCACAATGCCCTTTCCCCCATTGTGACATCACAATGCCGTTTTCCCCATTGTGACATCACAATGCCCTTTCCCCCATTGTGACATCACAATGCCCTTTCCCCCATTGTGACATCACAATGCCCTTTCCCCCATTGTGACATCACAATGCCATTTCCCCCATTGTGACATCACAATGTCATTTCCCCATTGTGACATCACAATGCCGTTTTCTGCATTGTGACATCACAATGCCCTTTCCCCCATTCTGACATCACAATGCAGTTTTCCCCATTGTGACATCGCAATGCCCTTTCCCCCATTGTGACATCACAATTGCGTTTTCCCCATTGTGACACCACAATGCCCTTTCCCCCATTGTGACATCACAATGCCATTTCCCCCATTGTGACATCACAATGCCGTTTTCCCTCTTGTGACATCACAATGCCCTTTCCCCCATTGTGACATCACAATGCCCTTTCCCCCATTGTGACATCACAATGCCATTTCCCCCATTGTGACATCACAATTCCATTTCCCCCATTGTGACATCACAATGCAGTTTACCCCATTGTGACATCACAATGCCCTTTTCCCCATTGTGACATCACAATGCCGTTTTCCCTATTGTGACATCACAATGCCCTTTCCACATTGTGACATCACAATGCCATTTCCCCCATTGTGACATCACAATGCAGTTTACCCCGTTGTGACATCACAATGCCCTTTCCACCATTGTGACATCACAATGCCGTTTTCCCCATTGGGACATCACAATGCTGTTTCCCCCATTGTGACATCACAATCCCATTTCCACCATTGTGACATCACAATGCCGTTTTCTGCATTGTGACATCACAATGCCCTTTCCCCCATTGTGACATCACAATGCAGTTTTCCCCATTGTGACATCACAATGCCCTTTCCCCCATTGTGACATCACAATGCCCTTTTCCCCATTGTGACATCACAATGCAGTTTTCCCCATTGTGACATCACAATGCCCTTTCCCCCATTGTGACATCACAATGCCGTTTTTCCCATTGTGACATCACAATGCCCTTTCCCCCATTGTGACATCACAATGCCATTCCCCCCATTGTGACATCACAATGCCGTTTTCCCTATTGTGACATCACAATGCCCTTTACTTTATTGTGAGATCACAATGCCCTTTCCACATTGTGACATCACAATGCCATTTCCCCCATTGTGACATCACAATGCCCTTTCCCCATTGTGACATCACAATGCCCTTTCCCCCATTGTGACATCACAATGCCGTTTTCCCCATTGGGACATCACAATGCCGTTTCCCCCATTGTGACATCACAATGCCCTTTCCACCATTGTGACATCACAATGCAGTTTTCCCCATTGTGACATCACTGCAGTTTTCCCCATTGTGACATCACAATGCAGTTTTCCCCATTGTGACATCACAATGCCATTTCCCGCATTGTGACATCACAATGCCATTTCCCCCATTGTGACATCACAATGCCATTTCCCCCATTGTGACATCACAATGCCTTTTTCTGCATTGTGACATCACAATGCCTTCCCCCATTCTGACATCACAATGCAGTTTTCCCCATTGTGACATCGCAATGCCCTTTCCCCCATTGTGACATCACAATTGCGTTTTCCCCATTGTGACATCACAATGCCCTTTCCCCCATTGTGACATCACAATGCCATTTCCCCCATTGTGACATCACAATGCCGTTTTCCCTCTTGTGACATCACAATGCCCTTTCCCCCATTGTGACATCACAATGCCCTTTCCCCCATTGTGACATCACAATGCCATTTCCCCCATTGTGACATCACAATTCCATTTCCCCCCATTGTGACATCACAATGCAGTTTACCCCATTGTGACATCACAATGCCCTTTTCCCCATTGTGACATCACAATGCCCTTTTCCCCATTGTGACATCACAATGCCGTTTTCCCTATTGTGACATCACAATGCCCTTTCCACATTGTGACATCACAATGCCATTTCCCCCATTGTGACATCACAATGCAGTTTACCCCATTGTGACATCACAATGCCCTTTCCACCATTGTGACATCACAATGCCGTTTTCCCTATTGGGACATCACAATGCTGTTTCCCCCATTGTGACATCACAATCCCATTTCCACCATTGTGACATCACAATGCTGTTTTCTGCATTGTGACATCACAATGCCCTTTCCCCCATTGTGACATCACAATGCCGTTTTCCCCATTGTGACATCACAATGCCATTCCCCCCATTGTGACATCACAATGCCGTTTTCCCTATTGTGACATCACAATGCCCTTTCCCCCATTGTGACATCACAATGCCATTTCCCCCTTTGTGACATCACAATGCCGTTTCCCCCATTGGGACATCACAATGCAGTTCACCCCATTGGGACATCACAATGCAGTTCACCCCATTGTGACATCACAATGCCCTTTCCCCCATTGTGACATCACAATGCCGTTTCCCTATTGTGACATCACAATGCCATTTCCTCCATTGTGACATCACAATGCCCTTTCCCCATTGTGACATCACAATGCCATTTCCCCCATTGTGACATCACAATGCCATTTCCCCCATTGTGACATCACAATGCAGTTAACCACATTGTGACATCACAATGCCCTTTCACCCATTGTGACATCACAATGCCGTTTTCCCTACTGTGACATCACAATGCCCTTCCCCCATTGTGACATCACAATGCCATTTCCCCCATTGTGACATCACAATGCCGTTTCCCCCATTGTGACATCACAATGCCGTTTCCCCCATTGTGACATCACAATGCCCTTTCCCCCATTGTGACATCACAATTGCGTTTTCCCCATTGTGACATCACAATGCCCTTTCCCCCATTGTGACATCACAATGCCATTTCCCCCATTGTGACATCACAATGCAGTTTACCCCATTGTGACATCACAATGCCCTTTTCCCCATTGTGACATCACAATGCCGTTTTCCCTATTGTGACATCACAATGCAATTTCATCCATTGTGACATCACAATGCCCTTTCCACATTGTGACATCACAATGCCATTTCCCCCATTGTGACATCACAATGCAGTTTACCCCATTGTGACATCACAATGCCCTTTCCCCCATTGTGACATCACAATCCCATTTCCCCCATTGTGACATCACAATGCCCTTTCCCCCATTGTGACATCACAATGCAGTTTTCCCCATTGTGACATCACAATGCCCTTTCCCCCATTGTGACATCACAATGCCGTTTTCCCCATTGTGACATCACAATGCCCTTTCCCCCATTGTGACATCACAATGCCCTTTCCCCCATTGTGACATCACAATGCCATTTCCCCCATTGTGACATCACAATGCCATTTCCCCCATTGTGACATCACAATGCCGTTTTCTGCATTGTGACATCACAATGCCCTTTCCCCCATTCTGACATCACAATGCAGTTTTCCCCATTGTGACATCGCAATGCCCTTTCCCCCATTGTGACATCACAATTGCGTTTTCCCCATTGTGACACCACAATGCCCTTTCCCCCATTGTGACATCACAATGCCATTTCCCCCATTGTGACATCACAATGCCGTTTTCCCTCTTGTGACATCACAATGCCCTTTCCCCCATTGTGACATCACAATGCCCTTTCCCCCATTGTGACATCACAATGCCATTTCCCCCATTGTGACATCACAATTCCATTTCCCCCATTGTGACATCACAATGCAGTTTACCCCATTGTGACATCACAATGCCCTTTTCCCCATTGTGACATCACAATGCCGTTTTCCCTATTGTGACATCACAATGCCCTTTGCACATTGTGACATCACAATGCCATTTCCCCCATTGTGACATCACAATGCAGTTTACCCCGTTGTGACATCACAATGCCCTTTCCACCATTGTGACATCACAATGCCGTTTTCCCCATTGGGACATCACAATGCTGTTTCCCCCATTGTGACATCACAATCCCATTTCCACCATTGTGACATCACAATGCCGTTTTCTGCATTGTTACATCACAATGCCCTTTCCCCCATTGTGACATCACAATGCAGTTTTCCCCATTGTGACATCACAATGCCCTTTCCCCCATTGTGACATCACAATGCCCTTTCCCCCATTGTGACATCACAATGCAGTTTTCCCCATTGTGACATCACAATGCCCTTTCCCCCATTGTGACATCACAATGCCGTTCTTCCCATTGTGACATCACAATGCCCTTTCCCCCATTGTGACATCACAATGCCATTCCCCCCATTGTGACATCACAATGCCGTTTTCCCTATTGTGACATCACAATGCCCTTTACTTTATTGTGAGATCACAATGCCCTTTCCACATTGTGACATCACAATGCCATTTCCCCCATTGTGACATCACAATGCCCTTTCCCCATTGTGACATCACAATGCCCTTTCCCCCATTGTGACATCACAATGCCGTTTTCCCCATTGGGACATCACAATGCCGTTTCCCCCATTGTGACATCACAATGCCCTTTCCACCATTGTGACATCACAATGCAGTTTTCCCCATTGTGACATCACAATGCAGTTTTCCCCATTGTGACATCACAATGCAGTTTTCCCCATTGTGACATCACAATGCCATTTCCCCCATTGTGACATCACAATGCCATTTCCCCCATTGTGACATCACAATGCCATTTCCCCCATTGTGACATCACAATGCCGTTTTCTGCATTGTGACATCACAATGCCCTTTCCCCCATTCTGACATCACAATGCAGTTTTCCCCATTGTGACATCGCAATGCCCTTTCCCCCATTGTGACATCACAATTGCGTTTTCCCCATTGTGACATCACAATGCCCTTTCCCCCATTGTGACATCACAATGCCCTTTCCCCCATTGTGACATCACAATGCCATTTCCCCCATTGTGACATCACAATGCCGTTTTCCCTCTTGTGACATCACAATGCCCTTTCCCCCATTGTGACATCACAATGCCCTTTCCCCCATTGTGACATCACAATGCCATTTCCCCCATTGTGACATCACAATTCCATTTTCCCCCATTGTGACATCACAATGCAGTTTACCCCATTGTGACATCACAATGCCCTTTTCCCCATTGTGACATCACAATGCCCTTTTCCCCATTGTGACATCACAATGCCGTTTTCCCTATTGTGACATCACAATGCCCTCTCCACATTGTGACATCACAATGCCATTTCCCCCATTGTGACATCACAATGCAGTTTACCCCATTGTGACATCACAATGCCCTTTCCACCATTGTGACATCACAATGCCGTTTTCCCTATTGGGACATCACAATGCTTTTTCCCCCATTGTGACATCACAATCCCATTTCCACCATTGTGACATCACAATGCTGTTTTCTGCATTGTGACATCACAATGCCCTTTCCCCCATTGTGACATCACAATGCCGTTTTCCCCATTGTGACATCACAATGCCATTCCCCCCATTGTGACATCACAATGCCGTTTTCCCTATTGTGACATCACAATGCCCTTTCCCCCATTGTGACATCACAATGCCATTTCCCCCTTTGTGACATCACAATGCCGTTTCCCCCATTGGGACATCACAATGCAGTTCACCCCATTGGGACATCACAATGCAGTTCACCCCATTGTGACATCACAATGCCCTTTCCCCCATTGTGACATCACAATGCCGTTTCCCTATTGTGACATCACAATGCCATTTCCTCCGTTGTGACATCACAATGCCCTTTCCCCATTGTGACATCACAATGCCATTTCCCCCATTGTGACATCACGATGCCATTTCCCCCATTGTGACATCACAATGCAGTTAACCACATTGTGACATCACAATGCCCTTTCCCCCATTGTGACATCACAATTGCGTTTTCCCCATTGTGACATCACAATGCCCTTTCCCCCATTGTGACATCACAATGCCATTTCCCCCATTGTGACATCACAATGCCGTTTTCCCTCTTGTGACATCACAATGCCCTTTCCCCCATTGTGACATCACAATGCCCTTTCCCCATTGTGACATCACAATGCCATTTCCCCCATTGTGACATCACAATTCCATTTCCCCATTGTGACATCACAATGCAGTTTACCCCATTGTGACATCACAATGCCCTTTTCCCCATTGTGACATCACAATGCCGTTTTCCCTATTGTGACATCACAATGCCCTTTCCACATTGTGACATCACAATGCCATCTCCCCATTGTGACATCACAATGCAGTTTACCCCATTGTGATATCACAATGCCCTTTCCACCATCGTGACATCACAATGCCGTTTTCCCCATTGGGACATCACAATGCTGTTTCCCCCATTGTGACATCACAATCCCATTTCCACCATTGTGACATCACAATGCTGTTTTCTGCATTGTGACATCACAATGCCCTTTCCCCCATTGTGACATCACAATGCAGTTTTCCCCATTGTGACATCACAATGCCCTTTCCCCCATTGTGACATCACAATGCCGTTTTCCCCCCCCCCCCCCCCCCCCCCCCATTGTGACATCACAATGCCCTTTCCCCCATTGTGACATCAAAATGCCATTCCCCCCATTGTGACATCACAATGCCGTTTTCCCTATTGTGACATCACAATGCCCTTTCCCCCATTGTGACATCACAATGCCATTTCCCCCTTTGTGACATCACAATGCCGTTTCCCCCATTGGGACATCACAATGCAGTTCACCCCATTGTGACATCACAATGCCCTTTCCCCCATTGTGACATCACAATGCCGTTTCCCTATTGTGACATCACAATGCCATTTCCTCCATTGTGACATCACAATGCCCTTTCCCCATTGTGACATCACAATGCCATTTCCCCCATTGTGACATCACAATGCAGTTAACCACATTGTGACATCACAATGCCCTTTCCCCCATTGTGACATCACAATGCCGTTTTCCCTACTGTGACATCACAATGCCCTTCCCCCATTGTGACATCACAATGCCATTTCCCCCATTGTGACATCACAATGCCGTTTCCCCCATTGTGACATCACAATGCCGTTTCCCCCAGTGTGACATCACAATGCCCTTTCCCCCATTGTGACATCACAATGCCGTTTCCCTATTGTGACATCACAATGCCATTTCCTCCATTGTGACATCACAATGCCCTTTCCCCATTGTGACATCACAATGCAGTTTTCCCCATTGTGACATCACAATGCATTTAACCACATTGTGACATCACAATGCCCTTTCCCCCATTGTGACATCACAATGCCGTTTTCCCCATTGTGACATCACAATGCCATTCCCCCCATTGTGACATCACAATGCCGTTTTCCCTATTGTGACATCACAATGCCCTTTCCCCCATTGTGACATCACAATGCCATTTCCCCCTTTGTGACATCACAATGCCGTTTCCCCCATTGGGACATCACAATGCAGTTCACCCCATTGGGACATCACAATGCAGTTCACCCCATTGTGACATCACAATGCCCTTTCCCCCATTGTGACATCACAATGCCGTTTCCCTATTGTGACATCACAATGCCATTTCCTCCATTGTGACATCACAATGCCCTTTCCCCATTGTGACATCACAATGCCATTTCCCCCATTGTGACATCACAATGCCATTTCCCCCATTGTGACATCACAATGCAGTTAACCACATTGTGACATCACAATGCCCTTTCACCCATTGTGACATCACATTGCCGTTTTTCCCTACTGTGACATCACAATGCCTTCCCCCATTGTGACATCACAATGCCATTTCCCCCATTGTGACATCACAATGCCGTTTCCCCCATTGTGACATCACAATGCCGTTTCCCCCATTGTGACATCACAATGCCCTTTCCCCCATTGTACATCACAATGCCATTTCCCCCATTGTGACATCACAATGCAGTTTACCCCATTGTGACATCACAATGCCCTTTTCCCCATTGTGACATCACAATGCCGTTTTCCCTATTGTGACATCACAATGCAATTTCATCCATTGTGA